>NC_054829.1:133370883-133686421 GCF_018345385.1 Vulpes lagopus
GGCGGGGGATGGGGGTGACTGGCTGACGGGCACTGAGGGGGGCACTTGATGGGATGAGCACTGGGTGTTATGCTATATGTTGGCAAATTGAACACCAATAAAAAATAAATTTATAAAAAAAAAAAGAAAATGTTCTAGACACACGTAGAGAATCAGTGTTGTGGAACCAGCAGATCTTTCTGCCATAACCCTACTTTCTGATACCGGAAGACTTTTAAAAGAGAAATAAATACATTCAAAATATATGACGACTAAAGTGTGTGGCTGTAAGTTCTTAAATCCTTCTGAAGTTCAAATAAATATTGATAAGAGAAGATGTCGTTAAAGAGATACTCATACATATGGTTTTAAAGAGTATAATCTGGTGCTTAAATTAAGGAAACTTGCAAGACTGTTATTTGCATACAGGGAAAGAGTAGTGATAGGAAATGAAAACTCTATGAAAGTCTGATTCCATTTGAAATGAAAATAAATCCATCCTTTAAAACCTTCTGTCCAGGCAGCCCGGGTGGCTCAGGGGTCTAGCGCCGCCTTCAGCCCAGGGCCTGACCCTGGAGATCCAGGATCGAGTCCTGCATTGGAATCCCCTGCATGGAGCCTGCTTCTCCCTCTGCCTGTGTCTCTGCCTCTCTCTCTATCTCTCATGAAAAAATAAATAAAATCTTTTAAAATAAAAAGAAGGTCAAGCAAAACATCAAAAAATAAAAATCTAAAGATTTTCGTAATTTGGACCTTACCTTCTCTAAGCACATACATTTGACAACAGAGGAAAATAAGTATTCATGGTTCGTAAGAAAGCAAAATAATCCTGAAATAATGCAGATGCACAAACACATACCCATCCACACACAATCTGGAATGTTTACATAGGCACAAATACCTACACGTATAAATGTCACATAAAATAGGGGGAATTTAAAAACAAACAGTGGACATCTATTGTGCATGTCTTTCGAGGCCTCTCCCGCACACCCGGGTGTCATAAAACGACACCTCATAGGGGATCCCTAGATGGCTCAGCGGTTTAGCACCTGCCATCGACCCAGGGCGTGGTCCTGGGGTCCCAGGATCGAGTCCCGCGTCGGGCTCCCTGCATGGACCCTGCTTCTCCCTCTGCCTGTGTGTCTGCCTGTCTCTCTGTATCTCTCATAAATAAGTAAAATCTTAAAAAAAAAATTAAAACGACACCTCAAGTCTACCTAGAGTCACGGAGTCCTAGGTGTATGTCACATGACACCACTATGGTGAACGCAGCAGAATAAATGAAAACAGGTTTTCTTTTTCTGAATGAGCTCAAGAATATTTTGTCACACCCATTCTGATAAAATTATATAGATTTTTGTTTAACCTGGGTGGGGTCATATGCAAAACGTCACAGAAGAAATACCAGGGCGCTCGTTGAGCGTCCCACCGACAACTCTGTGACAAGGCAAAGCAGGCCTACGCTGAAATAGTGAATTCTAAACACAGTTTTCAGCCTCTCCAGCGTATTACGATCCATCCGTCACTGTTACCCTGCAAGTTACCTGGTTTCGGACGTAGTCTAACGCGTCGGCTGCGCTATATTCACTAATTTGGGCGGATGCCATTCAGAAATAAATGGTCCTCAGTTTGCATCCATATAAATATGAGGAAGTCCTGGTCATGAATCAAAATTCCAGCAAGTAACTGTTGAACCTCTAGTACCTCGTGGGCACGTGCAATTGAATTTTAAGATGAAGCATTAAGGAAAAAAAAGAATTGAGGCCCCAGAAACTCTCCGAAGGATAGAATATAAAATAGAAAAACAAAATAATAAGTAAATAAATAAATAAATAAATAGATAGATAGATAAATAGATAAATAAATAGATAAGTGAATAGATAAATAGATAGATGAATAAATAAAAATAAATGAATAGATAAGTAGATAGATAAATAAACAAATAGATAAATAGATGAATAGATGAATAGATGAATAAATAAAAATAAATAAATGAATAGATAAGTAGATAAATAGATAGATAGATAAATAGATAAATAGATAAATAGATAAATAGATAAATAGATGAATAGATGAATAAAAATAAATAAATAAATAGATGAATAAATAGATGAAAATAAATAAATAAATAATTAATTAATAATTAACAATATAAAATAGAGAAGGAAGCAAAGATTCCATTAGATCATTAGCTTCCTATGAGGCAGGAAGATAAAACAGAACGAGCTCTGGAATCGGACCAAACTGGATTCTAATCTTACTTGTCCCATCGGCTGCTGCGAAACTTGCTGTGAAACAGGTGACGACGCGGCGCGGGCTACAAAGATCACGCGTGACGGGCGCTGAAGACCTCCTTAGACCTCCTTTGCACGCTAGTAGCTGCTCAATAAACGATGAGATCCCTCTCATTAATAGCTTGATTGGTAACAGCTGCAAAACACTAACTGATGTCCTCTAGGTATTTTTCTAAAAAAACCGATCACTGTAGTCTCCACATGAAAAAATCCCTCCTCAGCGCCGGCTGAGTGAACGAGCAGGGAACGGAGCCTCACCTACGGGCCACGTGCAACAGGGACAAGGTCAGGGCGCATCCATCTGTCTCAATTCTTCGGAGGATTTCCCAAAAAGGAAGTTTTACCCTTTCCCCACCTTTTTATCTGTCTTTGTGGTTGTCTGAATGCTTCAGGGGCAATGTCACTGCTCCCGACTGCAAGCACCATCCCAGAGACGGATCTGATCTCTTCATTCTTTCATTAAATCACGCAACAGGATCAGGACGTGCCTAGGGTGCTTGCGTGGTCCTGAGACGTTCCGGGAGGTCACGGAGCAAACGACTGGCGGGTGCTTGCACAGCAAAGCAGGGCTTAGGGCCTGGTAACGCCAAGCTTCTGCGGTGACAGCAGACCCCACAGGCTTCCCCGGCGTCCCTAACCAGGTAGGCCGCTCCCCACTTTCCACCACCAACAGCTGACACGTCCGAGTTCCTCGTGGCACGCTGACCTTGCCACGTCTTCATTCACCGCGAGAGGCGGCGCTGGGAGGAACCCTGAGTGGAAGACACCGTGACCACGGGGCGCACCGGAGTCCTGCTTTGCTCCTCCCTTATCTAAGTCACACGACGTGGGATGTGGCTTAGGAGGTTCTCAGTTTTCTCCTTCATCCCAGGACACGAGAAGTGGGTTACCAGGACACGGGCTTTGCGGTCAGGAACGTGGGGCTCTGTCCTTTGGTTGCCCCACGTATGAGCGCCGTGGCTTTGTGCAGACCACTAGGCGGCTCTTTATATCTCAGTTTCTCAATTTACAAAGCGGCCAAAAGAGGAACATTGTAGGCTAATGTGATAAGGACCAGTGAGGCAATCTCTCTAATGCACTTATCAGAGCATAAGGCACTAGAACCTTCCTCTTCTCCTCCTCCTTCTTACTATTATTTTACGATTATCCACTGTCTTTCTTTTTTTTTTAATTTTTTAAAGATTTTATCTATTTATTCATGAGAGACACAGAGAGATGCAGAGACCCAGGCAGAGGGAGAAGCAGGCTCCATGCAAGGAGCCAGACGTGTGACTCGATCTCAGGACTCCAGGATCACACCCTGGGCCAAAGGCAGACGCTCAACCGCTGAGCCACCCGGGTGTCCCGTATCCACTGTCTTTCATGCCTACATTTGTAAGCCTCTCTACAGGGACCTTACCCTGAAAGTCAGGAAGATACGGTGACAAATCAGGGAACAAGAACAGAAAATATAATTCAGATCTAAAAGAAGTCAGAGGAGAGAGGAACTACCAAATGTAAAATAGCAAGAAAGGATAACTTAGAACACAAAAGTAAAAGGGTGAGGGGGTCCCCAGGTGGCTCAGTGGTTTAGCTCTGCCTTTGGCCCAGGGCGTGACCCCAGGGTCCTGGGATCAAATTCTGCATCGAGCCCCCCGCATGGAGCCTGCTTCTCCCTCTGCCTGGGTCTCTGCTTATCTCTCTGTCTCTCATGAATAAATAAATAAAATCTTAAAAAAAGGAAAAGGGTGAGTACCAAGCAAAGACACCAGGTTCAGTCGGGATGCTGGAGTGCTCAGATGGGAAGTGAGCAGCTATGTGTCTAAATGAAGACGCGTTGCATGAGCAGGACCACCTGATGCGTGGGAGGCATTGTCTCTAATGCATGCAAATAGATCTTATCCAACGACTTTAAAAACGGGCTACATGCTATTTCATGAAATTTGAGTCCACATCTATAAATAAGACACAGACTTCTTGCCCCCTTTAAATCTCATGCGGGGATGGGGCGGAGAATTCAACTCCAAATTCTGTTAAAAAGACGGGCACTGAGGGGGACACTTGACGGGATGAGCACTGGGTGTTATTCTATATGTTGGCAAATTGAACATCAATAAAAAATAAATTTATAAAAAAAAAAACCCCAGGTCAAAGCGCAAACGACATCGTGGCCACATGAAAACTATGGCGCTCCGTGCAGCTAGCTGGAGAGTTCTGGGATTGGAGTTTCCTGGTAAGAAACAATCCAAAGGGACAACGGACACAAAACCACACAGGTTCTTGGGAAGCTCACCACAAAGAACGTTCACGCCAAATGTACCCTGTTTCTGTGCATTTGTTTCACAGAAACCTGAGATTTCTATTGCTTTAAAGATAATGGTGGGGTGGGCGCCTGGGGGGCTCGGTCAGTGGAGCGTCTGACTCCTGATTTCAGCCCAGGTCAGGTCCTGGGATCGGGCCCTGCGTGGGACTCTGTGCTCAGCGGGAGCCTGCTTGAGGTTCTCTCCCTCCCTCTCCCTCTGTCCGCACCCCCCCCCCCACGCACTCTCTCCTCTCCCTCTCTCTCTGAAACAAATAAATAAACCTCTTAAGAGATAATGCTGGGGAAAAAAAAAGAAAAGAAATACTGCCTGGAATCTAAAAGGAAGGAAATGCAGATGTTATCAGTGCAAAGCAACATTCAAACCAAAACATAACAAACAACCAAAACAACACAAAAATGCTTCTTCTCCCTAACAGAATGCTCTCCCAGGACAAGACCTCAGAGGCTCCCGGGGGGCCAGGGCGGGGGGAGGAGTCACGCCTGAAGCAGACAGCCTCGAGGGTCAGAGACCAAAAGGCAGTGGTAAGTCTGCGACATGTCCGGTTAATGGGGAGAGAAACCCACAATTCTGGCAAAGAAGGAAAAGGGAGAGATCCCTGAGTGTCTCAATGGTTTAGCGCCTGCCTTCAGCCCAGGGCGAGACCCTGGGTCCCAGGATTGAGTCCCACATCCGGCTCCCTGCATGGAGCCTGCTTCTCCCTCTGCCTGTGTCTCTGTCCCTCTCTCTCTCTCTGTCTCATGAATAAATAAATAAAATCTTTAAAAAGAAAGAAAAAGAAGGAAAAGGGAGGGAAAGAAGAATATCCTACACGCCCACCTCCCTGATTTCAGAATCAGTCAAAAAAAAAAAAAAAAAGATATTTTGGGAGAAAACTGAATTCTCTGTTGCTGAACTTGTTTTCCTTTTGTAGAATCAAATAAGCATTAGGCAGAGGTCTTAAAAATCAAAAGGGGAGATTCCTACTGATTGCACCCAAACCGGAAATAACCACATTCCTGCTGATTGCACCCAAACCCGAAATAATCACGTTCCTGTCTGCTCACCACAGGTAGGACTCTGAATCTGACCCTCCGGCTCCCACTCTGCCACCAAGGCATCGTAGGTGTCGACTGATTTTCATTTCACTGAGAACTCGCGTTGCCCTGATTCCTGGGTCTACACGTGCGGCACTAACGTGGCTACGACATAACGGACGCGACAGCTTGCGCGTGAGCAGCGGGAGGGATGCGGCGCATCTTACCTGGAACACGCCTGGCCTCTAAGTCAGCTTAGTGCTGGGCCCCACGTATCATGAGCACGGGGCGCTCCGCTCAGAGCTCACCCCCACGCTGGGCGCTGACACTTATTTTCCAGAGTATCGGCGACACGGATATAGCTAGACTTCTCAGCCGACGCAGACTTCCAGCTGAACGTAACCACAGCAAGTCTCATTGGGAATGACACCATGCAACTATGAAGGATTTACGATTCTTCCCGAATAAGATAGGACGACAGCAACAGCAGCAACAGTAACACGCGACAGATATTTAAGAGACGTAGCGGAAAATGAGGATAAAGGCCTCATTAGAACCCATCAACACTGATCTTTCTGTATGAACACGAGCTGCTTTGAATCACCTTATACCCCCCCTTAAGTCAAAATGCAAAGACGTAAGGATCAGGAAATACCAGCCAGCAGTGCAGGTGCCAGCATCGCCACGGTGTCTGCTCAAATGAGTGGGTCGCGAGGGGTCCTCGATGGGGGGCAAGGTGCAGGGCGAGCGCCCGTCTCTTCCCCGGGGGTGTCTCCACGTCCCATCAAGAGAACAACTTATTGAGACTCACAAACGGGGTTCTCTACGGTTTTCGTACTTTATCATACTACGCAAGTATCACGAGGTGGTGATCTTCACAGGCACAAGATCATAGCTGTGACTACTCCGTCAGAAGATGAAAAAATAAATAAATAAAAAATAAAAATAAAAAATAAAAAATAAAAAAATAAATAAAAAATAAAAATAAAAAAAAAGAAGACGGCACACGGTTGTTTGGGATTCATAATGAAGCTCAAAAACAGTTTATTCTATTTCATACTCTTATTGGCATTAAAACACTGTATGACTTCCTAAAGATCGCTGTCTCGTCTTCTATGTCAAAATAAATCATATTTGCACTCAAAATTACCTGGGATCTACTGCCTGCTTCACTAGGAGTCTGCTTTTTTTTTTTTTTTTTGTATTTGTTTTGTTTTGTTTTGTTTTTGTTTTTTGTTTTTCTTTAGGAGTCTGTTTTAACTTATGTCTTACATGTAACAGAAGAGCAACCGAATGAGCTTAAAAAAAAAAAAAAGAGAATAATCAACTACTCAACTCACCCACCTGCAAACATATTCCAAACCTAGAACCTTGCTTGGCTTAGAAAGTGACATTTTAATAAGTAGCAGAAAAAAAAATATTTAAAAAAGGAGAATAATCAACTCACCCACCTGCAAACATATTCCAAACCTAGAACCTTGCTTGGCTTAAAAAGTGACATTTTAACAAGTAGCAGAAAAAAAAAAATATTTAACAGCATGCTCATCATTTCGGTTGCTCGCACCAAAGCACCTGGGCACTTTGGGGACCGTGTAGGTCTCCCCGACGACGGGCCGTGAACTTCACCGTGAAGTTGGATGAACGATCGCTGCTTCGCTGGGCCTGCAGCCGCGGAGACCACGGGCCGGCCCGGGTGACCTCTAAGCGGCTGCGAGAGCCGGACCTCCCGCCCCGAGGTCTCAGCCAGAGGCCCAGGCTACTCACCCGACAGCACTTCTGCGGACAGACACACAGACAGACAGACGAGACCCACCTCAGGCTGAGGGCGAGCAGCTGCTCCTTGGACCTCAGTAGCTCCCCAACGGTGAAGCTGGCATAGCCCAGGAAGCTGCGCTGGAAACAAGAAGGCACAGGCTCCCGTTAGCTGCGAGTGCTCGCCGTCGCCGTCGCACCGACCCTACCAACGCCCCGAGAAGGAAGCGCCGAGCCCGGTCGCCTGCGAGTATTTCCCGGGCAGAGACACAGTCACCCCGACGGAGGCGCAGTGGCACGTCCTCCTCCGGGGGGGAGCCCAGGGGTGCAAGCCCAGGGGTGCCCGGGCTTCCTTGTCATTAAAAGCAGAGAGGCCGGCGGCCTGGGAAATCACCAGATCCAGCGGCCAGGACCTCCCTGCAAACTGACTTTCTTCCGCGCCGAAACCGAGGCCGAGGACGGATGACAGACTTTTGATATATTTACCGGAGCCGCCGCCGTCCCGATCACAAGTCCCCAAGCCCCTGGGGCAGCGCCCTTGGACTCCACATATAAGCAACTCTGTTGGCTGCAGCTATTTTTATGTGGGACTCTTGTGCAAGTTATAAATAGAAACGCTGTGCTGCTCCCCATCACGGCGACGCCGGAGAGCATTTGTTTCCTTTTGTCGTTTCTACACGAGCAGGGGACGATTTCAGCCCAGCACACGGGAGAGAGAGGTACTTGTCGGTCACATTTTCTAAAATTGCTTTCTTGACCTATCACACTGGCCGGGGACTATCTATGAATATCTCCCCTCTACGCTCGCGGACTCGTGATGTAAAGAATAAAACTCCAAATTGGTTTTCCTCTTCCAGGATGTAGATCTTTGTCCCTCTTTAATATTCCCGGCTGCTTCTGATTTAAAGTCACGATGCTACGGTCCACCATAAATAGTATTTCTCGTTTCCCCCTCAAGGTCTGGAAGCGACCACGAACCTATCAAACCCAGACCATCCAGGCCACTGCTGCCCAACACACTGTGATGCTTCACAAGAAGTCAACACTACATCTTCTAGAAAATTCTATCCTCAAGCAATTCTATTTGTTGCAGGTGTGCACCGGATCGAGAGCCTGGGCTTGAGGAGCCCGGGGACGATTCAGGGAAGACTGTGCAGTTATTTTGTACAAAAAAAGGCTGCAGCCACACTTCACAGCTGTTAAGCTTAAGGAATAAAAAATAAATAAAAAATAAAAAAAAAAAGCTTCGGGTCCAAATTTTTCTCCCCCTTTCCAATTTAGAATTTTTTTTTTCAAGAAACCTAAAGGCGAGCATCTGACATATGACCCAGTTCTAAAGTTGGAGATGCTTGCACTAGGAAGCATAAACCCAATACACTAACTGGAAACCCGAAGAGCCTAGACACCACCTCGCCGAAGCCAGGAGACTATTATGGGGCTAAATTACCAGGCGAAGGACATCAGGTGAAAATACTCTTTGGGGGAAAAAAGCTCTGATGAGACGTCAATGTGTGGGAGTCAAGACCGGAAAGGCGGTGCAAGCGCTCCATGAACCAAGCGTGAAGGAATTTAGGGTGACTTTCCAGCAAAGGGCAGAGAAGAGCCTGGGAACGACCCGGCTGGACCAAGGCATGAATGACGCTTCCTCAGAGACAGGATGGATGGAGGATGTTCCCAGAACATCGTCAGGAGCACCCCTTCCCCAGCTATCCACTCTGCTTTTCTCTATTTCTTGTCCTGTTGTATTTTTCTTTACTGGCACTCACCACCATATGACATACATATGTCTATTTAAGTCAAATTAAAATATATATTAAAATATGTATACTTGGGCAGCCCGGGTGGCGCAGCGGTTTAGCGCTGCCTGCAGCCCAGGGTGTGATCCTGGAGACCCGGGACCGAGTCCCACGTCAGGCTCCCTGCACGGAGCCTGCTTCTCCCTCTGCCTGTGTCTCTGCCTCTCTCTCTCTCCTCTCTGTGTATTCTCGTGAATAAATAAATATTAAAAAAATAAAATAATAAAATACGTATACTTGCTTATTGTGTAACTCCCTTGAAAATAACTGAGATCTGAAGCCCCACAAGGAGCCTTCCTTTGTGTTCCCACAGACTCCGACGGCCCAGCGCGTAGTAGGCCATGTGATAAACACCCGCTGACAGAGAAGGAATGAACGACTGGCATCAAACCTAGCGTGTCAGCCCGTCGCCGTGGTGGAGATGGATGTTAGAAGGTTCTCTCTGCAGGCATCTACCAAGTGCTATGGTTCGCTGAAACGTGGGAAACTTGATGGGATGAGCACTGGGTGTTATGCTGTATGTTGCCAAATTGAACTGCAATCAAAAAGAATATGTAATAAAAAAATAAATAAAATAAAATAAAATAAAATAAAATAAAATAAAATAAAATAAAATAAAATAAAATAATAATAAAATAAAATATAAAATAAAACAAATAAAATAAAATATAAAATAAAACAAATAAAATAATAAAATAAAATATAAAATAAAATAAAATAAAATATAAAATAATAAAATAAAATAATAAAATAAAATATAAAATAAAATAAAATAAAATATAAAATAAAACAAATAGGGATCCCTGGGTGGCGCAGTGGTTTGGCGCTTGCCTTTGGCCCAGGGCGCGATCCTGGAGACCCGGGATCGAGTCCCACATCAGGCTCCCGGTGCATGGAGCCTGCTTCTCCCTCTGCCTGTGTCTCTGCCTCTCTCTCTCTCTCTCTCTGTGACTATCATAAATAAATAAAAATAAAAAAAAAACTTTAAAAAAATAAAATAAAATAAAAAATAAAACAAATAAAATAAAATAATATAATAAAATTTAAAATAAAACAAATAATAAAATAAAATATAAAATAAAACAAATAAAAATAAAATAAAATAAAATAAATAAAAATAAAATAAAATAAAATAAAATAAAATAAAATAAAATAAAATAAAATAAAATAAATAAACATAGGAAATCAAAACGACTTTTGTGTGCGGACTGGACTGTGTGTCATTGCCGCAAAGCTCGCCGTAGCCTCTGGTGTCTAAACAGATGTCTCTCTTGCTTCCTCTTTCCCTGATTATTGGGTTTTAAACTCCTACTCCTCACCCTTTCTCCTCGCTCGAAGGAAGCTCTGAACTCATAGAGACTTCATGATGCCTCAAAATCTCACAGTATTTTCTCTCCGCCTTTTGAGATTTCGAAGGTATGGATGGTTTTGGGGATTCACAGAACAGAGTGCACATGTCACGACTGTGACTGAGGCCTTTTCATCCATGAAAGTGGCAGATGCCGCAGACTGGAATGTCGCAGGGAGGGACAGGTGGAGTGGCTATTTTCAAACATGAGCAACACACACAGCACGAGGCACAGCTGCTTGTAGAGTCGGGACCTCAGCCCCTGAATGTCCTGGGCTGTCCACCGCAGAGCCAAGCCCGGTGCCCAGGACAGCGGGGTCGCGTGGCACGCCTCCTGCCTCCATCTGGGTGCTCGCAGCGGGCCTAGGGCAAGGCCCCCGAGTCAGACTTTCCATCATCACTGGCAGCGACATGCCTCATCGCAAAGGATAAGAGGGTCTGCAGAAACCACTCAACTTGTTAAAGACTAATTTACATAATGACATTATTAAAAACATGTCAAACCAGAGGAGGTGTTATTTAGGTATAAATATGATCTTATTCATTATACAAATAAAGTGCATTGGTGAAACCCACAAAGACCGCGTCTAACCGTTCCGCACTGCGTCACTAACGGTGGAACTTGCCTGTATATTTACTTTCTAGCATGTGTTTAGGGATTTGCTTCACCTCAATATAAATAAAACATCTCATTCATTTGCATGAATATTCACTGGCCTCCTGTAAAAAGAATGAATCAGAGGGAAACAGTCTCTGTCGCTGAAACCTAAGTCCCCACGGAGGGAAAAGAGCACACTAAGGCTAATGTAAGAGAATAACTTAATCTAAAGCTATTTTATATCTTTGCTGTCACTGTAGACATAACCATAACATTTGAGAGAGGTTTTTCGAAGATTTTTATATTTCAGACACAACTCAAGGAACGAGCCTTTCCAGCTCTTCTTCGGGGCTGTTTCTAACATTCTCGTCGTAAAGGTTTTAAACTGGAAGCTCTAATATCAGTGGAAAAATTTGAAAGACGAACAACAACAACAGAAAAATTAGAGTCTCAGTGAAGTTGGAGCTCAGAGGTCTGGAGTGTCATGTTAAATGTTATTCTGTCCAGAAAATGGAAATCTGGGCCATTAAATCACTCCTCCCGGCCCCCGGACTGGCTGTCCCCAGCGGGGACTGGCAGGCCCTGTTTGTCGTCACACGTCTGTGGTCTGGAAGGAGTCCCTACACCATCCCCAGGCCTGACCGCGGTACGAGGAAAGGCGCAGGCGGGAACCCCATCCTTCTCAGAGTTGTGGTCCTGAGAATCAAAGTGAGCAAAGCACTTAGCTCGTGCAAGTGCAAGGACTTAGCCGCTTGCACGTGGCTCCAGAACCAGCTAATGTGCAGAGGCCAAGTTGGAATCAGGGTTTCTTGCTTTCCAATCCGGCGTCCCTTGTCCCCATTACGCCGGGCTGTATTTCCAGGACAGGCGGCCGCTCCCTTTCCCTCCGCCAGGCGCTCTCTGCCTGTGCAGCACGTGGCTCTGACCTTTCCGCTAGCTCGTGAGTGCCCCCCCGCCCCCCGCCGTGATCATTCTGGTGCAAGCAGCCAACGCAGACAGTCCCTGGATTGCTTCCTGCAGTTTCACTCACTCACCTGGCTGGAGAGTGACATCAAGCAGGCGACCAACACTGGGGCGTCTGCCCCAATCCCGATGTGCTCTCCCTACAGAGTGACACGCAGTTGATCCCACCAGCCCCGCGGGGGCTCTGAGCAAGTCACAGGGTGGAGGACGCTCACTGGGGTTGCGCATCTCTCTGCAGAAGGCTCTCCACGCTCCCCGGCTGAGCCGCGCTGCACAAGGAGCCAGAAGACCGCAGCCCCGTACTCCTTGCCGTGGGCAGGCCGAGCCGCGGCCGAGCCTCGTCACCTGTATTCATCTCACAAAGCCTTAATCAGAGCTTAGGGTTCCTTTACGCCACAATTTCAAGAGCCTCCTAAGCTTTTCCAAGCGCTATCTAGAGCTGTACCATCCAGTGGGGAGTCATTGTTTGGAGCACTAGGCTTGTGGCGACTGACTTGAGGTGTGCTGTATGCATCAAATACACGTCAAATTTATACAACATGGCATGAAAAAAAAGGGTGTGAAATAATTCATTATTCATGCTAATTATGAATTAGCATATATAATTCCTTGACCTGATTATATTTTGTACATATTGACTTTAACAAAATATTAAAATTAATTTTGCCTGATTCTTTTTAATTTTTTAAAAGCACGGATTAAAAGAAAATAAAAATAAAATAAATAAAATAAAATAAAATAAATAAAATAAAATAAAATAAATAAAATAAAATAAATAAAATAAAATAAAATAAAAATAGAATAAAAATAAAAATAAAATAAAATATAAAATAAAATAAAATAATAAAATAAAATAAAATGAAAAATAAAAATAAAAATAAAAATAAAAATAAAATAAAAATAAAATAAAAAATAAAATAAAATAAAATAAAATAAAATAAAAATAAAAATAAATAAAATAAAATAAAAAAATTAAAATAAAATAAAGTAAAATAAAATAAAAAATAAAATAAAATAAAAAAAAATAAATAAAATAAAATAAAATAAAAAATAAAATAAAATAAAAAATAAAAATAAATAAAATAAAATAAATAAAAATAAAATAAAATAAAATAAAAAATAAAATTAAATTAAAAATGAAATAAAATAAAAATAAAAATAAAATAAAAAATAAAAATAAAATAAAATAAAATGAAAAATAAAAATAAAATAAAAAAATAAAAGCACGGACTACTAGAAAATTTAAGATATATGGCACACATTTGTGGCAATCATAATATTTTCATTGAAAAGTGCCTGTTTAGAGGTTAAATGAATATATCAATAATAAATTGACCTCTTCTCATAAAACTGCATACAGGAACTGTGGTATAAGTTTGAAAGGTCTTTGAAGAGCTAAAGTTGACAGCACTAGGTCAATATACAGCATCTCCTACGGCCACCCAGAGGACAGGCCCTTTTTCACAGCCCACGTACTTTTCCTTCACCGTCAACTCTAACAGACATGGTCACAACAGGTTCCCATCACGTAGGAAGGGAAAGAAGACACAGGAACTAGTCACAGTGAAAAAAGGTATCAGAAAAAAAAGGGGCGGGGCCTCCTGGGTGGCCGTACGCACCCCGGGGGGGGGAGCACTGGCGCCCGAGCATCACTGGGGACTTGCAAGTCCCTTCGGGTGGCTCAGGGCCCTGGCCTCGTTATAACAGCTTTTTTGGGGAAGATTTTATGTACTTATTTGAGACAATGAGTGAGCAAGCAAGAGAAATAGAGAGAGAGAGAGAGAGAGAGAGAGGGAGAGAGAGCGAGTGTGCCCACAAGGGGGGGGTGCAGAGGGAGACGCAGCCCCCCAGCAGGGACCAGGGCCAGGGTCACGACCTGAGCAGGGCGGGCAGACGCTCAAGCAGCAGTCCCAGGGGCCCTCGGCCTCCTTAGCCCAACTGGGTCCAGGCTCCTTCATCGTGCGCAGCCCAGGGGCCCTCGCCGGGGATGGCCCCCGCCCAGGCCTAGGCCGACCGCACAGTGTCTCCTGCTGCCCTCGCAATTCCCACAGACTGCCAATGGGGCGGACCCGGGGCCGCAGGTGCCCCCTGTCCCCCCGGGCGGCGCAGCCTGCACCTGCCGACCCCCCGCCTGCTCCCCGGCCGGACCACGCAGGGCGTCCGTCGCTCGTCAGCCCGGGCAGGGCCACTGCAGACTTGCCTGTCGGCCACGAAGGTGAAGGCGGGTTCCCTTGTGGGCACTGCCGGAGGCCGGGTCGGGGCTCCCCGAGGGGCCCGAGGCGGCCGGCGCCCCAAGAAGTGCCCCCCGCAGCCCCGTGTCATTAGCTGCCACACGGCACAGGGGCGGACACCCACCCGATGACCTTGGGAGTGACGCGTGTGCCCCTTTGAACATGGGAAACACTTACCCCGGCCTCCGGCGGGGGATCCTGGTGTTCAGGCAGGACACTGGTTCGAACCTACAGAGAAAAACCAAACATTTTCTGTGTGATTTCGAAACAGGACGCAGGGCCAGCAGCCCCTCCCAGTGCTGGGTGCCACGGTCCGCCGTGGCCATGGCCATAGCCCGGGGTCACCACGACTGCAGCACCTTGGAGCACCTGCTGCAGCGCCTGGCACCGCCGGTTACACTTGCTCAGCGCCCGATTCGCCTGCGTAGACACGACTCTGCAGCCTCCCTGGCCCCGCGTCTAACACAGACACAGCCGCGCCGTAGGGAATCCCCTTCACCCTCGCCCTTCGACAGTCCAGGGAGGAGCTGCTTTGGGGAGGGCCCTTCCATGCCCTCCCCACGAAGAGCCTCCCTCCAAACGGGCAGCGAACCCGCCGTCTTTACAGGCCACCCCTCCCGCTTGGGGGGTCTGGGCCAAACTGTCAGATACCATGACCGAAATTCATTTGGAAACTAATTCTCAAGTGGGGGGAGAGGGAAATAGGGTAAAACAAAGAGCCGCCGGGGAAGCTCTTCCTAGGTTTGCAGGTGCTCCCGGAAGCCTCAGCCCCTGAGATGAGCAGCGGATGCACATCTCCGCCGGGCGCTCCCGGGGACCTCGCAGGCCCCGGCTGCTCCTGCCCGCCCGGCCCCGGGCATGAGGTCTAACGTGCAGCCCAGTCGATGCGTCTCCATTTAAGGAAAAAAATGTTTCAAATGAAAAGAAATCACAACGATCTTTCTCACTTAGGAAAGAGCCAGTAGGAGCAAGAAACACATGAAGCCTGAATCCAGTAGATCCTAATTTGCAGTCAGGATTGGGAACGCGGAGCAGCGGACAGGCGAGCTGTTTACCTGGATTGCAGAGGGAAAGCAGGACGGAAGGGGAGACGAGCCCGGACACGACGGATCGGCGTCCTCGGGGTCATTCGGCCCCGGTCCCGACGGAGGAGCAACACGGCCGCTTACGACTGGCACTCTCTGCGGGTGCTTTCAGTCCCCACATGCCCGACCCTACCTGGTCCATCCCCCAGGTGGGGGGACACCTGGAACACTGCTCGGGGTGCCACGAAGGTTGAACCAGTTCCTCCGGGCCGACTACCCTTCCACACGGTGTCCGCCTCCGTGCAGAGCGCTTGGGCGGGGGGAAACTGCATGATGCTCTTCCCTTGTGTCTGCGGGGCAGACCCAACACCGTCGCTGGCACAGTCTGTCGGTCCTGACGGCTCAGCACTGTTCACCAGAGCACAGCGTGAATGACGGGGCAGACCCCAACAGAGTGAGCACCACCACGTGCGTGCAGAAGGCACTCAGCTCAGGATTCACGACAGAGCGCCCACCGGCTCAGGGCCCCAGCGCGTGAACGTTCTCAGGTCCGGGACGTTCGGGTGTCCCGCTCCGACTCACGAGCTGGAAACCATCAGCTGGCCTCGGAGGACGAGGAGCCTCCGTATTAGCAGGAGACCAGCGGGCCGTACGGCGTGCGCACGTATAGGGTCTCGCCCTCTTTCCCTCACACACGCACCCACCACGGCACACACAGAGACCGTTAACTCTCCGTCTCTGCGTCTCTCTACATATACGGACGCAGACAGTCCTCCCCCTTATCCACAGCTTCACTTTCCACGGGCTCATTATTACCCACAGTCAACCGCCCTTTGAGGAAGCAGAGGATCATCCTCATGACGCACCTTAAGGTCAGAAAGAAGGTCAATGCCGGCGTGACGCTACGTCATGCCCCTCACCGTATCTCAGCACACAGACATCATCATGAGAAGGGTGAGCACAATACAGTAAGATATTTATAGACAGAGAGAGAGACCACATGCCCATCACTTTCATTGCAGTGCATTGTTATAATTGTTCTATCTTATTATTAGTTATGGTTAAACTCTTAATTTATCAATTAAACTCCAGGATAGGCACGTTTGTATAGGAAAAAACACGGTATACGTAGGATTTGGTATTATCTGTGGCTTCCGGCATCTCCTGGGGGTCTTAGGAGTATCCTCATGAATTAGGGGGGGCTACTGTATGCACATTCACACACGATACATATAGGGGACATATATAAAGTGTATATATATATATGCTGTACACTATACGTATATAGTGCACATATATAAATGCCTACTATACATATATATACAGTGAATATATTCACACACGTATATATTTGCTTATGCATCCTTTTAAGAAAATATCTGACATCCAAATAACATCAGCCAAAGGGAAACGCTTGAATTTAGAAATACAGAGAAAGAAGTCAGACCCTGGTGGAGGTCAACATATACAGGACTGCATGAGGCGTGTGGAGACATACATATACTTTATATACACACATATCAAAATAACGTAATGATACGACGTTGTGTTGATCCAATGTCGGATATAATATTGAAAAAGGTAGTATAATATTCACAATTACTGCAGTGTGGTCGTTAAATTGATATTGGTCTTAGCAGAACATATATTCCTTAGAAATATAAATAAATTGTTACAGAAAAATAAATATTCTTAATCTAAAGTTCTGCACTGTGAAAAAATCTTAATACATCCATGGACTAGTTTGCCATTTCCAATGTGTGTACATGTGTGAAGGAGAGAGAGAGAGAGAGAGAGAGAGGAAAAAGAATGAACTTCCCTTTACATAGCAGAAGTATTTTTAAAAATGTGTGTCACATTTTCCCAAATCAGGGCATGTTTAAAACACTAGCAGAGGGACGCCTGGGGGGCTCAGTGGTTGAGCGTCTGCGTTCGGCCTGGGGTGTGACCCTGGGGTCCTGGGATCCAGTCCTGCATCGGGATCCCTGCAGGGAGCCTGCTTCTCCCTCTGCCTGTGTCTCTGCCTCTCTCTCTCTGTCTCATGAATAAATAAATAAAATCCTAAAAAAAAAAAAAAAAAAAAAAAAAAGACACTAGCAGAGTTCCTGAGTTAGAGGAATTGATAAACAAAACTGTAAACCAGTTTTGAATTTTATGAAGTCAGATTTCCATATGAAACATTTGTTTAAAAGAGTTTTACACATAGGCCTGAAACTTTTATATTTAAGGTCAATGGTACGAATGTTACGGTGTATCGGCTCTACACTGATGATGCTTTCTCTTGCATAATATATATCCCTCCTTACAGTGAACACACAGTAGGTGGCGAGTACTGGATTTACCAGAAAATAAGGTCCCATTCCTTCTCTTTGAGACTTCAGAGTCTAGTGGGTGGGACAAATATATGAATAAACTCAGTATGATTTAACACAGGCTTTATGGAAATGTGAGCACTTTTCTACGGGCATTCAGAGTAAGGAGTAACTAATTCAGACTGCGAATGTCAGCAGAGACTTCACAAAGAAATAGTCTGGGTATTGAAGGATGAGTAGGAGTTTTAGGCAAGGGAGATCATGACAAAGCAAACAGGGTGTTGCATAAAAGGCACGTGTCACGAGGTTGTTAAAGGCTATTCGTGTTTGGAAAAGAGTATTTATACCATAACATGAGGGTCATCAGGGGAATGGAAAGAGTTAAATATGTTGGGAAGAGAGTTTGTGGCCATTTGCTGTCCGTCATGTTATAGAACTGGAGCTTTAGGCAATGCATAGGCAACGGGAAGTCAGGAAAGACCCTTGGGTAGAGGAGTGACACTCTCAGAGCCCCCCGCGGCATCCCAGCTCTGCCCTGGGTCGCAGTGGAAGAATTACTTAGCTTCTCTATGCCAGTTGCCTTTCGTCTTTATGTTAGTTATCTTTAGCGTACAGTTAATGGTAGACCTCATAGGTCGCTGCAGCACATCTCTCCAGCACTTGGAACAGCACCTGACACTGAGGGTTACCTCATTAGGACAGACTCTCCCCAGATAACCTCCTTTTCTTAGGAAGGAAGGGGGGAGTGAGAGAAGAGGGAAGAAGAAAGAGAGGAAATGAGGGGGGATGGGAGAAAAAGAAAGGAGAAGAAGAGAAGAGGAAGGAGGGGACAGGAAAAAGAGGAAGATGGAGACAGGGGATAGGGAAAACTGAAGGAATATGTCACTGAAGGAACAACAACAAGAAACAAAAACAAAACCTTGGGCTGATTTAGATGAGGCCTCCCGATGAGGAAGGGATGAAGAGCGGCCGGCACTGCGACACCTGGAACACTCCCGCTCATGGGCATGTCACGCCTCCTGAGATTTACTGGCCTTCCTCGGGAATTCATTTTCCCTTTTTGGGTCTTATTAGCAATCTTCCTCCCTGGTTTTCTTTATCATGCCCCTCCTTGTCCTTCCTGGAATGTGGAATGTCTGTCTGACTACACATTTCAAGTCCTTATAACTTCCTCTTGTCCAGACTTTTAGGATATCAAATAAAGAAAGATCACGTAATAGAAAGGATGATGTAGATTATATATTCCGTCTTGAAAGTTTAAGTTTCTCGTAAAACCAATTCAATCCTTTTTATTTTTCATACGCTCAAACATCGAGATACTACATTTACCTAGAAAAAGAAAAAAAACCCCAAATACCCGGTAACATATAGTGACTTATACTCAATCTTTCATGATATCCCCGTAGACTAGTTCGTAAGCTTTAATGGCTCCGAGCAACGGGTGAACGGAGCTCTGCAACGCTCTCATCCGCGGCCCGACCCCCCTAGAGTAATACAGGGGGGTATAATACAGTAATACAGTAATACAGTCCCCCTAGAGTAGCCTTGCTACGGGGGGCACGGGGAGCACAGGGGACACGGGGAGCACGAGGAGCATGGGGGGCACGGGGAGCACAAGGAGCATGGGGGGCACGGGGGGCACGGGGGGCACGGGGGGCACGAGGAGCACGGGGGGCACGGGGGGCATGGGGAGCACGGGGAGCACGAGGAGCATGGGGGGCACGGGGAGCACGAGGAGCATGGGGGGCACGGGGAGCACGGGGAGCACGGGGAGCAGGGGGCACGGGGGGCACGGGGAGCACAGGCGCGGCTGCCGGAGAGTAGGGGCGGGGGCCTGCTGTACTCCTCGTCGGTGAGTGACACTGAGGCAGCAGCGCGGCCTCGCGCCAGCCATCCCTGAGCATCCAGACCCAGAGAAAGGGAGGCCACGATGCCCCGACTCCACGCGCCAGGGTCCCACGGCCGGGCCTCGTGCGGTGAGACCATCTGCTCACCGTGAGGCGAAGCAGGAGCAGCTCTCGCCCGGAGGAGCTCGGCTGGAGGCAGGGCGGATGGCACAGATCCAGCACAGAGAATCTACTTTGCTCCAAATCCGCCCACACTGCAGATCTCCGGCTTCAGGACCCACCCTCGTTTGAAGGGTGACCTCTTTAGGACAGACTCTCCCCAGATAACCCCCTTTCTGAGGCGACTGTGCCATGTAACGGGGCCCAGTCCCAGGGGTACGGCCCAGGACTCCGCAGAATGTGTGCGACCTGGGGCAGCGGGCCTGGGGCCATGGCAGAAACCTGCCCACCCCGAGGGTCAGTCCTAAACTGCCGCTGCGCTAAAACACTGAAGTTTGGATCTTTACATTTGTTTCGGCAGCCAGTGTAACTTAGACCCTCCTCTTATTTTATTGTTTTTAAGGTTTTATTTATTTATCCATGAGAGAGAGAGAAAGAGAGAAAGACACAGAGGCAGAGACCCAGGCAGAGGGAGAAGCAGGCTCCATGCAGGGAGCCCCATGCGGGACTCGATTCCAGGACCCCGGGGTCACGCCCTGGGCTGAAGGCAGACGCTCAACCACTGAGCCCCCCAGGTGTCCTCCTCCATTTATTTTAAATAAAAATTTGGATTCCACTTATGGCTACGAAGAAATAAAGCCAAATAGCTCCTATTAGATCCTAGTTCAGTCTTTCAATGTCAGCAGACTCGCCTTCACTAGGGATTATGGTCCAGTGACTCTTATCAACACGGGCAATCTCAGAGATTAAGAAGACGCGGGGTTCCTCGGCCATAGGTAATAATGACAACGCGGCGAGGGTCAGAACACAGAATTGGGACGTATCATCTTCAATCGTCAGAGACTTAGCAGCTGCTCTTAGATATTGATTTTCCAACTCTTTAATTTTTGTTGTGGATAGAAAATAATGATCTATGTACAAACTGAAGGGTTCACACCCTAGAACCCTGGAGATGGAAGGGATCTTAGTGTGAACCTAGAAGAACCACCTCTGTGATGTGAAAAAGTTATAGGAAATATCCCTGAGGGGCGCATCTACATTTTCTCCCTGGACCTGTTCCACCTCCAGCTCACTATCTTACTGATCAGTGTTCGAGAGATAATGTTGCAAATTCACCTGCCCACAGGCTCCAAACAGGTTAATGAAAGACCTGGGCTGAGCCTGAGACGCCATGGGGAGTGGAGAGGAGTCTGGCAAAAATGGAAATCACGTTCTTATTCTATGAAGAGCAACGATTCCATTATTCCGCTCCAAGTGATAAAAAAAATCCCTGAGGAAAACTCCTCCAATTATCAACAATGATTAAACCTAATTCTTTTGTAGACGGGTGATTATTAGTATCTATTTTTGGACAGAAAGTAGCCTGGTACAAAAGGTCAAATAGGTCCAGGACTGTTTTTAAGGGGGCGGGGGGAGGGGAAGTACTTTAATCCTAAAGCCAATTGTTCTTAATCTCCACGGCACATGACAATCCCCCGGAATATTTTTTAGTGCCAGTTTCCAGGCCACATTCTAAAATAATTAAATCGGAATCTCTGACGGAAGGGTCTTGGCATGTGTAATTATTAAGGCTCCCTCTCCACTTAATTCCAATGCACAACATTAAGGGCTACTGCTCTAAGTTAAGGGCTACTGGTCTAGGTTAGGGGCTACTGGTCTAAGTTAGGGGCTACTGGTCTAAGTTAGGGGCTACTGGTCTAGGTTAAGGGCTACTGGTCTAGGTTAAAGGCTACTGGTCTAGGTTAAGGGCTACTGGTCTAAGTTAGGGGCTACTGGTCTAAGTTAGGGGCTACTGGTCTAGGTTAAGGGTTACTGGTCTAAGTTAGGGGCTACTGGTCTAGGTTAAGGGCTACTGGTCTAAGTTAGGGGCTACTGGTCTAGGTTAAGGGCTACTGGTCTAAGTTAAGGGCTACTGGTCTAGGTTAAAGGCTACTGGTCTAGGTTAAGGGCTACTGGTCTAAGTTAGGGGCTACTGGTCTAAGTTAAGGGCTACTGGTCTAGGTTAAAGGCTACTGGTCTAGGTTAAGGGCTACTGGTCTAAGTTAGGGGCTACTGGTCTAAGTTAGGGGCTACTGGTCTAGGTTAAGGGCTACTGGTCTAGGTTAAAGGCTACTGGTCTAGGTTAAGGGCTACTGGTCTAGGTTAAGGGCTACTGGTCTAAGTTAGGTGCTACTGGTCTAGGTTAAGGGCTACTGGTCTAAGTTAGGCTCTACTGGTCTAAGTAAAGGGCTTCTGGTCTAAGTTAAGGGCTACTGGTCTAAGTTAAGGGCTACTGGTCTAAGTTAAGGGCTACTGGTCTAAGTTAGGGCTACTGGTCTAAGTTAAGGGCTACTGGTCTAAGTAAAGGGCTACTGGTCTAAGTTAAGGGCTACTGGTCTAAGTTAGGGCTACTGGTCTAAGTTAAGGGCTACTGGTCTAAGTAAAGGGCTACTGGTCTAAGTTAAGGGCTACTGGTCTAAGTTAGGGGATGTTTTGTGCACGTCAGCGTCCATACCTCACTTCCTACTGGCCTGCGGCTGGTCAGGACGGCCTGAGGACCGCCCCTTACAGACTTGCTATAGAAACGCAGGGTCTCAGGCTCACCTCAAACATATGGAATCGCAGCCTTCGTTTTACTGAAGCTCCCAAGTGATTCACATGCACGTTCACGTCTGAGAAGCTCTGGTCTAGGAGAGTGCTCATGAGTGAAACAGGTCAGGGATGAGAATGGCAGACATTCGTTTGCACAAAAACATGCTTGAGATAAGGAACAGGGCTTGTTCTTCCGGTTATGAAGGTATCTGGTATTGGTTTTTTTTTAAATGTCAAGCATCCTTAAAAGCTCCAGATAATGTTTTCTATCAGAGATGCCCTTCTGTTTCTTATGCAGATGGAGAAAGGGTTGCTCTCACCGTCAAGTCAAGGACTGATCTGGGACAGAGCTTGGCTGGAATTGTGAGACTCAGGGTGGTGGGCTGCGTCTCCACTTCTCTCACCCTTTCATCGCCGCCCCCACCCCCACCCCGAGTCTCAAAGGTGCGCGTCACAGCCCTAACCACCAGAACCTCAGAACGTGATCGTATCTGCAGATGGGGCGATCAAGCTAAGACGAAGCCATGAGTGGGGGCCCTGACGCAACGTGGTTGGGCCTGATAAGGCCACCAAGAGGCAGCAGGGTGTGACCCAAAGGGACCATGCTCAGAGCCTGCAGGAGGGTGGCCGTCTGCAGGGCAAGCAGGGAGGCCTCGGAAGAAGCCAGCCCTGCCAACACCTGGGTCTTCAACTTCTGGATTCCTCTGCCTCAAGAAATACTTCTGCTGTGGAAGCCGCACAGCGTGTGGCAGCTGGCTGAGGCCGCGGTAGCCAGTGAGCAGGGACACCGAGTCTACCCCGCTGCAGACGGGTGGAGCCCACCCCACCGGGGCCTTTGACCCAGGAGTTGCGGTGGCGCGTCCCTGGCCCAGCCGACGGCACTCGGGCCCGCGTGGGGTCTCTGCGGGGCTGCTCACTCGGAGCCCCTCGCTGCACCGTCGGGCACATGGCTCTGGGGGCAGCGCCCTGGGACTCAGAGCCCCTTTGCTCCCCAAACCTGTCACTTCAGCCGCGCAGAGACCCCAGGGCATGTGCTGGCCTCTTGGTGCCCCTGCCACGGCGGGTGACGCAGAACCTGCTGAGCTGGTGGCTGGAGGGCCCTAGTCCCCCCGGGGCAGCCCCCGGGCTTCTCTGCCATGTCCCCCTTGTGCAGCCCCCTGACGCCCTGGGAGGCTTCGTGGCTCCCTGGGGGACTCTAGCCACTTCCCAGCCCACGGCCAAGCACAGAATTCAGGGAGTGTCTTCCGTGGAAAGGCGTTCACAGAGGCTGACAACCGACTGCGGGTCCCTTACTTCCTCCCACGGGAGCACGGGGGGCGGGGGGCAGCCGTGCGGGGGGCGAGGGGCAGCCGTGAGGGCGAAGACCTCCACCTGCTTGCTTGTGGGATCCAGGAATCCGCCAATGCCCCAGGAGGAAACCGGGGCTCCTGAGAGCGCTGCGCCAACAGGCTCCCCCTCGTCCACAGCCTGGGTTTACAGGGCGCTTCTGTGCCTGCCTGCTGACCCGGGACACCTGTGGGAGCAGGCCGGCTGCTGTCTAGGGGGGTCGGGGTGCCCCCCTGCCGACCCGGGGCACCTGCGGGAGCAGGCCGGCTGCTGTCTAGGGGGGTCGGGGTGCCCCCCTGCCGACCCGGGGCACCTGTGGGAGCAGGCCGGCTGCTGTCTAGGAGGCGTTGGGGTGCCCGCCCCCCTGCTGACCTGGGGCACCTGCTGGAGCAGGCAGGCTGGTGGGGAGGGGGATGTGCAGGGTGGTAGGACTTGGGGGGGTGGGAGGAGGAGGACGCGGGGCCCTGGGTGGGGGAGGACTCGGCTCCCACAGTTGCATCTACACACGCTGCAGCGTCCACACAGCCCACACCCGCAGCGGCCCCTCCACCGCCGCCCCCCACGGCCCGTCCTCTCTGCTCCCCAAGACGCAGCAAGAGCCATGCTGTCGGGTGGAAAAGTGGGAAAGCCATGAGGCCCGAGGCTCTGTGGCGGGTTGCACGGGGAAGCCCGCGACCCCCTGGAGACCTCCTCCCCTGGAACGGGATGGCCTCCGCTCCTCCCCACCAGGGGACCAGGACCTGCCAGCCAGACCTCGGGGGCCTCCGGGCCACCTACACCTTATCACCTCTTGCAATCCCCTAATCCTGTATTGTATTATCATTGCTTTGCCCCTTTTACAGGTAAGGACACTCAGTTTCAGAAAACCAGATTCATTTGCTTACGGTCACTTCAACAGCAGCCTGAAGATCAGACTTTATTACGACTATAATTTTTGGCAGATGGGACTTCCAAGGGTTCCGGGGCCCCCAGGCTGCGGCCTCCACGCCCCGACGGCGTCCATCGCTGTCTTCCCCGGGGCTGCCTCGTGCCAGTTCCAAAGGCCAAGACCCTAGTGGCCTCGGGGAAGAGAAACGCAATTCATCACATCACATCACCAGGCTGGGACACAGGCTCGCGACGCCCTAGCGGCCCAGCAGAGCACGGCGGGGGCCACCGCACAGCCACCAGGGACGTACCGCGGACACGGCAGGTGTAGACGCATGTGCCGCTCGCCGAAGTCATTAGTTCCCGCGCTGCAAGCCTAGGTGATCTGCAGGTGGCCCTGAAACAAACTCCTGTGCTCCGCTCGGTATTTCGGGAGGCCACGCACAGCCCCGGTTTCTGTAACCCCCCAGAGGCAATCACCGAGCCCCGGGTAAGGATGGACGGATTTCTGAGCTCAGCCGGAGCGTGTGCACAGCTGAGCAACCACGGGGCAGGCCCAGGGGAAGGGCCCCGAGAGGCCCCGGGAAGCCGGCCCTGTCCCGGGCATCATCCGGGGTGATGTCAGCCCCTCTGCGGCTCCACCACCCTGGCTTCCTCCCCGCTGAATGTCGCCGGAGCGGCCAAGGCCCTGGGACCCGGCGCCGCCGGCCGTGGGAACCACCTGAGGCGGCTTCCGAAATGCTGATGCCAGGGCCCCTTGGCTGACGTGGCTCGGTCACGCAGAACGTTCCATCAGTGCTTTCCCTTTCCATTTAACCCTAAAACAACCCTATGAGGAAACTGAGGCTCACACTTCTGGTAGCCGGGGAACGAGAATCAAAAGCAGGTCCCACGTCCAGAGCCCAGCACGGGGCTCGATCGCCCCACCTGAGACGGGAGGCTCAATGTTGGTTGTTTTGTTTTGTTTTGTTTTGTTTGTTTTTTGGGGTTTTTTTTTGTTTTTGTTTTTGTTTTTGTTTTTTTTTTAATGAAACTCCAGTAGCCAACACGGGGTGAGCGCACGATGCGGCGGCAGGGACCGCCAGCAGCACCAACACCCGGTGCTCATCGCGCCAGGCGCCCCCTTACAGCCGCACCCGTCGGGCCCAACCCTAAGTGCCTGCGCACCCGCAGGAGGGGGGGCCCGGGCTAGCCTGCACCCCCCGCGGAATTCCACAACCGCGGCCTTCGCCCCGTCTCCCGTGGCCGCACCTTGGGCGAAACTCACGCCCCGGGTCCCCTACACAAAACACGATGGGAGGTGGAAGGAAAGCTCACCGTCCCCGCCGCGGGGGAACCGGGACGGAGTGGGGGGAGGCCTCCCAAAGGCGCACGGCTGCAGAGCGCCCCGAGTCTACCGCACGGAAGTGCCCAGCCCAGCGCCGTGAACTCCGCCGGGGAAGTCGTGACCTGCGTACGGATGCTCCCGTAGGAAGATGGAGCCACGAGGTCGGGAACACCATCTGGTGAAGCCGAGGGCGCCTTCTGCTCCCGGAAGGCAGGTGCACGCCCGCCGCATCCTGGACACGACAGGAGGAGCCAGGACACAGCGCCCGCCCGCGGGTCAGGTCGCATCCAAACCATCGAGCAGCAGTTCTCCAGTGTGCTGCGACCGAGGATCTGCAAGGCCTAACCATTCCCATAATAACTCTAAGCTCCCTTTCCCCTTTTCTTCTCTCCTCTCACGAGCACGGGCGCCTACGAGAAAGGTGATTCCACGACTAGTAACTGGACGCTGGAGGGATGTGCAAAGTGGAAGAGCCATGCCAGTGCTCAGGATGCTCCCTTAGCTCTCCAGACTGCAGCCACTGCCAGGACACGCGTTATGTACGCGGGTCTGTGGGAGGTTTATTGTTTGCTATTTGCAATACGTTTATAAAGGTCTATAAATTTTATCAATTTTCTTGTTTTTTTAAGATTTATTTATTTATGATAGACACACACAGAGAGAGAGAGAGAGAGAGGCAGAGACACAGGCAGAGGGAGAAGCAGGCTCCATGCAGGGAGCCCGATGCGGGACTCAATCCCGGGACCCCAGGGTCACGCCCTGGGCTGAAGGCAGGCGCCAAACCGCCGAGCCACCCAGAGATCCCCTCAATTAATTTTCTAAGTTTTGATTTCTAAAGTGGCAAGAATCCATAGTCCCCTTCGTTAAAGCTGGTCTGTGTTTGACTGATTCGATGCTTTTATGCGGGTGCAGCCGACACCCAACATTACCCGAGCTTCAGGAGCACGACGCGGGGACTTGACGTCTGTCGTCGGTGACTCCCATAAAAGCCCTCTGGGATTCCCAGCATCCGAGAGCACACGCAGGCCTTGAAGCCGAAAGCCTGATAGACCCTGCTACTGATGATCTTCAAAATTTGGGATTCGCCTTTCATGTCTGCAAGGTCAGACTTACTATTTTTAAGCAGGTTTTTTTTTTTTTTTCTATTTTCTGCAGTCTCGCTCAGAGATGGATGTGATGGACGTGCCCTAGGGCAGCCTCTGAAGTCACTGCAGTTCCCCGAGCGTGTCTTGCTCTTACCAGCCTCCACACACCTTTGCATACGTCGGTCTTAGGTCATCCTAAAGATTGAGGAATACGGCTGCAAACACAGAGCGGCCACTTGTTGGACGTCTATTCCAGCATCGACAAGAGATAGGAAACCCCAAACCGGATAAAGTAGCAGGTTTGAACGACAGGGACCCAGGGTGATGGAATAATGGGATAGCTGGATGGGGACACTTGGCCTACGGCGGTGGGAGCTGGTGACTTTGATCAAAACCCAAATAAAAATTAAAAATAATAAAAAAAAATAAAGAAGAGCAATCAGCTGAGAGACAGAGAGAGAAAAAGAGAGAGAGAGAGAGAGAGAGGAGAAGGGCAGCCCGGGAAAGAAACGGGAGGTAGAGTCAGAGAAAGGCAGGGCTGCAGTTGTAAATCTCCTGAAATCACTAGTTTCTCGCAGGGTTTTGAGCCCCAGGACTCGTGTGATCTTTTTCCTGCTTTGAGAGTATTACGCTGATTCCGTGCAGAGAGCAGACTGCGGGTCCAAATGGAAAGGATGAACAACCAGGAGTCGCTGGCCAGGTAGAGTTTTATTACCACTATTCTACGTTTTCCGGAGTATAGGTCCAGCTGGGTTCGCAGGGTTTAGGAGGATAACCACGGGGTAGCCTCAAGCCATTAATTTCGTTCCCAATATTTATAGAAAGCACTTTGGTACCGACAGAGAAAGATGCTGTATAAATCTCCTGGGTATACGGTTACAGTCATCTATGAGGATAACGATGCTCGACTTGTCGTAAGGATATTTGTGGACGAATAGTCATTTAAACAAATTTAGCGCTGAACAATAAATGTTGTGCCAGTTATATCGTATTTACATCATATTGAAGGATAGCACGGAGGCTGAAATACGAGAATATCCAGAAAAGGCCTGGCACTGTAACGCCCGAGGGAACTCAGTTCCCCGAAAAAAAAAATTATGAATAAACTGAAGATAACAGAATTATAATTACTGAAGATGCTTCTATGAATAAGAAGGTTTATGAAAAAAATAAATAAAAATTTTAAAAAATTAACAACAACAACAAAAAAGAAGGTTTATGGATGGATTCAGCGCTTCCGGCAAGCACCTGTGACGGCAGAAATTGGAAAAGATCGTCCTTGTTGTCTCTTGGCATTTGAGCCGTATCAGCCCGCGGTGATTCAAAGGCCCGGTGGCAAATAATGACGCGCGGACAGAAGACGGGAAAAGAGAAGAACAGCACCTTTAATTTTTAAGCAAAACCTCCCTTTTCCAGCACAAAGGACCATTTGGCAGGACTTCTGAAAAGCATCTTTCTAGGTGGATACAGCTGTGCACATCCCTGGGCCTGCCTTGAAATACACATTAGAAATCCAATTCTGGGTTTTTTAAGTTAGCGTGTGGCACGTTGTACAACTGCACTGGAGCCGCAGCATGTGGGAGCCAGCTTTGCCATTTCCCCCCCCCTTTTTTTTTTTAAAGATTTTACTTATTTATTCATGAGAGACACAGAGAGAAAGGCAGAGACCCAGGCAGAGGGAGAAGCAGGCTCCCTGCAGGGAGCCCAATGCAGAGTCTCGATCCCGGGACCCTGGGGTCATGACCTGGGCCGAAGGCAGACAGACGCTCACCTGCTGAGCCCCCGGGGTGCCCCAACAGTTAAAAATCCTTAACAACTGGAATACGGTGCATGTTGTGTGCTTAAAGTAAGTTTGTATTTAATGTTCCTGCTGCCCCAGGCCTAACGAGGGGGGCTAAACTGTAACGAAGGGGCTCAAAAAATCTGAGAGGAAGCTACTTAAAACTAAGTGCACGAAGCCAAATCCATTCCCAGGAACACGAGAAACAAGGGACGCCTGCACAAGCCCTTCTTATCAACCGTCCTATTCACCTCTGGGAGCAGCCCCTCCCGCGGTGTCACCAAGGTGCAGCGGCCGAACCCCCCCGCCGACCGGGGTGCGCCCTATTACACACAGCAGGTGGGACCCCGGGCGAGAAAAGGGTCGGCGGGCAGCCGGATGCCCCGGGCTGGACGGGCCCCTGGCGACCCCGCACCCCCTCGGAGCCAGGCCCTGGCCTAGCCCACCTGAAAGCGACCCACCCGAATCGGTGGCTTCTGCGGGATGAGGTCCCCTGGCCTTGTAGCCCCCAGGGTGCGGGGCGGGGGTCACGGGGGTCACGGGGGCCACGGGGGCAGGGGGGGGTCAGCACAGCACGGGCGCCAGGGGTGCAGACTGGGAGCCGGCCCACGGGAGCTCAGGGACCCACCTCTAAAGAAGCAGCGCAAGGCAGCTGCACTCCAACCGGTAACTCGAAGATGAAACCATCTTTAGTCTCGTATCTCAGGGGTAAGACCACGTCCCAGAAAGCAGTGACTTTAATTAATTTTAGACTCGGCAGGACCCCACTGCCTGCCTGAGAGCACTATCTGTTCAATCCGACTCTCGGCGGCTGCTGAGAAATTCTTTTAAAATCAATGGAAACTTTGGTCATGGGAAAGCGGCAGAAGCACCCGGAGACTCTGGTCTCATGACACGTCCGGGCTCCGGGGTCAGTTCGAAGTGCCCTGGCAGCCAGCACTGGATGCTTCAAAATCTTCTCTATCTTTGGCGTCTTTGATTGTGGGTCTTCACAGGCCACAGGCCACGTTACGCAGCAAAATGCTCAGGAAAGTATGTTCACCCGACGCGCCGCAGAGCGGAAAAAACCTGAGGTTGTCAGCACATCCTCTGGTCCATAAATAGACATTTATTCCCGGGACTTCTAGACTAGAGTCAAGACTCTTAGGGAAATCTTCCATTAAGGAATTTAGAGAATGTGTTCCAACTGAGCAAACTCAAGTTTTTCTGAGGGAATGAACCATGCCAATAATTCTACCCCCTTTTTAAAAAAGCTGATTTAGGGGGGAAAAAAAAAAGCTGATTTTCAGAAGAGCTATCTTGTGTAAGTTTTGATTCCTATATAATAGGATACATAATACAGCAGTCTGGGCTTACGGGACCACATTTCAGGGACCTCAGGCAATTTTATATTTAGAAAAAAGAAATTTATGGCACTATAATGAGACTTTATTCTTGGCTCTTTCCCTTAAAATAAAACATCGGTGGGGTAAACATGGCTCGACGTTTAGCACAGGTGTTGTGATAATAGATTGCTAGCCTTCAAAGACACATCAATATTCATAAAAGAGCAGCGGAACACAAGAGTAATAAGCGCGATTCTTAAATTGAAAAAGAAATAATTCCCGGTGACCTTGAGACGTGACTAGGTAAGCTTATTAAAGAAGGGGGAAAAGAAAAAAACACGTATAGTAAGAAAAAAATAGAAGGGAACAAAGACAGGATCACATTTATCATCATGAAAACCCTTACAGGAGCGTCCTATCATTTATGAGCAGAGAGGGGTCAGGACTAGAAAAGGCACAGAAACCACTTAAATCAACAACTGATTTTTGCAAAATAAAAATTCTACTTTTTTTCCCCCGCCCGCTTCATGGATGTTACAATCGACAGATAAAAACTACCTATGCTTAAGGTATTCCATGTGATGATCCCATAAATGTAGACGCTATAAAATGATCACCCCAATCAAGTCAATCACCATATCCGGTACGTCGCATTAATCACATTTTTATGTGTTGTGAGAGTACTTAAGAGCTCTCTTACTAATTTTCTTTTTTTTTACTGATTTTCTAATTTTCAAGCATATGATAGTATCGTCAATTATAGTCACCGCCCTAGACGTTGGATCCCCAGAACTTCGCCTTATAATTGGAAGTGGGTTCCCTTTGACCAAAATCTCTTTCAAGGCCTCTTTAGGCCCAAACTCAAAGTTTTATTCTTCCTTTAACAACTTTAAAAATCTCAGACATGTACCCACGATGAAAGCCTGCAAACACGGAGGACGGAAGACCCATAACCATCTCAGGTGCCCTTTGATCACCGTAATGGAGAGGGCGCGTGGGCCTGTCCTGCTGGACTTGCGGGCGCCATGATCTACGTCTGCGCTCTTACTCCCGGAGTCAGGGGTCAGACCTGCAGTACTGGAATCACCTGGGAGTTTCCTTGAAATGCAGAGTTTTAGGTCCAGCCCCAGGCTGCTGAATTAGAGCCTGATTTCACAAGCTCCTCAGGGGCCCTAAGTGCATTAAAGCTTGAGAAACCCTGGAGGGAAGGATGCACTCTTTCAGATTGGCGGATGGTCGGCTGAATGACCAGATTTTTCCTTTCCAGCCTTTAGTAGTCTTCAAAATCTGCTTTGTAGAAACTGGGGAAACTGGAAAATGACAGCACATTGAGGTAAACGTCTATAAAGATACATTTTAAGACGTTACATCACAACAGGGCTCCCATATGGGAGGACCTGGGTCAGAAGCGCCTTATAATCCAGAAGTTAAGGTAACTACACACCTGGCCATCAGGACAGGACTAGATTTACCTGTTTTTTTGCTTTTTTTTTTTTTTTTTTTTTTAATGGTAGTACATGCGGCGTTTAGGCAGTTGGCGGATCGCCTTTGGATGCCGGAACGATGCATTCTTCAGGGAGCAGCCCCTGGAATGCCGGCCTCCTCCGGCCTCCTCCGGCCTCCTCCAGCCTCCCAGAGATAATGCCTGTTACTCAGCAGACTGCCTAATCTGTCTGCGACTTCCTGGGAAAAATGCAGAGAAGAAACATCAAGTCTCTCCAAGGATCCAAGAATTCCCAAAGCAGCTGGGGGAGTTATAAAAAGAACAGCATTTGACCACTTCCATGGGAGCTTCTTCACTTCTCCCATTTTCTTTATTAATAGTAACCCCGACCAAACCTGTCCACGATGAACCCAAAACCTCCAGCGAATTGGTTCCTAACAACGGCTTGGGGCCAGGATGCTCCTGTCCCCTGGCCTCCGCGCAGCTCTGGCACTCGTCTAGTCGCAGCCACCTCCACCCCGACCTTCCACCCTGCTTCTTCGACCAACATCGTCTTTAGAATTCAGCTCCTCTCCCTCATAACCCCAAGCTTCCTGTCCAACTAAAGGGTGATCTGCTTTCCACCCACCAGAAGCAAAGCGATATTAGTGCAAAGCTGACCTTTCTGTATTTACTCTCTATTCAGATACCTTGTTAGGCTATTTATGTCTAAATGCTCAACAACTAAACGCCACGCAAAATCTTAAACTAGCCCCTTCGGTCATCAGACTGCAGAAACGGAGCATGAAAAAGTGACTTTTACAAAGTTGTTCATCTGTTCTCATCACAAAGAAAACTGCATGATCACGTATGTGCAGTTTAAATAAATACAAATTAATGCCAATATAACCACCACGAGGGGAAGAAGCCCAACAGCGCCAGCAGCCTCCTTCCTGAGACTTTCTCCCCGTACAATCCCAATCGTTTCCACCAGAGATGACCATTGTCCTTTTGTATGATTTCCTCTCTCTTCCTTAGAGCATGTTATCACCAAAACACACCCCTCAATAAGAGGATGAGGGCTTTCTATTGCCCACCTTTCCACTTCATATAAAATACATAAATACCATATATATTCCTTTGTCTTGCTTTGTTAGCTCAACTTTTTTTTTTTTTTTTTGAGGTTTATCCGAGCTGTTGCATACAGCTCAGGTCCATTTCTTTTCATTGCCAGATTGTGATTTATTGTATGGCTATCCCATAATTTATTTATCCCTATTACTCTTGCTGGATATCTAGATTATTTCCACGTATCAGCTGGAATGAACCGTTGCTATGAAATCCTTGCGTGTGTGTTCTGGGGCACGTGCACGAATCGCTTTCCAGCAGAAGAATTATTAAGTCTTTGGAGATCACGTCTTCAACTTGACTAGAATGCTAAATTGTTCTCCAAAACGCTTTTATCATTTACCTCCACCATATGGAAATCTTGCTTCTTTATCAACACTGAAAATTATTAGACTTGTTCGATTTCTGCCAACTGCTGATATGTAATTATACCTTACTGTAGGGGATCCCTGGTGGCTCAGCGGTTTGGCGCCTGCCTTTGGCCCAGGACGCGATCCTGGAGTCCCGGGATCGAGTCCCACGTTGGGCTCCTGGCATGGAGCCTGCTTCTCCCTCCTCCCGTGTCTCTGCCTCTCTCTCTCTCCCTCTCTCTGTGTCTATCACAAATAAATAAATAAATCTTTAAATAAAAAAAAAAAAAGATTCTATACCTTACTGTGGTTTGAATTAGCATTTCTCTGATAACTAATAAGGCTGATTCCCAAATGTTCATTGGTCACGTTGATGATCTCTTTGGTGGATCATTGATTCAAACCTTCCGCCCTTTTTTTCTATAGATAGTTATTATTTGTCTTATTTATAAGCTCCTTTATATATTTTATATAAAAAATATATATAATATATATATATAAAATGGATCTTCATCTTTGTCTGGTTATGTGGTTTATATATATAATATATATATATAAAATGGATCTTCATCTTTGTCGCAAATGTTGTCTTTTCATGGTGTCTTTTTCACCTGACTCTGTTCATATTCAAAAGCATTAGGACAAAAAAAATAAATAAAAAATAAAATAAAATTTTAAGAAAAGCATTAGGACAAGGTGAGGAAGAAACAGTATGTAATCATGCACCTTTAAAAGAATGCAACCAGTATCATTATCTCTAACTTTGCATTCTAGAAGTCATCTTTCGGCACTTACATGCCTGTTTTCAACTCCAACATCCCTGACTTGCCCATGTATTGCTTTGCAAATGCTTTCAAGACTCTGCTCCCCAGGCGTCTGACACCTCGCCTTCCACAGAATCCTAATGCCTGGATACGGACTTATACCTAACAAATATCCTAATTAAAAAAAAAAAAATCCAGTTGGTTAAGTGTCACACAAGAGGCTAACCATCCAATTGTCCCAATAGTTTATAAATAAAGGCAACCTAGAAAGAACAGCGTAGCCTGCACGTAGGGATCTGCTCATTTGCCTTCACATAGGCCCATCGAATGACTGGGTTGCTTTCTCTTTTTCTTGCTTTTCAAACTCAATGAGATAAGGCTCTCAAAGCCTAACTGCCTCATTGGTACTAAACATTTCCTATTAATCTGTTTTGATTATCGCAAGCCATAAAGACACTTGCATTTCAAGGTTCTCATTTCCATGTATTGGAATTTGTGCGAAGGGTACCCAATCCTATTTTGCTGCTCCAGGTCACAAACTCCACCCCTTTGTACCCCGTCTTTGGTCTCTAGGGGCTGAGCTCACTGGAACATATCGCGGGGCTTCCTCGTCCTCCGTCCTCCGGCTTTCAGTTGGGGCCTAATGGTGCAACTGGGAGGCCCCAGATGGGAAGGAGGGGTCAGACTACGGATGCCCTGGGCTCCCTTCCTGAGGGGTAGCTTATGGCCAGCCATGCCCCTTGACGAAGCTGGTCTGCACTCAAGTGTTTCCTGGAAGCTGCTCCCCCCTCTCTCCTTCAGACCTGGAGTGGTAATAGCTCTACCACTATTAAACCAGGTTACTGAACTACTCCTTGTGGTTCTACTTTGCAAATAGCCCCTTTGTACACACACCCTCCTGGAGTCAACCTAATTTGCCAGAGCCATCTGTTTCCTATTGGGACTGTGACTGATACAGACTTAATAGCCATGCTTGTGTGCAAAAAAGAGAAGCAGAACAAAGCATTAAGGTAGATTACCGGAAGCGATGCTTTCCGGGACTCCTACATTAGACAGACAGAAGCAGAAGGACCCTTTCCCACGGAGCTTGCAGAATAATCAGGGAACATGGAAACTATGCGGGGTCCTGGGAATATAATAAATGATGGAGGACAAATCACCCTTCCCCTTGGAAGCATGGGCTCCTCTTCCCAGCTCTGGGTTGTAGAACCCAGTTACTACCTTCAGAGAGGTGGGGGCCGCGCTTCCCTCCCACAATCCTTCACACCCTTTTGCTTAAACTCACTCATTCTCACTACAACATTTTGAAACTAGAGGGGACACTACTTAGTGTCGGACAGTGCACTAGGTTTCAAGGGACCCCATCGATCCTGGCTCTGAACTCCATTCAGTTGTTTTTTTTTTTCCCTTTACAGGTTTTTTTTTTTTCTTTCCCTAAAGAGAAAAAGGTGGTTCAGTTGTTGCTTATTTATCTGTGCTCATTGCATAGACCTCTTATTTTCTCACGCTCCAATACGGTATTGGAGAACACAACATTTTCCTCTTATTTGTAGTTCATGCAAAACTCAAAAACAATGATTAAGCCAGGAACAGATTAAAATTAGCTGCCTGAATACCTCAGAGCGCTGCAAAGAAGTATTTTTATTCCTCCGCTACGAGGCTGTCTTCTAGCAGCAAAGCCTTATTATTTATATAATGTGGTCATCTAAAAGCCCTTTTGGAGAAACTTCACAGTCCCACAGTCCTTGCCGTGCAGCTTCATTTGACTCCTTGAACACAGCTGAAAAGAACCTGTTTTTCGGTCGTCGCTCCTCCCCCAATACCGCTTAGAACCTTAATAATAAAGGTGGCAGGTAAAAATTTAAGGAGCCTTCTCCATTATCTTATGTTGCAGGAAACTTTGTAGTTTTGAGGTTTAACGATGTATTCCTAATTTTATATTCATCATCATGCTAATAAGGATGTAAAACATTGTTTTGCGTTGAAGCATTCTGTGCCTCCCTTCATTAAAAGCACTAACAGGCATAAAAAAAAAAAAAAAATACAGCAATGAAAGCTCCTGCGAGGGATCCCTGGATGGCACAGAGGTTTGGCCCCTGCCTTTGGCCCAGGGCGCGATCCTGGAGACCCGGGATTGAATCCCACGTCGGGCTCCCGGTGCATGGAGCCTGCTTCTCCCTCTGCCTGTGTCTCTGCCTCTCTCTCTCTCTCTCTCCCTCTGTGACTATCATAAATAAATAAAAATTTAAAAAGAAAAAAAAAGTAAAGAAAGCTCCTGCGAGCGAGGGTCTGTTAACACCACCGAGGGCAGGGCACAGAGAGGTCCTACAAGTGAGATCACTAAGGGGCAACGCGTGAAAACAGGCAACAGCGGCGGCTCCTCCCTCCCTGCTCACCTGCAGGACGGGCAGCCCAGCTCCCGCAGGGAGAGCCCAGGAAGGCTCAGCGTGGGGATGCGCGGCTCCCGCAGGTAGCGAGGCAGCGGGACAGGAGAGCCCGCCTCGCTCTGCCCCCGGAGGAAGGATCGCCCCCCTCTTTAAAAAGACACGACTCAAAAAAATAAAAAATTACAAAAAAAATAAAAAATAAAAAATAAAAAGTAAAAAAATAAAAAATAAATAAAAAAAAAAAGACATGACTCCACACGGGGTCCTCTTAGCCTGTGGGGCAGGGGAGCCCCTGGCTGTAGGCCTCACCTCCGCTAGCAGTGACTGATAGGACTGAGCCCGGGGTGATCCCATCACCGAGACCTGTTTGCTCATCAGGCTTTACCATGTGGAGAAAAAAGGGGACTGTCATTTTTTTGTTTGTTTGTTTTTTTCAACCTCTTTCCTAAAACATCAGGCCTAAAACTTCACAACGATAGCATCCTACTCCAGGAACTTACAGTGCGGTTCATAATGCATTTGTGTTAATTTACAGAGACTCTGATGATAAGAATTAAGATCCACCTTTTATTTTTTTTTCTCTTTTTTTTTTAATTTTTATTTATTTATGATAGTCACAGAGAGAGAGAGAGGCAGAGACACAGGCGGAGGGAGAAGCAGGCTCCATGCACCGGGAGCCCGACGTGGGATTCGATCCCGGGTCTCCAGGATCGCGCCCCGGGCCAAAGGCAGGCGCCAAACCGCTGCGCCACCCAGGGATCCCCACCTTTTATTTTTTTAAAAAGATTTTATTTATTTATTCATGATAAACCTAGAGAGAGAGAGAGAGAGAGGCAGAGACACAGGCAGAGGGAGAAGCAGGCTCCATGCAGGGAGCCCAACGTGGGACTCGATCCCGGGACTCCAGGATCGCGCCCTGGGCTGAAGGCAGATGGCTCAACTGCTGAGCCCCCCAGGGATCCCCAAGATCCACCTTTTAAACAGAAAAACACTACACAGGCCCTACTGTGCTTACTACTGAATATACAAATCTACTTATATGGTGGCGGCCACCCTCTCCCTTGACCCATTCATTACTTTATCGAAAACCAAAGTGAACCTCTACGTCAGTGTCATTTGGCGTCTAAATCAACACCACACTTATTTATGTTCCTAAGCAGATGTCTTCAGACGCACACCTGGTTTATCTTAAGGAGTCCATTAGAATTAAGAAAGTCCCCAAACGTAGAAATTAAATGACTTAAGTTACACTTTTAGAAAGTGATGGAACTGCATGCAGACAACCTTACGTAGTTGTATTTTATGTCATTTGTGTTTTACATAGACGGGAAAACGTAGTGTTCGACACGTGGGTATTGAGTCAGTAGCATCCAGCTGTGACTCTCAGCAACGGTGACCCCGGTTAATTTATGCTTAGTGGGATCGGAGAACCTCAGGGCGGCCCTTGTGGTCTCTGTTCCCCGGTGCTGATGTCCTGTACACCCCCCTCCCTTGCCTTCGGTGTGGACACGACCAGTGACTGGCTTCTAATCCAGAATATGACAAAGGTGACAGAGTGTTGGTCTTGTGATTGTTAGGTTACACGGCAAAGAGGATCAGATGTCACCTTGGGATTATATCACATTAGGTAAGACTCTGTTTTTAGCAGACGGGAGCCAGAGATGCTTGATGAAGTCAAGGGCCATGCTTGAAGAAGCTCACGAGGCAAGAAGCTGCTGGTAGCTCCCGGGACCTGAGGCAACCTCAAGCCAGAAGCCAGTGGAAATCGAAGGGTCACCGCTGTGCGGCCTCCAGGAACTGATTTCTGCCCAGACCAGAAGGAGTAGGGCAACAGGTGCCTCCCTGATTGAGCCTCCAGATGAGATCACAGCTTGGCTGACCCCCTGACTGTAGACCTGGGCGCAGGTCTCGACTAAGCCCAAGTCCCGACACAGAGGAACTATGCAGTACGAACCTGTACCAAGATGCTAAATTTGTGACAATCTGTTATGAACCGAGCTACTCCTCAAGTTCTCTGCATGTAAAACAGAAACACCAGAATCTCCCAGAGTAGTCGTGGGCATTAAGTGCAATACCTTCGTGAAGATGCAATCAAATAAAGTACTGACTAACCAAGAACTTGACAAATCCAATTTTATCACATCTGATTTTTGGAGCAGCACTAAATAAAACTGAGAAATGGGAAGAAACTGGGCTTGAGCCTCGTCCCCTCATCCTTTCAAGCTCTCCCCGCCTTTTCCCTACACTCAGCTCTGACAGGTTCCATTTTTCTTCGTAGCGGCGGATGCTGAGGATCAAAGAATCTATTTCAAGGTAGGAAATCTTAGAGTAGCTTGAGCCACACCAGAAAGACAATCGCATCTTCTGCCAGGACGCACGAATTGCTGCATATTTGCACAGAGAATTAAATTAAAGTTACCGGGGGATGTATATAAGCATATGAACATCTTCATAATATATAACAATTTCAAAATAGACCTCTTCTATTTTGTATAGGGAAATTTTGCTGAAAAAGCATTCACGTTCCTTAATAGCAGTCTGAAGTATCTTGCTTACTGCCTTGATCTTGAAACCGAGCTTTATTTATTACTCTCATTTTGATTTCAGATCATTTTAATTACCAATAAAAAGCGAGGACCAACACCGGATGGATTATGACTTCTGTGGATGCACTTAAAGCTGGAATAGTAAGTAGCCTCATTCCAAAGGTTCTATAAACCATTTTTATAAGTGAATGCTCTCATAAAGAAATTTGGAAGGAAATCCTGTTATTCGTGGAGAAAGGCAAAGCAAAGAACGACCGGTACTTTAAGTGCGTCGAGTACAAATCAACGCGGCCAACTGGAAAGTGTAAACCTCCTCCATCCCTCAGCTTCACGAGACGAGAGATCGTCAGCGAGAAGACGAAGGATTTCATTTCTATCCTGTGAGTTCAAACAATGAATTAGAAGAAATTTGAATATTAGCAGCAGAGAAGCCCATGGGGACCAACTCTGTGGTCTCGCGTCACTCCTATAGAGCAGAGGGGGGGTTTTCTGGTACAACCACTCACACGGAACCACTGAGGTTGAGACCCTACCTGGCCAACTAACCAGGGACCTCCAGGTCTGAGCAGACCGTGTAGCCCACTCCAAGGGCTGTATTTCATATTTTGGAGATCCCTGGTTTCATATTTTGCAGTGACGAGGATATCGGCACTCTCGAGATGAAGTGATAGATAGGGGACATTTATTTAATGGATTATAAGAATATTTGCTTCTGAGCTCACATAAATCCCTCTACTTGTGAAGGCTTGAAAAATACTTGGAAGTTTATAATAAATCAAACTAATGTAAATTGGCCTTTCACTACACTGAGGAATGGGAGTTTTGCCTGTTTCTTAAATATGAATCCCATCACCAGCGTTCGCAGCTGGTTGGGTTAGAAAAACGACTAATAGCTCCAGACCGTCCCACATGCCTTTAATGCTTCCTTTTATTTACCCTGTGATCTGAAGCACTTACCTCTGCATTAACTGGCATGGTGACCAAGTCCAATAGTTAGCTATTAGTGATAGCTCACCACTAATTAATCGTAAATTTGGCCAAATCACTTAATCTCTTTGACTCTTTGTCTCTAATAACAGAGCAACCGTTTCCTTTACTCATGCCCTTTGTTTAGGGGGTTGGAAGTAATAATACATGTGAAAACAGTAAGGTATTATACAAATTTAACATAAAATTACTATAAATATTAATATTACATTTCTGGCCCGTAGATGGCTCATTGAGTATCAGTCACTTCTGCTAAGCAATAAGCTGCAACCTAATAACATTTATTAACGGTGAGATTTCCTGTGCTTTTTAGCTGTTTTTAATATTGAATGTACTTTGGTTATCTTTCTAATACTGCTTATAATTTACTTTTAATCCGTTAACATTCCCTAAAATAGCCCCCCCTCTCTTGGGAAGAACAGCATGCATTTAAAGAGAAATAACCACATAAATAAGAAAAACTTTTGCAGATGGGAAAGAGAGCATTCGTCTCCTTAACACTAAGATACCCTAGTGGGATCCGGGCTGTAGAACGGGGGAGCTAAAGGGTGAGGATATGTATGTATATATCTGTGGGTTTACAACTGCTCTATAATGTACATATTTCCTTAAAGATTTATTTGTTTGATTGAGAGAGCGAGCGAGCACGTGGGAGTGCACATGCACGGGAGCAGGGGTGCGGGGGTGGAGAGCGGGGCAGAGGGAAAGGGAGAATCTCAAGCAGGCTCCTTGCTCAGCACAGAGCCTAACCAGGCTCCATCGCAGACCCTGAGACCATGACCTGAGCCGAAACAATAGTCAGAGGCTTAGCCCACTGAGCCACCCAAGAGCCCCTTACGTAATGCATATTTTTACATCAAGTGTTTGGAGGCCTTTTACCCAAGCTACAAAGTTTGGAAACTCAGAGGATGGCATCACAATGGGAAATGTAAATGTGGCACATTCTCCTATTTCCATCATGCCAGCTCAGCATGATCACAGACTTCGCGATCCTATAGCTTCTACAAGGTAAAATTTACACGAATGGAAAAAGATACCAGATAAAGCAAGAAAATCGGCTCCTTTTCCAGCGATACGCTCATCAGTCATCCAAAAAAAAAAAAAAAATAAGAACATAACTTTGACAATGTGATAAACACATCACTTAAGATGTGGATAGTTTTTCTTTAAAATATAAAGACATGAAATAATCCTTAATTTGCACATTTCTTTTGCCATTTTATGTCACTCAGTTAGCACATAACCATATTTTCCCTAGCTGGAGTACTTTAAAATAAAACATTGTTCTTTTGTTGTCTATCATCTCATCTGACTTGTTCAGACTGTTTTACAAGCTCTCCTTAAATTATTCTAAGCTAACTTTGCTTGGTTCCACTGATTTCTACGCAGTCTTAAATTCATGAGCCAACAACACTGAAATGCACCTAACTCACTTACAGTTGGAAAAATATGCACAATAAAAAAGTCTTTACGAAAAAAAAAAAAGTCTTTACAGAGGCATCTATGCTTTAGGAAGTAATAATATTATTCCTTAGAAGAAGACGAGACATTATATAGTAGCAGATGTACCTGTGACTAATCAGATTCTATTATAAGACACACTGAAGGTGACAAATCTCTAGGAAAAAGAGGACATTTCTTGATGAGAAGGCTCTACAGTGACTATCAGATAACTCATCAGATAATTCACTTCTGATTTAAAAAAAAAAAAAACAAAAAGCCACAGGGAGGGAAAATATTGTTGAAGAATAAACCATTTGAAAAATAGTGACAAGAAACAGATTTGGAGAGAAATATATACTCTGCATTCATGCAGGCGTGAGAAGAGGCACCCGGATGCCGGGGTGTGGGGACACGACTCCGTGCGTACGACTGGAAGCGACACCCATTCATACAAGCACGTACTTGGTGGGACAGTGAGACGTGAATCACAGTCACATCACCCGAAAAGTGTAGAATCTGAACAGAGGAAGACAGTTCCTTTAATTAAAGTCAAACTTAAATAGTTCAGTTCCCATAAATTCCAGTGGTCTTCATAAAAAATAATAAAATAAAATAAAATAAAATAAAATAAAATAAAATAAAATAAAATAAAATAAAATAAAAAAAAACAGTCACTGTGATTCAAAGATTTAACAATGATCAAAAGAAGCAGAATAACCAAAGAAAACAGAGGGTTGGTGCCTACACAGATTTAGAGTTTACGACGGCCCATTTCCCCTACAATTGTCACTGCTGCTTCTTCAGTGTCTACCTAACCTAGTGAACCTTTGGGTACATGGTTTCTAGATCTTTCTTTTTCTATTACGTGGTTGGGGGGGTCCGGGTGAGCTGTCTTTCCCCTCAGCTGTCCACCTCAGTTTGCTGATGTAAATCTCCGGTCACAACTCATTAAGTCATGCAGATACAGTCACAGGAACCATGAGATGGGATTGTGGAAAGTCACGAACAATAGGAGAAAGCGGCTTTAGTTTACTGGACATCATCATCACATCTTGCACGGTGCGGAGCTGGACACTGAATTTATATAGACACGGTTTCTGCAGCCTAGGAATTTATGAACTAAAACATAAATAACACATCCTCATTCTTTCCCAAGAGGAGAAGAAGAACATAGATCTGCCCTGTGGGCTTCCTAATCAAACCCCAAGCATTAGGACTGTAAGCGGGTCATTAACTTTATTGCATTTCACTCTTCCCTCTTTTTGACGCTTGCCCTCTGTCACTCAATAATTTAAGGAGACTTTGGGAATGAGAAGGCCTATAGAAGGAATCAAAAAGGTGAATGTCCTCAAAACGTTAAATAACATGGAATAATAGAGGCTGAGACGAGACTAGAAACAACTGACACACTGATGATATGGAAAAGGATAAAAGTCTCTTTCATAAACCAAACCAGATAAAGAATGTGAGAGGTACCATCTAGATGAGTAATAATAACCATAAAGTATAAAGTAAAGGCAAGAACAGAACGAGGAAAGAAGAATGATTTTTTTTTACGATTGTAATAGAGGGCCCGGGAGCCATTTAACAAAAATGCATTTTTCTAAGCAAAATTATGGCTCTATCAACTCAGCAACAAAGACCAAATTGAGACAAATATTAGATAATTTGAGCCTACACCATGTAAATAATTGAAATACTTGGCTTAAATTGGAATCTTTCAATACTTTTTTTTTTTTTTTTTTTACAGGTGAAACGTTGAGTAGCAGTAGCACGCCAGTAGTGCACGACGTTGCGCTAGGAAGGAAAGCAAGTCCCACAAATGTCCACAAATGGACAGAGAGGGCAGGGCCCCGCCAGGCTGGCCAGCCTATCACTGACCAGTTTCACGATAATCCAGATGTAATAGGGATAAAAGACACCAGGCTTCACTGAGCTCTACAGTTGCTCTGATTTTCCATTTGACTCTGGGCCTAGTCTTTTTTTTTTTTAATTATTATTATAAATTTATTTTTTATTGGTGTTCAATTTGCCAACATACAGAATAGCACCCAGTGCTCATCCCACCAAGTGCCCCCCTCCGTGCCTGTCACCCAGTCACCCCCACCCCCCACCCACCTCCCCTTCCACCACCCCTAGTTCGTTTCCCAGAGTTGGGGTCTCTCATGGTCCGTCTCCCTTTCTGATATTTCCCACTCATTTTCTCTCCTTTCCCCTTTATTCCCTTTCACTATTTTTTATATTCCCCAAATGAACGAGACCATATAATGTGTGTCCTTCTCCGACCGACTTATTTCACTCAGGCCTAGTCTTTACGAGAACGTTGACGCGGCCCCTCTGCTGACTGATGTGTGGCCTTGAAGTGCCTCGAGAAGCGACTGCATTTGATATCTTATTTCATTTGAGCTTATTAATGTAATGCTATTCCACTGTAAGTTCATATGGCAAGCGATATACTTTCCAAATCAACCAAATGGGCACTTAAAGGCTGATGTCACCTTAATTTCGACATTAATAGGTATTGAACCAATATTTGTTGACGATCTGCTATGTGCCAGCCAATGGGACCGAAATTCTTCACCCAACTGCTTAACAGGGATAGCAGAAAGAGGGCCTTAAAGAGGCAGGGGTAGGGATCCCTGGGTGGCGCAGTGGTTTGGCGCCTGCCTTTGGCCCAGGGCGCGATCCTGGAGACCCGGGATCGAATCCCACATCAGGCTCCCGGTGCATGGAGCCTGCTTCTCCCTCTGCCTGTGTCTCTGCCTCTCTCTCTCTCTCTGTGTGACTACCATAAATAAATAAAAAATTAAAAAAAAAAAAGAGGCAGGGGTAGTAGGCATTATTTTTTCAGATTAAAGTGCTACATATAAAAATTTTAAAAAATAAATAAATAAAAAATAAAGTGCTACATACATTCCAATGACCTGATTATTATTTGGCCAGTGCTCTGAGTGGAACGCACAGCCCTTATTAGGAAGCCCTTGAAGTACTGCATCATGGCTTTAACACACAAAATGACGGGTGGAGTAAGCCAAGTCGCTACTCGTTTGAGCACCAGCATCAGGGTCAAAAAAACTCACAATAAAATTAACTTATCCGCCCCTTTGCTGAATTCGCGACGACGCCATTGTTTTCACTTAAATTGGAGGAATCAGAGTGAAAAATATTAAAATGCAATAAAAACACAACTTAGCATAATTCATCAACTGGAATGACCGAGCAAACGCTTTCCACGTGAGCTTTTCTCCTGAGACTCTCTGATAGCACAATATAAAAGACTGAAAGTGAAATAAGAAAGCATTTATGGGGTGGTGAGCATCTATCAGTAGGTGAGCATTGCCTGCTAGATTTAGGTCCACACGTGATAGCAAAGGTGGCTGAGCAAAAGGGGACAATCTCCTTTAAAGAGGAGCAATAGGATCACAGCACTCCCACCTGGGGGTTAGCTGTGTCCATCCTAAATCACAACAATGTCCCGCTCCTCTGAGGGAAAGAGAGGAGACAGGGAACTGTAATTATCAAAAACACGAGCGAACATCTAAACACAATAATCCATAAACTCTGCTGTATAATTTATAGAACAAAGTTACGGCCCCATTACGTGACCGCTTCCCTATCCGCACATTTCGGCAAAGCGCACACCAACAAGAGATAAACTCTGAGCTTCATCTGATGAATCTTCTTCTTCTATCTTAAAGCCTTTACTTATGACACAGGGTAGGGTGGGGCAAGGGCATGAAATCTGAGGAGGGGTCTGGTAAGGAGGCCCAGCCCAACCCTGCGACTGCAAAGAGGTCACACCAAGGAGGAGCCTTTGTCTCCATCCACCCCTGAATCCACTGCTCCATTATTAATTCGCTTGGCAGAGGATGAGAAATGAGTTGACTTATGCCATTTTAATGAAGTTAAGGCACTCGCCATCCACTCTCTCTTCAGTGTTTGGTCTTGTTTAAGGAAAATAGTTCATTTCTGGAATATCTCACCTTCAGACAGTATCATTAATCAGTCCACTGTAGACCCAAATCAGGTTCATTCTGAGCTCCAGTCCCAGCCACCTGCCCCACCTTCTAATTCTTTCTCCATATAGATGATTAAGGAGTCACCAGAAATCATTAGCGCGTGGAAGACCTTTCCCCTACGCTCTCTCTCTTTTTTTCACCTTATGATTAACAGGTGCCAATCTGGGCCATAAGGGAACAAAAGAACCTCTTTCTCCGTAAGAGCTCATCCAACACGCTCATCTCAAGGAACGGAGGTCCAGGGTGGCAAACTGGAACTGGCTTGACCCAGGGTCCCCGGTGAACAGTGTGAAGTAAGAGTCCTTCCCGCTAAAGCCACAGGCCGTGTGTCACGAGAATCCCCATGTCCGCTCCAACGAGTTGCCTCTTCCCAGGAGCTGTTCTGCCGCAGAGAAAAGTGATGTCACGCGCTTCACAGCCCGCTCGACGCCGGGACGCTCTCAGAAGCTGGCGTCTGCAGCTCAGCCTTGACATCACCAGCGAGGAACGCGGGACAGATGTCACCTTCCTCGTGTTTTTACACTCCTTTGCAGAGAAAGATCTTTCTGATCCTCTTCCAGATTTCTACCATATTTGGCTCTTTATTAGCTGTCACTCTAATAGCCAAGAGTCTCACGGTGATTGGCCCTTATGTACAAGGAGTTAAAATAAATCGACTTGGGTCACCGATCAGCAATTTATCTTAATTTAGATATAATTTTGACGTCATAGAAGATCGCCCATCCTTGACATACCTCGGGTCATTTCTCCATTTATTTTTTATTTTTATTTTTTTTTTTTTTAGAATGGGTTTAAATTGAAGAACTTAATGTCAAAATTTACCTGGGGCTTTGTATAAAAAAAAAATCTGACTTTATATATAGGCATGTTCATCTGGGCCGCTCACAACCAATAATAAGAACAACTCACAACCAAGAGATAGAACCAAATTTGTGAATCACTTTCCAAATGAGAGGGAAAAAGAAAGGTGACATGAGAGGAAGGCAACTTTCTGCATTGTCTGTTGTGCTCTTTTTGCGAGTTGGATTCTTAAGAAGAAAAATCTACTTTCGCACCGTGGCTTACCACTAATCGGTTCTCTAAGAGAGCGGAAGTCAAACTACCCCTTTACCAAATAGCTTAAAACCAGAGAGTAATTTGGACACCAGGGGAATCTCATGGATCAGCTTTTCCATTTTCTGGCAGAGACATAAAAATACCACATTTCATGGAAAATATAAATTCAACATCAATAACTTATGAAAATAAAATATCGTATAAAGATTTATTGTATATTGACAAAATACCCTTTGAAGTGGAAGTTTCTGTGAGCAATAAAGGAATAGCAATCACTCTTCCTGAATCTAATACCAAAAAAATGCCCTTTATAAAAATCACCTCTTTAGATCCTCCCCCACCACCCACTGCCAAGCAATCAAGGAATCACCCATCACTTCGTTATTTTTCAGATCACTTAAAACAGACAAACCAAGAATTTTATGCTCAAATAATTCCAGATATCCCTGAAACCGTAATGTCAGAAAAACTGTTAAAAACAAACATGGTCTGTTTATTCTCATTAATGTAAGATAGAAACAAGAGGTCTTTTTGGAAGATACTCGGCGCGCTCTAAAAATAACCGTGCTGCAGGCCACAGCGTGTTATCACCACGATCAAAGCTACTTCTTATGTTCTTAGATACAACAAGCCGTAGAAAAAACTTAGCATGACATGTGAAGCCACAGAACTGGGATCCAGTGTTGCTTGTTCCACCGTTACGAACAGCCTAGTCCAGTCTGTTAGCCTTTCTCTGAGCACCCGGGGGCATGCTATGGCCTCAAGAGCACATGGTACACCCCCGATTCATTTGGGGCAAAATGCAAAGCAAATGCAAGCAAAATGACAAAACTGGAACCGCGGTCACGTTCCACGTTCGGTAACTGGTGTCCGTGTTTCCAGCACCATCACTCTAAGATAATTTAAGGATCAATCCCAGCGCGCAGCGGATAATATTCGACACTGCTCTTCTTCACCATTCTTTCAAGTATTTCCTTTGGCAAGGGAAACAAAAACTACAACCTAAATCACTTCCTCCTACACATCACCGATAGGAATATAATTCGAATGCTCACCCACCGCCGCTTACCCTAGATTTACCTCATTCTATATTAATGTTCGAATCCTCACTACATCGCAGCAGAATGAGCCTATTATTTACACCAGGAGCCAGTGCTCCTCTCTGCAGCGTAAGCCAAGTCAGGGTGCAACCCTCCGACGTCCGCAGCCCTAAGGAGACCCCTCAGAGACACGAGCGCTACTTGCCCACGTTCCCTCTGCAGGGTGGGTGCCAGGCCTTCGGGACTTTTTGGTCCAAGTTCATCAACTTGAGCTACATTTCCTTTGCTCCAAGGTTCTCACTTTGAATAATTCCAATAATTCCTTTGCTCCCCCAGCTCTAGAGGTAGTTGCCCCCTCCGTGATGGTCTAACCTCATAAAAACATGATCACTTCATCACTTATACCCAGTGCTCAATATGTGCTCACTATCTAGGTTCAAATAACTAGTGTGGTTTCCGTCTCCCGATTGAACCCCGACTGACTCAATGACCTACGTGGGCAGTAAGAGCAGGCACCATTGTCCCCACTTCACAAAATAACATTTTAACCCCGGGAAAGAAAAACCTGGGACTCGAACTCAGTCTTCAAACTCCAATCTTGGCATTCTTTCCATTAAAAAAAATGCTTCCATGTGTAAACTGAATACAGTCCTTCTCACGGACACTCTATGTGTTCAATAAGACAACATACGTGGAAAGGACCTAAAGCGGCCCCGATGAACATGCCTATATATAAAGTCAGATTTTTTTTTTTTATACAAAGCCCCAGGTAAATTTTGACATTAAGTTCTTCAATTTAAACCCATTCTAAAAAAAAATAATAATAATAATAAATAAATAAAAAATAAACCCGTTCTAATAATTGTGAGCGCTTGGGCTGAGATACATTCTGATTCCTGTAGTATAATAAACAAGCAAGATCCGTTAAACTTGAGCCCACTGAAGACTGTCAAAACCACACGTGTGAGGCTCATTATTTTCTATACAGCTTTACCGGTGGAATTTCAAAAGCAAAAGCAAAATACTAAATAAAATGTAGCTCTCAGTATTGCATTTGCTTGCTGCCAACTCCTCTGTAAATATAAAAACAGATCCTGGGAGCTGCTGTTCAAAATGAAAGTAATGACTATTTCCTGATGGGGTGTTCAGCAAGATTTTCCAGACACGGGCTTCCTTATTCTCGCTGGCTAAGCACTGTGTTTTTTCCTCCTGTCTGTTCAGTGAATGTGCTTCTAAAGGCTGCTTTGTGTCCCTGTAAATTATAGGAGCTCCTCTACCACAGGGCCCTGCGGCAAAGCCTAATCAAGTTGAAGGAAGCCCCGCAAATACTTCCCAAGCGGCCCTCCACAATTGGCAGCATTAAGATAGCAGCAAAAAAGTGAAAACGGAGACTACAAAAGCAAATACATCAACTTTTGTTCTTCCCTCATTTCTTTCTCAGGTCCTCAGGACTGAAAAATGAGAAAAAGACGTTACAGTACAGTCGTATCTATAGTATCTACGCTCTATGACTCTATTAAAATATTCTGTATGAAATGAAATTCTTGCTCTTAAAGACATAGGTAGATAAATGTGGATATTGCTTTTCTACACTAAGAAATATTCCCCAACCATATGTTCATACGTCTCACCAGGAATTTAACAAATTCATCTGCTAACTTCGTAGGCTTGGACTTCGAACTCTCTTTCGGTGGCTTATGAAGCGTTGCTACGAGAGAGCAAGTAAGAGATGAGCAAACAAGCAACGGAAACCCTCCGTCTCTCTTCATTGCTGTCAAGTACTCAAACACCTATGGGAGAGCAACTCCCCGTTTTTACGGCCCAACATCATCGGGACTTGCCGTTGAGACACTGAGCTGAGGGGTACCTGGCGCTGCCGAGCACAGCCCGCGGCGGGAGAGGCGGGTCCTACGGCGGCGATGAGCCGGGTCATCCACGGACGCTGAGCGGTGACAGGTGGCCGCCGTCTTATCAACAGGGCAGCCTGGACACAGTTCCCAGCTCACTGCCCTGGGAACCACAGCCCCGCGTACTGGGCTTCGGAGGCTCAGCTGCTTTAGGCCACGGAAGCCAAAAGCGCTACTGCCAGAGCGAGGGCACCTTAGAAGCCTAGAAGCCGCCCTACTGCGCATCAGAAAAGTCCTCAGTGGTCAGCCGGTGAGACAGAGCTGGGAGTACTCGGCCTTCGGCCTGTTAAACCTTGAGAAAGGTCCTGAATAGAGACCGGGCCACCGCACTCATCAGAGAATCCTCAAGAGGCCGAAAACTCCACCATCCGTCACTGCGGATCCATTGTCCAAGTCGTGTGTGGGGACAGTAGCCTCTGGGGGAACTCCAGGCCCTCCGCCTTGACTTTCCCAAAGGCTAAGTCAGGAAAGGAGGAGAAACCTCCATTTCCCTAAGAGAAAATGACCGAGCTGATCCGATTCCAGGACACTGATGGGGCCACATGCTGCGTGACTGGGGCTTCCAGAGGGTTTCAAAGTCAGCGCGAGCAACTCCTCCTCTCCTCGCGGCCTCCGTTCCTTTCCGGGCCAAGCGCGCCGGATCCCCGCCCTGGAGACCCCCGCCCGCGTACACGCATGTATGTAACAGACCCGTCTACACACGCACACACGCGTGTACACACGGACACGTGCGTGTTCAGGGGCACCCGGGGCTACCCGATCACTGCCTCTGTTCCGTTGTCCACTTCCGTGTTTTTGAGGGAACATAATGTGCAAATAGTCGACAGTCCTGCTGCACCACAAAGGCCTACTACCATGGCCCTGGGGCATCTCTCTCATTTCTACCAGTACACAGCGCAAGCTGAGCGCTACTTTTCAAACCGAACGGACTGCCCTTACCTGGCTTTGTGATTTGGGCTTATCCTCTAAGAGTTCCACTTTCCTCACCAAAGTTTCTAAAGTGCCTTCTAGTCCCAAAATCCTACGCATTTTTATCTTCATCAATTTATTTTCAGCTGCTAAGTGAAACGTCGTTCCACAACTTCTGAGTGTCTAAGTCGTTTCCCCACTGGCTGCTTCATTGACCTAACGCCACTCAAGGTCGTGGAGCAGAACCCAGAACATCCAGCAAACACGCCAGAACCCAAGTCAAAGGCATGCGACCCGTCGGCTGCGCAGACCTGGTAAAAACAACAGCCGAGACCCACCTACGCAGACAACTCTCCACAGCAGAGTCACAATCTGCCTTTAACCCAGCGTAGTGGGTGATGCGTGACGAGAGTTCTTAGAGCCTTGGGACGGGGGCTCAGCAAACGTGCGTGCTGACGCCTACACCTCGGAATGCAGGGAATGCACAGCTACCTTGACAGATCACCCTCCTGACCGTGCCAGCAGCTGTTCATCCATTAGTACGTGGCAATTCAGAATAGGCTTCGCGAGCCCAGCCCATCTAGATGTAGGGAAAGCCGAGTAGGGGCAGTCCGGGTGCCCCATATGTTTGGAGCTCTCATTCATTTCCATTTTGTGTCTTTTATCTATCCTGGACACTCAAGGGATACACTTGCCAGAACAGTTCAGAGAGAGGACAAAAAAGAACTTTAAAATCATGAATTCCAATTCTTCAAGAAAATCCAGGTATAAAAACGAACTGGCATTATGGAATACAGAGCACAGGACAACCTCTTTTTTTAAGGGCAGAGGGAGAGAGAGAGAATACCAAGCAGGCTCCATGCCCAGGATGGAGCCCCGAAGTGGGGCTTGACACGGCGGCTTGATTCCAAGACCCTGAGGTCATGACTTGCACCAAAATCAAGAGCTGGACCCTTAGCCAGCTGGGGCACCCAAGCACCGAGGAGCAAAGAACAACTTTAAATGTATTAAATCCAAAGTCCTCACATCACAAATTACGAAACTGTAACCCAGAGGTCCGATCCTTCACTGCAATGACCTTTATTTGGGATTTACCTTAGATGCTATCACGCATAGTCCAGAGTTTAAATGCACCCACCTACATCAGCCCGGTGCATCAGTCACGCACTTCTGCAAAACAAACCGTCCTGATCGTTGGCGCCTTAAAACAACGGTACGTTGTTTCTCATGTTTCTGTGAGTGCACCGTGCAGTGCTGTTCTTCTCATCTGGGCTCACTCGTGGCACCCAGTTAGCTAGTCACCCGGCGGCGGCTCGATGCTCTAACGTGCCCTCACTCGCATCCTGGGGCCCCAGCTAGGGTGGCTGCAACAGCTGCAACATCTAGGATATTCTCTCCATGCAATCTTTCATCTGGGTTTTGCACACGATGCTAGAGGTGTTCCAAGAAGACCATAGTAGAAGTGGTCAGGCCTCTAGAAACAGAGGTTCAGAAGTCCCATTAAGTCACTCTTGCCGTGTTCCGTCGGTCAAAGTAAGTCACAAGGACAGGGCGGATTCAAAGGGTAAGAAAACAGACGCCACCTCTTTATAGGAGGAGCTGCAAAGATTCTGTGTCTTCAGAATCTAACAACCCAGACAGAAGAGGCTAAATTATTATTTTTTTAAAGATTTATTTATTTATTTATGATAGACACAAAGAAAGAGAGAGGCAGAGACACAGGAGGAGAGAGAAGCAGGCTCCATGTCAGGAGCCTGATGTGGGACTCGATCCTGGGACTCCAGGATCATGCCCCGGGCCAAAGGCAGGCGCTAAACTGCTGAGCCACCCAGGGATTCCCGAAGAGGCCAAATTAAATGCAAATTTGATTTCCTTTGTTTTCTATAGAATATACCCCTAGGGACCACGGTCATTGATTCCTGCATGCTTCAGGTCATTCATCAGTTTGGATTCTAACAAACAGAAACCACGCCAATGCCATGCCTCTATACAATTTCTAGGTCATAACTGACACTCGCTAAACACATAATGGTAACAATGGGGACAGAAGTATACACAGGCATGTTTCAGCAGAAAATAAACTAGATTTGGTCAATTTATTTATTAGACACACGTTCGTATCTGTTATGAAAAGTTATGACCTTCTCAGCTGAGAAAAGCAATTACTTTTTTGCACGGAGGATCTTTATATTACAACACAAAGGAGATTTTTTTGAACTTTTGTTACCGGTTTCTGGCAAGACTAATGCATCCGAGGCAGGCAGCGTCTAATCATGCAAACTTCATGAAGCCATTCAACTTATCAGCACATGGGGCTACGGCAATCATAGCTTCAATCCTCAGCCCAATTAATTTCATTGACAGAACCTGTTTTTGTATAAAGACAGCCTTGATCATCCCTCCTCCTACTGACTGAATTGTTTCTTAACCTCAAGAGAAAGAGATGGTGTGATTCAAATAATGCATCTGCTAAATGCATTTATCCTCACAGGTCCTACAGGGCTACAAATATGAGAACTAGGCAGTTTTATTCTCCAGAATTTTTAAGACTGTAGGGACAAAAGAAAAAAAGAAAAGAAAAAAGAAAAGACTGTAAGGGCAAAAAGAGAAAAGGCTATGCAAACAATTGGTTTACAAATGTTTGAAATGACAGAATGTTGGAGAAAAGGTCCAGGTCGCAACGCAAGTTCAAAGGGAGAAGATCACATTAAGGGATTTTTAAAATGTGCATAAAAAATAAAATAAAATAAAATAAAATAAAAAGTGTGCATAAGTGGTGAGACGTATACTACGTCCTTGCATACAGGGTAAGGTTTTTGCCAGGACAGAAAGGGAGGACAACATCTAGATGGAAGGGAGAGGGGAAAGCTGCCAGAATTAATCAAACCAACCAAACACAAATGAGTGATTAGTATTATGAGGATGTGAGGTCTAAAAAGAGAAAACTCCTGAGAAACAAGAGTACAAATGTAGCCTGGAGCCAGGCTACAGAGGAATTCACCTTATTTTAGACGGTAAAGGGAGCTGGTGAAATAAAATAATCAGAGTCGTATTTTTACCATCAATCGACAGCAATGACTACGGCTGATTGCGGAGGCAGCGAGCGGCTAGCACGAGGCTAGGCACCTACTGCAATAAGCCGCATGAGGATCCCGAGGCCGTGAGGGGAGAGGATCAAGAGCACCGACGGACAGTTCACATGTGAAAGACGACGCGGGGTCTCAGAGAGACAGGCCACATAGGGCAAGAAGGCGCACCCCACACCATTCGAATGAGGGGGAAACAAAAATGCGGGTGGTCTCACTATCTTCAGGCTCCGGGCTCCAGTTCCTGGGCGGGGGGGGGGGGGGGGGGGTGGTGCTCTGCTTCAACGGCCGCCGGCAGGTCCGAGGGCTGCAGGGCCACCAGGCCGTAAAAGCAGTGACCAGGCAGAGGAGAAGGGCAAGCAGCGGGGCAGTCGAGAAGCCGGGCAGCTTCTAGGGAGGAGCCAGCTGGTAGGGCTGGCGGCCCCCCAGCCATACTCAGCCCCCCGGGAAGATGCACGGAGCCACCCGCTGGAGACACCAGCTGGAAGCCAGAATGAATCAACTAACGGAGGTGAGAGAATCGCGGGCTTTGCTGAGTGTATTTTCAACTCTCACTCTACCGCTGTGGCTGAGAAGGGAGCCCCAGGAAGCCCAGGTCGAGGGGGCACGCGGGAGTGGGAGGAGGCGCTGTGGGTCCTGGTCGGCAGGAAGCAAAGACCAGGCCCTGGTGACAAGTGGGAGGAGGGGGCTGAGGTCATCATCACCCCTCCTGGGTAAAGGCACAAGTGCGGGCACGGCTCCTCTTTCTCTTCGGACAAATCTCAAAAATAATGTCATCTCAAGCAACGGGAAGAAGGTCTCCCCTTTCTGTAGGAAAGCCCTCGTGTTCATGAACAGGATGTGGGCACTGAATGAGGTAGCCATACCGCTGTCCTTTACGGCATTAGCATTTTATGATTTTGTGCTCTAGGGATTTTGATTTCCTGACCCCTTGATTTGTAATTAATCTCAAGCTCATAGACAACTACAGAGAATAAGAAAACATAAGATAACAAATACCCATATCCCCGTCATTATTAATCTGATCATGACTTTTCGCCGTATTCGATTTAGTGCTACTTTTAAAGAAAGATGTAAAAAAAAAAGAAAAAGATGTAGATAAAGAAACACATTGAGCCTTTTGGGTCTCCCTTCTCGAGCCCATTTCTTGTGTTTTGCAATATATGTGAAGAGTTTGTTCATTTTTAACTACCCAACTGGTATGGATATGCAATTTATTCATTTTATGTTTGTGGGCATTTAGATCTCCTGCAACTTTATACTAATACAAAACAAGAGGTGTCGCAAAGGAATTTTAGGAGACTGTGCAGCAACCCTGCCTAAATGCTATGATTATTTGGAGAGTTCAAATCCAGATGCTTTACTCTAGAGCTCCGCAAGCCATCCTGTTTCAGATCATGACAGACCTAGGGAACGAGCGTATTCATAGGGTGCAGCGGCGTAAAGAGAAAAGGTCACTTGTAGGAAGTCGAAGCGCACCTGCCCCTTGTGCCTCCACCAACACATCTGGCCACCCTAAGGGCCGAGAAGAATCAAATCCCAATGGATTGCAAACCTTTCCCTATTTCTAGCCCAAGACTGTGCAGGTTACACTGGTTGAGCAGCTCTGCTGCAGAGCAAGCCTTCTCGAAGTTGGCCACACGTTAGAACCTGCTGGGGGGCTTTAAACAATCCACTTGTGTCCCAGCTGTACCCTAGGCCGACTAAATTAGAGCACTGGGTGGTAGGATCCAAACATCACTGCCTTTTTAAATCTTCCAGATTTCCAAAATAAAAAATTAATTAATTAATTAATTAATCTTCCAGATTCCAAAATAAAAAATAATAAATAAATAAATAAATCTTCCAGATTCCAAAATAAAAAATGAAAAATGAAAAAAATAAATAAATCTTCCAGATTCCAAAATAAATAAATAAATAAATAAATCTTCCAGATTCCAACCTGCAGCCAAGGTGGGGAACCCTACTGAGCAGCATCTCCCCACCTCCCCTGATTACGAGAGTCACCTGCAACCCTTTTTACCGATGTGTTTCCCGAGGCCCCAAACTCTCCCCCCAGGGCCGCCGGGGCAGCCGTCTACAGGTAGCTGCCTGGAAGCGGGATTGCTGCGTCTCGACGGAACAGTGGCGAGAAGGCTCCGTTAAAGCCACTGACAAGCCCCATGTGCTGGGACGATCGACCCAAGCAAGGAATCTTTGCCTTTTCAGATAACGTCCGTGTCCGAGTGGCTCTTCTGACGTATTTTACTTCGATGAGACGTTAGCCTTGGAAGAATCCGTTCAGATCCTCGGCCCAAGGCCCCCGCTGAGCGTCGGTGAGCCCCGGCGCCCCGGCCCTGGAACCGTCTCTGGTCCTCTTTGGCCTCCACCTGCGACCAGCACGGGACCCCGGCTCCGCCTGGCGCAGCCACGCCTTGGCTCCCTCATTCGTAAGAAGCCATCAGGACGCTGGAAGTACCTACTGGCCCTGTTGGTGGGATGGCCACGGCCAAGCAGGTAAAGAGTTAAAACGCCTAGAATGTAAATGCTTAACGAGGCAAGTTTTATTATGACGTCGGTTCACGTTTTCCAGTTCTCTCTTTGCGGACAGTCTCACAGGTTTATCACCTAGAATTCTTCCCATTTTCACCCACCCAAATTCCTTTATCCTCACTGACTGCAGCAACGGAAAAACAAAGTCTTAAAAATACCAAAATTATTAGACCTCTTATCGGGTAACAGATTCTCTCCATATATTTTCCAAAATATATTAAATAACTTTCTCTCCTTTTTGTCACCACCACCACCGGCAAATAATGTCGAGAGTTCTTAATTCAAAATAAATAAATAACAAAACAAACAAACAAACAAAAAAAAAAACACACCTCGGTTGTGTCTACTTTAGTCAAGCTTTGTGCCATCCTGACTCAATTTTTTTCAAGGATCTCTAGGTCTTGGTATCACACAACCTACTCTAATAACTTGTTGTAGAACTAAAATAACCCTTTTGGGCAGGAAATTTGTTTTCATGTCCAAGTTTATTCAGTCATGCTGAACTTTCATGCCATTTTCTCTAAGTTTGGGTTCTGTGCCCATTTAAAACCCTAGGACTTGCGATAGGTCTCGTTAGTTAGTATTTACTGTCGAAAGAACTTCAAACCTTTAAAAAATATACTGGGATGTCAGAATGTTTTCTCTTGGGTTAAATTCCATATATAAGAGGAGCTTTCCAAGAAATACCAAAGGAAATGTTATTGAGGTAATTTTAATCGTAAAGGGGCCCCCATCGTAGATCCTGAGACCAGGATTCTGGTAACATGTATATAAATTCTGGTCCTAATGTTCATATAAGCAATATTTCACACATACCAGTAATTAAGCTAATAGTTTCAAAGGCCACTGTCTAGAAGGATGAATAAGTAGCCAATCTAGCCGATATAAAACCGGGCCAAATTATAAAATGTGGCCACTTAGGATTATGAACAAAATTTACTACTTTGTCTTTTCTCCTGAGAAGCAGCTGGTCATCTAAAACCAACTGCTTTCTTTGGTGCCGCCTAGAAAGGTGTCAACCGTCAAGGTGTTTCGAAATCATTACTACAGGAGTAAACATTTAAAACCTGGGAAGTTCACAGAAAGCACCCTGAAACTACATCTGAGACATTTTTATTCCCAAAAACTACTTCATATTACAAAGGCAAATATAGTTACTGATACACTGAACATAATTAATCTGCCAAAATCTGTTTCTAGGCTGTGAAGAATTCAGGTCATTTCAGGGATGGGATAACGTCTATGTTAATTCTACAAATCCCACAGGAACCAGGTCAGGGATCTACATACTGAAAGGAAAACACTATTTTATTTTATTGTATTTTATTTTGTTTTTTTATTTTATTATTTTATGTTTTATTATTTTATTTTATTATTTTATTTTATTTATTTTATTTTATTATTCTATTTTATTATTTTATTTTATTATTTTATTACTTTATCTTAGCTCAGTGGTTTAGCACCTGCCTTTGGCCCAGGGCGTGATCCTGGAGACCCGGGATTGAGTCCCATGTCGGGCTCCCTGCATGGAGCCTGCTTCTCCCTCTGCATGTGTCTCTGCCTCTCTCTCTCTATGTCTATCATGAATAAATAAATAAAATCTTTAAAATGAAATAAAATAAAATAAAAAATGTCAACTCTAATACCCAATAGCCATGCAAATACTTTGAAAATCCTACTAAAGTGATTCAGAATCTGGATCGGCACTTTTCCTACAGGAGCTGAGTGTGCACCAAGGGTTAATGTCTACATACACACATCTATGTGGTTGTTTTCTCACATAACTTGTGCAGACGTGTTATTTTTCCGTGTACATCCTTTGAGTGTCACACTTGATGCCTTCTCTTTACCTAATAACCACTTTATCCCAGGGTTCGCCACGTCTGATCGATTTTTGTCTCCCAAGGATATCTAAAATCCGGCCACTTCTCTCTGTTCTGGTGCTACTCTGCCGGTCCAGCCACCACCATCTGCTCTTCTTGCTCATTCCTAACCCCCTTTACTCCATATTCCACATGGCGGGTAGAGCGATCATTTAAAAATACAAACGGAATTATGGCTCTTCTCTCCTTAAAGCCACTCGGTGGTTCCCTAAATCGGATAAAATTAAGATATTATCAAGACTCTGCAGGAACTGACACGCAGCCTGATTTCTAACAGGAGCATGAAGAGTCTTGGTGGGGGACCAGACGCTGCCGCTTGACCGCCTCTTGCTAATTCCTTCTCTGCTACCAGAGCCCAGTTTTGCTAGGACTGGCGATTTTCCCAGCTTTCCCTGCCTTTTCGAGTTGGCCGCCAGATTTCAGCCAATGAGATGTAAGTGGATATATATGCTGAGGGACTTCCTTCAAGGTTCCAACGGAGTGTCTCTTACTCAAAGACACTTGCCCTAATTATCCTTTATAGAATTAAATTTCCTCCTATTAATATCTCAAAATCCCATTTCTTCTTAGCATTGATTATAATTTTTAATCTGTTGGGTCGGTTCTATCGGATTCCTCTCCAAGACCTGGGAGAGCAATGAACATTTATGCCCTACTTGCTGCTATATAGTGTCGCCCGTCACGGTAGTCGATTGTCCCTTGGTGGCTCTGCTAAAAAATGGAGAATTTAAAGTCCAGAAAGAGGCTGTTTGGACCGTAGCTACCTTCACAACTGGAGGCACCACTGACCAGTTGATCCACCTTGTCCACTCTGGAGTCCTGGAGCCACTGGTGCATCTGTTTACCATCCAAGACACCAAAATTGTTATCATCATCCTTGACGTTATCTCTTTTATCCTCCAGGCAGCAGAGAAGCTTTCAGAGAAGGAAAATCTGTGTCTTCTGATAGAAGAAATTGGTGGCATTGATGAAATTGAGGCTTTGCAACCTTCATGAGAATCCTCAGGTTGCCCCGACTGCTTTGAACGTTATCGAGAACTATTTTTGTGAGGGAGAAGAAAGTGGTGCAATATTACCAGCCCTGGACCAAGATAATGAATTCTTAAACCGCTTAACAAAAAACTACCAAGGCCCCACGACTTCTAAACAAAGGACCAAACCCTAATGGGTAACTTCTTTGAGAACCTTCTATGAATTGGCTTGGTACGGGTGTAAAGCTTTTATTTGTGGTTGTTTTTTGTTTGTTTTTTTTTTTGTTTTTTTTTGGGGGGGGTGTAAAGCTCTTTAAACTAAATGTTAATAAAATTTTCAACACATTCAAAAAAAAAAAACAAGAATGAGTAAAGTCACTAATGTTGTCAATATTTATCAACATTACGAACTATATTAGAAGCCCGTATCTCAACAGACTTTGGTCTTTTATTTATTTGGTTTAAGGTATCATGCGTAAGTATAACACGACTTCAAAAAGCAGCGGGCTTGTGCAGGAGATGAGCATGTACTGCAATGACCAGGAAGGGCGGCAGGTGACATGAACATGGAAGAGATCCTACAGGAGTCCACAGGAAGGAGAAATCCCTAATGCCTGGGGTGCTGGAAGGTCCCCCGGGGGCCTCAGCTGACCACAAAGTTGAAGACTGTTGTTTCAATGGAGGCAGAGGATGAGGGTGCGTGGGTAGGAGGCAAGCAGCTCAAACCCAACAGACTTAAAAGGCACTTTCAGAATTGCAGGTGGTAGGTGAGAAACTTTAGTAGCTCATTAAAAAAAAAAGAAAAAGCAAATGTATCATTCCACTTATCGATTAGCTCAGCAAGAAAAGGTGCAGCTCATTCAGAAAAAAAAAAAAAAAAGAAAAGGAAAAAGAAAAGCAAATATAGGCTCACTTCCGCTTGAACTTACCTCCCGATTATATAAATTGACCCTGTAATTACCATGATCCAACAATAACCTTTAGAAGCGTCTGTCCATATTATAAAATGACGACTGTAATTTGTGCATAAATATTAAAGAACAAATGGATCTATCAAATGTCATCAGAGCAAGCTATTTCTAATTTTAAAAGAGTCATTAAGAGCACCAATAAAAAATAAATCTTAAATAAAGAGCCATTAAGTTTCTGCATGAGCATAAATACGGCAAATCACACAAAGGAAAAGGAGAAATAACGCGCAACATGATCACAGGCACGACCGTTTCGGCGTCCCGTAGGCAGACGGTCCCCCAGTCGTCTCTGTGCACTTGGGCACTATCACTCAGGGAGTCTGACGCAAGGAAAACAAGAGAATTCCGTGTGAATTCAGTTCGGCTCCGCGAACAAAGATTCCTTTAACACGTGCTGTGAGAGAGGCGACGTGCGAAGGGCTGGTGTAGACTCAGAATTGCAAAGACAAACAAAACAGTCAATAAAGGGGAAAGCGTGGAATCGATGGAAACATCCGGAGGTTTCGAGGCATCGCCGTCATCATAATTGTAGGAAAAAGACACAAGCCGTGGATTTCCTGGCTGAAGCAAGTGGCGTCTGCTGCATCGGTCAAGGCCCAAGAAGAATCGGACGGTGCACTCGAGGGGTTGTCGCCGAGGGGACGGATCGAAGCGACCTCTTGCAGGGGCCTACGAGGGTCGAGCATGCGGGGCGGCCCCGGGAAACCCCACCCCAGTGGAAAGGACACGACGGGAGCAGAGCCTGCAGGTCCTCTGACCCGGGACGTGGGGCCAGGAGTCCCGTCAGCAGCCAACAAGGACTCTGGAGAGCCAGGAAAGCAGCCACTTCCAGAAACCCAGTGAGGGTGGGAGGGGACGGGGGCTGCGCGCCGCCCTCAGACTTTTCTCTCCCGCTGTGCCCTGACCTCGAGAGGAGGCTCACGTGGGCTGGACGCGTGCAAAGCTGAAAGCAAGAGAGCTCAGGCCCTGGGGGAGGCGGGGCTGGAGCGGACCAGGGAAGTGTGCAGAATGGTTGGGGGGTGCGGGGGGGCAGGCAGAGGCAAACAAAATAACCAGCTTATTTGTTAAAAAAAAGGGAGTTTTAGAACGGAGCCCATCACGTTTGTTCATCAATACCCTGAGGTTCCCAAAACCTGTTGGACATTCAACCAAGATGCAACACTGAATATAGAAAAATGCACAAGTTTGGGGAGAATGTTTTATTTGTTTATTTATTTATTTATTTATTCTTTTTCGGAGAATGTTTTAAAATGCTCTTGTCCTCAAAGCATCTCACATCCTGACATGGTCAGTCCACCTCACTAACCATCAATTAAAGAAACAGATGAAAAAAAAAAAAAACCAGATGAAAAAAAAGAAAGAAAAGAAAAGAAAGAAAGAAAAGAAAAGAAAAAAAGAAAAGAAAAGAAAAGAAAAGAAAAGAAAAGAAAAGCCAGATATAAGCCTCCTCCTGGCCTGGTTCGGGGAACACACAGGAGGAGAGCTAGAAAAATGTAGCGTGTAATTTAGGTTACGTGAAATATTTATGTTAAGAACAAGTGATGATTAAATGCATTTAGGATTAGGGAAATGAGAGTGAATTATTAGGCATGGATAGATTTTTTTTTTAAAGATTTATTCCTGAGAGACACAGAGAGAGGCAGAGACACAGGCAGGGGGAGAAGCAGGCTCCATGCAGGGAGCCCGACGTGAGACTCGATCCCGGGACCCCGGGGTCACGACCTGAGCCAAAGGCAGATGCCCCACTGCTGAGCCACCTGGTGCTCCTGATTCTTTATCATAAAGTAGAATTATCCACCTTCGGAATACTTCTAACGTGCTTCCCTCGGGTGAGTGTCCCGTATGTTTTCACCGGTTAACAGGGTAGTTGGCCCACAGATGCGTCACGTGCGTCATGAGGGAGGTCTGCTTTGATCCCGGTCCTATTCCTTTGCCCTCCGTTGTTTCCATCCCCATCCACAAATGAGACTCAATGGTTTTTATATGATTCTTTCAATATTTGGCGGGGGGGGGAATGTATCTATTTACCTGATGGAGGGAGGGAGAGTGCAAGTGGTGGGGAGGGGCAGAGGGCGAGGGCGAAGCGAGGCCCCGCGGGCAGGGAGCCCGAGATCCTGATCCGAGCTGAAGGCAGCCGCTCCACGAGCCACCCGGGCGCCTCAGCTTTTCTATGATTAATCACTGCATGATTTTTCCTGCTTTGTCTCAAGGAGCATAAAGACACAGGCGTGAGCTTTCTTTAGCCCACAGTCCCCTGCAACTTCCCCTAAAGCCTCCCCTCCGCCTTCCTGCAAAATTTCTAATAGCGTCAAACACTGAAGGGCGGTGATAGACAACAACCGCCCGGTGTGGCTGATTTAATGCCCTAAACCCACGGGGAGGGTCACGTCTTCCTTTCTCCATTTCACCAAAGAGGAAACTGACCCCGTAGGGATGTTAATGGACTTGCCTGAGGTCACGTGACCAGTGACTAGCAGCGTCAGGACTTGAACACAGATCTGCTTGCCCTTAGGGTTGGTCTTTGTGACCTTCTGTTCTCCTGCTCCCGATTAACACGTAGCAATGAATCTCCAGCCACCCAGCGATGCACCCCCAGAGTTTGCGAACTTAACCCTACAACAGGGCCACACACTCCCTCCTGCTTTGCAATTCTACGTAGTGTATGTGTTTGGCCACTTTGCAGGGTGTTCTCGGGGCTGGGGAGATGATGATTCGGGTCCTTTACGGGTTTAATCCGGGGCTGAAGATAGTAGCCATCACAACAGAAAAAATAGGGTCGGAAATAACTGCTGGCCAGGCCCACTGACAGGCAAGTTGGAGCCCAGCGCGGCGTATTTCCGTCCCTCCTGCACCAAAATACCCAAACGGACGAAAGCCTCACCGCCGTAGGAGGCAGCCCGTCCGCCAACCAGGCTGCCTCTGCAACCACATAAGACCACGCGGCCAAAAAGGCTTACACGTGAAAAATAACCCGTTCAAACAAAGGTCACAGAAAAAGCAAAACAACAACAACAACAACAACAACAACAAAAACAAAGGTCACTGTCCTGGCTTCGGGAATTACCAGCAGTTATTTCTTGTCTCATAGGTCTTTCAAGTAATCTTGCAAAAATATGATTATAATAATAACTGGCTTGGTATCCAGGGGTTACGCCCCTCTTCCCTTTTAAGATACTTATTTATGTATTTTAGAGACGGGGGCACACAGGAGCAGGGGCAGAGGGCAGGGGGGAGGAGAGCAGAGAATCCCAAGCAGATTCCCCACCGAGGGCAGAGGCGACCTGGGGCTCGATCCCACAACCCCGAGATCGTGACCTCAGTTAGGATCCAGAAGCTGAGCTGACCGAGCACCCAGGCGCCCCCCTCCTCTAAGTCAATCCTAACCATTGACTTAAATTCTGGTATTTTTTAATAGTACCGTTATCGACTTAAATTTAGCATCTGCCACACCAAATAACGACTCCCTTCTTTTCCAATATTCATCATTTCGGACAATGATATCTCTATCCCTTCGGTCACAAAATATTAGTGAGTAATGTCTTTTCCCTCCATATTCTGTGTAATAATAACGACCAATGTCTACACAGCATCTAGCCACTTACCAAAAGATAAAAGGTCGCCCTTATTTATTTGTTGGTTCAAAAACCCCATAATCTAAGAAAGTGGGGTTACGGAGCGGTGAAAGACATTACCCGCGATTCAAAAGGCGTACAACCTAATAGAATGGGATAATACGTAAAAATCAACAGGAACAAAAGACAAGGAATTGCTGGGATGGATGTTTGTACAAATTCCCACTGGATCAGAGAAAATCATGACCTGATGGACAGAACAGGACCTCAAGGCATGTCTCCCAAAGGACGTGCACGGGGGGAAAGAGGCAGGTGAGAAGAGAATTGGCGAAAGGAAAAAGGGGGACTTCAGGGGACAGAGGCATGACAGGATGCCCGGTGATGCAAGAGAAACAGGCCTGTAGGGGAAGCTCGGGGCTCCAGGTGGTGGTAGGGGGGTGAAAAGGGCATTTACGAAGGTCACAAGCTGGGCTCGCTTGGAGAGGAGACTTGCCTGCCCGGCTCAGGAGCCTGGACGTCCTCCACAGGTGACGGGGAGAGAGGAAGGGGACAGGAGGAGTCAAAGGACGAGAGGATGGAGGGCAGGAAGGGGAAGAGAAAAAGAGAAAGGAGACCTAGACGCCCTCCCGCTCCTCGCGTCTCCCGGGCTGCTCTTGTCGAGGCGCATCCGGGCCCCGGGACCCCAGCAGAGCGGCCTCTTGGGGCTCTGCCCCCCCACGAACCCTCAGCCACGTTCTCAGGTTCTTCCCAAGAGACGACAAAACTGCTGAGACTCTCGATTCACAGCCTAAAAGGAGGAGGACGTCGTCCGCCCCTGGCCTGCAGGGGGGCCACGAGCCTGGGAGGCCCCGGCTCAGGCCCAGCGCCAAGAAAGCCTCGGACGTCACCGAGCGGGGCTTGTGGGGCCCTAGACGACACCGCACCCATGAACGAGGAAGCACGACGTCACGGTCCAGTGGTCGAGGTCGCCTCGGCCAACACACAAACCCAAGCAACTGGGGTTCATGCTCCAGGTCCGTGTCCCAGACACAGGTAAATGCCTCCGTGACAGTCGCGTCCCGCCCGGGACGGCGTCCGCGGTGACCGAGAGACCACTCACTGTCACGAAACACCCTCACCTCCAACTGTGAGGCCCCACGGGGCTTGCCTGGAGTCTTGAAAAATCCCCTTTGGATTTCGTACTTTTTTTGGGGGGGGGATTTTGTACTTAAAAATAAATCACCCCGACTAAAGTCGTTCGGACTCTGAAAATGCTCCCCAAGTCCCGCGTCTGCGTCATCACGCTGGGCGTTCAAGAGAAGGAAGAGACACAAAATAGAGTGAAAGGCAGCGGCGGCCACTTGGCTTCGGAACAGCACGCGAGGCCGGGGTCTGCGGCGGGCGGGTCCCCCCACCCCGAGCTCCCGCTGTCCCCGGCGGGACTCCCGGCACGCGTAGGCACGAGCGCCCCACCGACAGCCGCACACGGGCTCGAGGACAGGCGGCGGGTGGGCGACGTCCTTTGCATCCCCCAGGAAGAGGCGCCAGCGGAGGCCCCGGGCCCTGGAAGGGGCGCCCGGCAGCCCTCACCAGCCCCAGCCTCGGCCCGCACCGAGCCTTACCCTCTGCGTCTGCCCACAAACAAACACACACACGGGGCGGGGGTGCACTTCTCTTCCGGACGTGAAATACAGACGGTCGTAAGCCGAATCCTTTATTTTCTTTGCCCAAACCGGGATCAGTCTGAAATAGCTGCAGGCGTTAACAATGGCTGGTTTGGAAAATCTGACACTGTGTTATGCCGCGAAGCGGAAAGAGCTGATTGACGGGCCAGGACCTGTACGTGTCATAAATCCTATTTTTGCATCTATACCGAAGAGACCGGTGGTGCCCTTTCACGGGGCGGAAAGCGTGTGACGAGATGGACAGAGTCACGACGTCTGACCTTTTAAGGTTCTGAAAGCCCAAGATCATAAATCCCAAACACTTAGGGAAAAATGCATTTTTAGTGAACACGTTAGAATTGCTGGCTCCCGGGATCCCTGGGTGGCGCAGCAGTTTGGCGCCTGCCTTTAGCCCGGGGCGTGATCCTGGAGACCCGGGATCGAATCCCACGTCGGGCTCCCAGTGCATGGAGCCTGCTTCTCCCTCTACTTATGTCTCTGCCTCTCTCTCTGTGTGTGTGACTATCATAAATAAATTAAAAAAAAAAAAAAAAAAAGAATTGCTTGCTCCCATTGAGACCTAAAATATACAAGTAAAAACAAGTCTCGCGGTAAAATGTGGTAGGCATCTAGGCAATACGGGGCCCCGCTATTTAGGGTCCCCTAGAATGAAGCAATTAAGACTTGCAGACGCTGGAGCTGATTGTCCTTGCTCCTACCCTACGTCGAAGTCTCGGATCTCCCTGTGCCTCAGTTTTCCCACCTGGAAGATGGGAGCCGTTCCTAACAGCACCTACCTCCCTGTAGAAAGAGACCTCTGACCTCCAGAACTGACCCAAAGAACCAGCATGGGCTACGGAAGCAAAAAATAAGCAAATAAGTAAAAAATAGGTCTGTGACGAATTACCCGCCACGTACATTATTGAAGCTTCCCAGAACTTACAGCTTGGGTGACTCCTGGGGTCTCTCATGAATAAATAAACAAAATCTTTAAAAAAATAAAAATTAAAAAAAATAAACAAAACGTACTTAAACATAAACACGTGAGGTAAAGAGTCCTTTAGGAAACATGATCTTTTACCAGCTCCCCAGCTGAGAATCGCCCCGCAGGTATAGTAAAGCGAAAAAAACGGAAACCACACCGAAGCGTCTGCAAGTGAGTCACGGTGCTGAGACACAGGGACCGTCCTTCCCCCGGGGGCCGAAAGCGGCCTCGGCGAGGAGCCCGCGCCGGGGGCTACCGCGTGTCAGGCACTGTGCCGGGCTCACTGCTGCACCCGCGTCCTATTTATCACCGTCACCACGTCACTGTTTAATGAACCGAAACCCAGAATGACTGAGTGGCCACCACGCTTGAAGAATTAAAAGATTCTGGAACCTGGAAAAAAGCCCTGCTCGGACGGACACAGCTGGCGATGCTGGCCGTGATCTCAAAGCCTATTCCCCACCCAGACGCATCATTCACCCCAACAAGTCCTTTCTTATAATTTTCTTTCAAGGATCTGGATTTCAATTTTTTTTAAGATTTTATTTATTTATTCATGAGAGACACAGAGAGAGGCAGAGACACGGGCAGAGGGAGAAGCAGGGCTCCATGCAGGGAGCCCGACGCAGGACTCGATCCCGGGACCCCGGGGTCCCACCCTGGACCGAAAGCAGATGCCCAACCGCTGAGCCATCCGGGCTGCCCAAAGATCTGGATTTCTTTCTTTCTTTCCTTTTTTTTTTTTTTTTTTTTTTCCGAGGATCTGGATTTCTTAGCAAAATGCATTTGGGTAAACATTTTGGAAGACATACAATAAAGATTTAAAAAAAAAAAGACCGTGCACTATTTTTGAGCCGTTATGGGGAAAGCGCGTATAAACCAGACCTGAATGTAAATTCACTGCACGTTCTTTCTCTCGTCCCACCGCACAGTTTTCTTTTACGACGATCATGTGGAGCCCCGCACCTTGGCCAAACTAGTGCAAATCACCTGTTTGCTGATATTGTCATAGACACCGAGGAATGGTTGCACGACTCTCCCGCTCCTTGAGGAAGTCATGTCACTGCTGGTTCTTTTGCGACAATTCATTCTACACCAGAATCCCCAAGTGTGTCCCCAAAAAAAAAAAAAAGATTCTCGAGCCTACTTGTTACTCACACGCACCCAGCACCCTGTTATTTCTCACTTGGTAAACTGAGCCAAGAAAGGGGTCACACTGGCACAGAGGAAATTCTATCATTAAAAACAATGATTAAAAAGAAATGATTTAAAAAAAATGATTAGAAAAAAAAAATGCTTAGTTCAGGAAGTTCCAGCAAAGGCAAGACCTATCGGCAGACACATGTGGCCTGAATTCCCGGGCTCCACGGTCTCCTGGGGAGACAGACCTTCCCCACGAAGGCGTCCCAGCCACCCACACCGACCCCGCTCCCGCCGCCAGTGTTTGCAGAGCACCGGCGCGGGCTCGGCCTCCATCCCTCGGACTCGGGCTTTTTCTCAGCACCTGACCCTGCACTATCTGGTTCCCCTCGTTTCTCCCCCTCACATTGTTTTTTACCTTTTTTTCCCCCTTTTCTATTTATATGACACAAACGTATTCCAGGACAGATGGTGCATTAGAAGTCGGTACACACAGGCAGGCACGACGCTCGTTCCCCAAGTCCACACTCCAAGCAGAGCTAGACCCATAAACGGTGGATCGTGGCTCTGAGTGATGAGCCTTTCTCAAAAAAAATTTTTTTAATATTTTATTGACTTATTTATTGGAGAGAAACTGGGAGTGGGCGGTGGGACAGAGGGAGAGAGAGGACCCCAAGCAGACTCTGCGGGGCTCAACCCCAAGACCCGGAGGTCGGGACCCGAGCCGAGATCAGGAGTCAGCCCCCATGCGCTGCGAGCTGGGTCTCAGGCCGAGGCTGGGGGACCAGCGGCAGCTGCACTACCTGTGACCGGCCAACGGGCCCTGGCCCATGCCCCCCAAAGCAGAACACGGCAATATTTGTTTTTTTTTTTTTTTAAACTGTGGTCAAAATAATAATAATAATAATAATATGACCATGTAATGTGAGATGTATCATCGGTACCATACTTAGGGGTTCAGTTCAAGGGTGCCGGGTGCGCTCCCCAGGTCTCCGGACCTCACTGGGTGAAACCGAGACTCCACGTCCCTTCCCCGACAGCTTCCCCGCTCCCTCTCCCACCAACCCCGGGACCCACCCCTCTAGGGTGCTCCCGCCTCTAGGACCTGGGACGGGGGCCTCCTCCAGTGGATTCCCGACGTCTGTCCTCCTGCGCGGGCCGGCGTCACGCGGCGTGAGGCGTCAGGCTCACTTCTCCAGCTCGAGGGTCCGATGGCCTCCTCCCTTTTCCCGGCTGAATAGTGTTCCCTCGAGTGCAGGTGCCACGTGCGCGCATCTGCTCGTCCCCCGAGGACGGACACCTCCCCCGGCTGCTCAGACGCTGCTGCCTGGAACGTGGGTGTGCAGAGCTCGCCCAGATGCGGACCACAGTTCTGGGGGAACTTCTTGGAAACAGGAAACGGGATCGCTGGGTCATAGGATGATTCCATTTGTAATTTTCTGAGGAAACTTCATACTGGTTCCCATAGCAGTTGCCCTGTTCTGCATTTCTACCGAGAGTTCACAATTTTCTCCACATCCTAGCCGTGGAGAAATGACACTTATTATTTTGTTTTTTTTATTTGTTTTTGTTTTGTTTTGTTTTTGTTTTTTGTTGTTGTTTTTGTTGGGTTTTTTGTTTTGTTTTGTTTTTGTTGTTGTGGTTGGTTTTTTTGTTGTTGTTGTTTGTTTTTTGTTTTTGTTTTTGTTTTTTTTGGGTTTTTTTGCAGTAGCCCTCTTCACAGGTGAGAGGTTGTGGTTGCTTTTCACCTTTTTTTTTTTTTTTAAAGTATTTATTTTCTGATGGAGAGAGCATGCCCAAGCTGGGGGAGGAGCAGAGGGAGAGCCTCTTGAGCAGCCTCTCCGCTGAGCACAGAGCCTGATGCAGGGATGTGGGGCTTGAGGCCGGGCTGGATCCCCACCACCCGGGAGACCCTGACCCGAGCCGAGGCCTTTTCACCGAAACCTAATCCCCTCTCTTCTCCACGCCAGTACTCCCCCAGTTTCTGACTTGGATCGTTTTCTCCTATTTTTCTTTCTTGATTCTCTCTCTTACAGGTCACCTCTGTAAGGAAGCTTTTCGAGCCTTTATTCCAAATCTTGTGGTTACTTGGTTACGGACTCGAAAGTCAGGCCCGAGCTGCTTCTGTCCTTGCACATTCCAGCGCAGGAAGTCTGGAGGGAGGGATCCTGGCTTCATCAGCTTCGCCTGCTGCGACTGAGACCACGGGACACCGCCTTGGCTGAGGAGACGCGAGACAGTCTGGGGCAGAGCGGATTTCCTGAGTAAAGGGGACACAACCCGACCGTGCTACACCTTTCTCATGCGTTGTGCAAGAAAAAAAAAAAAAGGCATGATTATTTAAGCTTCCATTAGGCAGACATTTCCAGACAATGTAGATACATCGCCTTCCCTTAATTCCACGCACCTACTTCCAAAAGCCTGCTTGGGTATATCCACGTGGAAACGCCATCCGCACGTCAATTATGGTGACAAAAATCAAACTTCAGATACAAAGAAGCCTGTGTGTCTGTCATTTCTCGGTGCTCTCTTAACGACAGCCTCTTAGAGAAAAAGTATGGAAACGTTTAAGCGGATCAATGACGTGCGACGCGACAAACACGGCACAGCAGGTAATCGGCAGGGGCCCCTAACGGAGAGTGAGCGTTCAGACAGGTGGCTCGTCCCCATACACGGTCATTCCCGCGTCGACACCGCTGGCATCGCGGCTAAGACGGCACAGGCGACCCGACAACACGGGCCGGCCCCTCTCGGGCGTCAGCTCTGAATGCCGAGGACCCACGCTCCGCGGCTGGGCGGACACGAGGAGGCGGTGAGGGGGGCTCGGCGGCGCTCACCCGACGGCCACGCGGGCGCAGAAGCTGGGCCGGCAGCAAGGTAGCTTGCTCTCGGGGCTCTCGGGGCACACGGTGCCTCCGGCCCCCAGAAAGCCACCAGCAGCCCCCCTTACTGCGCGGCTGCCTAAGGACGAGTCGGCCTCGCTGGCAGATGGGGCTTTCCGCAGCCGCGCCGACCGAGGGGCCACCATCGGGCCCAAGTCACTAAGAGTCTGTGGCCTTGACATGTGCCTGGAGAAACTTCCAGCGGTCAGGGGCTTCCGCAGCAGACGGCCTGGGTCCTGGTGACCTCGGTGCGACCCTCGGCAAGTTGCCTGAACTTACTTCCTAGCTCCCCGACCAACCAGGCCCTGTGGCCACCCGCCCAGCCCCGCAGCCACACGCCCAGCCCCGTGGCAACCTTGAGACCCGCAGCCATCCCAGCCCCGTGGCCTCCCCAGCCCCGCGGCCACCCCAAGCTCCAAAGCCACCCCATGACCCACAGCCACCCCATGACCCGCAGGCACCCCAGCCCCATGGCTTCCCCAGCCCCGTGGCCACCCCAAGCTCCGCAGCCACCCCAAGACCTGCGGCCACATGTTCAGCCCTGCAGCCACCCCAGCCCTGCAGCCACATGCCCAGCCCTGCGGCCACCCCAGCCCCACAGCAACCCCAAGACCCACAGCTACATGCCCAGCCCCATGGCCTCCCCAGCCCCATGGCCTACCAAGCCCCATCGCCTCCCCAGCACCGTGCCCTACCAAGCCCTATGGCCACCCCGAGACCCATGGCCACCCCAAGGCCCGCAGCCACCCCAGCCCCACGGCCACCCTGAGGCCCACAGCCTCCCCAGCCAGCACATCCCAGAAGCCAGCTGCACCCAAGGCCGCCGAGCCTCAGCAGGGAGCTCAGGCCTCCAGGGAGGAGTCTTCAGAGGTGCGAACAGAGGCCCCCACACTCCCGGGTGAAACTCCCTGTGACCTCGGCGCACAGTTCCCCTCCCAGAGCCCAAAAGCCATCTTCAGGTGAATTCGAATCCAGCCCGGGGGGGGGGGGGCTGCTGTCACTAACCCGTGCAGAGGCGCTAAGGGGAGCCCCGTCTCTGCAGCCTTCCCTTGTTCTTGCGGTGCCACGGGGCTCCCCTGCGTCCTCAGAAGCTCCTCAAACCCAAGCAACCCAACCCTCCAAATTGCGAGCTCCTGCCCCGGCCCCATCACAGACCGTTCAAACCTCAGCCTTGCCAAAGCTGGAGACGAGGGGAAGCCGAAGCACAAGTTGTGCCCCAAGTGCCTGTCGCTGTGTCCAAGGGGGAGTGTCCCGGAATGGCCTTGGGGGGCAGGGGGTTCAGGGGTGTAGCCCAGGGATGGCCTTGAGGGGTAGGGGGTTTAGGAGGTGTAGCCCAGGGATGGCTTGGGGGGGCAGGGGGAGGGGGAGTGTCCCAGGATGGCCTTGGGGGGCAAGGGGGTTCAGGGGGTGTAGCCCAGGGATGGCTTTGGGGGGGCAGGGGGAGGGGGAGTGTCCAGAATGGCCTTGGGGGACAGGGGGGTTGAGGGGGTGTAGCCCAGGGATGGCTTTGGGGGGGGCAGGGGGAGGGGGAGTGTCCAGGATGGCCTTGGGGGGCAAGGGGGTTCAGGGGGTGTAGCCCAGGGATGGCCTTGCGGGGTAGGGGGTTCAGGGGGTGTAGCCCAGGGATGGCCTTGGGGGGCAGGGGGAGGGGGAGTGCCCAGGATGGGGGGCAGGGGGTTCAGGGGGTGTAGCCCAGGGATGGCCTTGGGGGGCAGGGGGAGGGGGAGTGCCCAGGATGGGGGGCAGGGGGTTCAGGGAGCCTGCACCCGCAGGTCAGCTGTGTCACGAAGCCGCGTCACCTTCCCTACGTCCTGCTTCTACACTGTACGGCCTTTTAAGCTATTTTACAAGAGGTTTAATACGACTTAGTTTCTTCATGTCATCAGTCGACGTAAAATGTACTTTTATACGTTGAATCTGACATGGCCACTACCCTTGTCGCCAGGTGGGCAGCCGTCTCACCGACACTTTTTGTATCAAACGATCCACCGTCTACCTGCCGAGTGAGACCGTGTCGGAGCCAACGATCGTGTACCCGAATCTCTCCTGGACTTGACCGTCTGTCTCATTCACGATCGGTCCTCCTAGGATCAAACCATACAGATTTGACTGCAGCAGCTTTACGTTTTGTTTGGATGCTTGCTCAGGCGAACCTTACTATTTTTTTTTCATTTTGTAGACTTATTTTTCTTTATGCCGATTCCATTTATTAAAATTTTATTTGGAATATTCCCATCTATGCTCACAGCTGAACCTATTTTTTTACGTTTTTTTTAATTTAATTTTTTTATTTTTTTATTATTTATTTTTATTCTTTTTAATAAATTTATTTTTTATTGGTGTTCAATTTGCCAACATAGAATCTTACTATTTTTAAAAATATCCTTGGCTATTGATTTAGTAAAATAGATTTTAAGATCATTTTATACAATCACCCAAATCCTTCTCCATGAGAATACTTAATGATATTTTATTGGCAACTGTATTGAATTTATAAATTGAATATAGATCAATTTCTGTTTTATGGTGATTATAATTTTTCTGACACAAGTTTTCATATTGGTAAAGATCTTATTTTATAGTCTTCAATAAGATCTTATACTTTTCTATGTCATTTATGCCGTATAAGAGGGAAGGTATTGATTTTTAAATATATTGATCTTATAACCAACCAACTTTCCAAATCATATTTGATCTTGGGCTTTCTTGATTTTTTAATCATATTAATAGAGAAATAGCTTTGCTCCTTGCCTTCCAAATTTTTATACGTAATATAATTTTCTCATTGTATTTCTACAGCCTCCAAGAAAACGTTGAATAATAATGATGAGAATTGTGAATTTGGTGTCCAGCTGAAATGATTTTAGCGCTTCATTGTTTAGAACACTTATATTAACTTATTAGGATAGATTTTTATAATATTTCTATGATGTCTATTTCTTTCTTTTATTAGCTGTAGCCACTACATTTATTAAATGCATCTTTAGCATCCATTGACAGATCCAAATGAGTTTTTTCCTTTAGTCATTAATAAAATGGAACATGTTGACAGACATACTAATATTGAACAGTTTCTGCTTTCCAGGTTATATTTTTCTGTTTCCAAGAAGATGAACTCTACTGAACGCTATTTCAATCCTAATTTGCGTACCCCTGTTTTTAATTGAAATTTGGTTATTGCTTTAAAAGAATTCATCAGATTTTGGTATTAAATCTCCTTATGTACACAGGCTGTATTCCTAGGTCAAACCTAACTGCTACCTTCCTGCTCCCTTATGCTTCCTAAAATTTCTGGGCAACACCCATCCAATTAGATTTATATAGACATGACTAAATTCCACTTTGTCGACTCAACGCCTTTAAATTAGAATCGCCCACAACCCCCCCCCCCCCCTCCGCCAACCACTCTTCCCAGTGAGAGCTCACGGTCCTTAAAAAAAGAAGTGCTCGCTGCTCAAAAATCTACAATGGTAAAATATTAAACGCCGGCCTCCAACGTCCACTTGAGGATAATGTGCAAATGGCCATTTGGAAACACGGGGTGAACCATGGTCCTCTGTGTCTGTGATTAATAAGAAGTTTCCCGGCTTTAAGGAGAGAATGGAAAGCGGCCCTACGTCTGCTTTAACTGGGAAAAAGGCAAATCCATTGTAGGTATTATTGTCTTACGTGTGTGTGTGTTTTCCACTAAGTTTTACCAGGTCTCTAAAACTCACACATTTATAGATCGCCACGTGTGAAAGTACGCCCAGGACCGCTGTGCGGACCTCCCCTAGGGGAGGATGTGGCCGCCTCTGGTCCTCACGCGAAAGGTCTTGCAAAGGAACGTGCTCTGCTCGGCGAGCGCCTCCGCTTTCTCACCCGCTGCCGGGCGGCCAGTGTCCCTCCCTGCAGACATGGGCACCGTCTAATGGGAAGTAAGGAGGCGCCCGATACGCTATCGTGGGAGCCCGAGCAAAACACCAAACTCCCACAAAGGCCCTGGACGGATGCGGGAGGGGGGTACTGTGCGCAGGGAGAGGTCAGGAGTAAGAAGGCAAAGGGAAGGACCGCGGGCACCGGATACACAACCCCGCGGGGAGGGAAGGACCGGGTGGAAATGCAAACACGGGGCAGAGCCTGATGCTGCCCCCGCGGGGACGCTGAGCGCTCAGACCCAGCAGCGGGGCACGGTTTGTGCTGACCCCGCCGGGGACCGGGTGCAGATTAACCCAAAGGCAATACACGGGAGGACTGACAGGCCGCCCGGAGGGCAAGTGCCCGTGCGGGGCCGCTGCTCCTGGCTGGGCGGCGGCGAGACGAGGCTCCTGCGGACGAGCCGGCGGGGCGGGCATCGACCCCTAAGGACACGTGTCCCCGGCGTGGAGCTCGGACACCCAGGGGACACTCGTCAAGCCGCGGACGGCGCCGGGCTACCTGCAGCCGGGGCACAAGGGCCAGGCTGAGGATCAGGGCGAGGGCGGCCCCGAGCTCAGGCCCCCCGACTCTCTCCAGCAACACGGAGGGGACAGGAGGCCCGAGCACCTCGACACGGGCCCCCAAAGCCATCTGATTGAAGTCGACACCGTTCATGATCGAGACTCAGAAAATGGGGACAGAGGGCAACTCCCGAATCCGAGAGAGGCCGGCGGTGCAGCCTGGGGTTGGGGCGGCTCAGGGTGAGCTCCCGCCCCGGGTCTGCAAACACTTGGGCACTTCCAGCCGCGCCACCCGCCGCCCACGGACGGTGCCCAGGCAAAGCTCAGGCGCACCTTGGCTGAAGAGGACACGGCACCTGCCTGACCTGGGCGACAGGCTCGTGGATTCACCGGACCCTGTGGAGTCCTCCAAAGACGCCTGGGAACCGCCACGTGGCGAACTGAGCAGGACCGCGGCACACGAGGTCCACGAGCAGGAAGCAATCGTGCTGTCTGCCGACCCGAGACCTCACAGCTGTGCCGGCAAAACGGCCTCGTACCAAAAAAAAAAAAAAAAAAAAAAAAAAAAAAAAAATGCCTTGGACTCCGCATGGAAATCCATCCCGAATACCCGAGGCTTAAAATATATTATGACCGCGCACAGCACAAATGATCTGGTCACAGATAGATTCCTGATGCAATTTAAACGCCTAAATAAATGGAACGACGCACCTGCCGTATGCACAAGTCAGCAGGCCCCGCGGCGCTCAGGTGCCCGCCCCCTCCGCGGTGACCCCGGGGCCCACACAGTCCCAGTCAAGATCCAACGGGCCTTGTGAAGAAATCGGCGAGCAATTCTCAGATTTATGTGGAAAAACGAAGGCTCTGGAATGGGCCAACAAAAACAAAAAACTGATAAAATGAACAAGACCCGGGCAGCCCCGGGGGCTCAGCGGTTTAGCGCCTGCCTTCAGCCCAGGGGGTGATCCTGGAGTCCTGGGATCGAGTCCCACGTCGGGCTCCCTGCATGGAGCCTGCTTCTCCCTCTGCCTGTGTCTCTGCCTCTCTCTCTCCATGTCTATCATGAATAAATAAACAAAATCTTAAAAAAAAAGAAAAAAGAACAAGGCCAGCAAAGATAGAGGCCTTAAATGCCCTGAGTTCAGGACTCACCATAAGGCTACGAAGCTCCCGTCGTGGTCATGAAGCTGCACACAGCGATCGACGGAACAGAACAGACCGTTGAGAAACAGACCCGTGTCTATCCGTCGACCACTGAATTCCTTTTTGTTTAATTATTTTTTTATTTTCTATTTTTTTATTTTTTATTTTTTATTTTTTTAGACCACTGAATTCCTTCTATTATTTTTTATTTTCTATTTTTTTATTTTTATTTTTTAGACCACTGAATTCCTTTTTTTATTATTTTTTTTATTTTCTAATTTTTATTTTTAATTTTTTTAGACCACTGAATTCCTTATTTATTCTTTTATTTTCTATTTTTTATTTATTTATTTTTATTTTTTTAGACCACTGAATTCCTTTTATTATTTTTTATTTTCTATTTTTTTTATTTTTTTAGACCACTGAATTCCTTGTTCTATTATTTTTTCATTTTCTATTTTTTTTATTTTATTTTTATTATTTTTTTTTAGACCACTGAATTCCTAGTCAAGGCACCGACTAAATTTAGTAAAGAAAAAGGGATTTTTTTGACAAACAGTGCTGCAATAGCTAGACATCTACGTAGGGGGGAAATAACTTTGATTCCTATCTCTTTCATAAATGTAAAGGCCAGAAGGATAAAACATTCTGAAAGAAGACACTGCGGAATATTGTCACGACCCGAGGGCATAACGATACTTGAGGGCGCGAAAAGCACTTATGAAAAGATTGAGAAACTGGACTTGCTCAGAATTTAAAGCCTCTGAGCAACAAAAGACACCATTAAGGACATTACAAGGCAAGCCGGGAGGAGCAGGGCCTGTAACACATACGTCGCTTCTGTTTTGGTAACACGTATATTCCTGAAAGCACTTATGTCCACATATATGGAAAGTTCCTATAAATTAATGATAAAATATTCTACTTTTTGGGACCCCTGGGTGACTCAGTCGGTTGAGCGTCTGCCTTTGGCTCAGGGCGTGACCCCAGGGTCCCGGGATCGAGTCCTGCATCGGGCTCCCTGCATGGAGCCTGCTTCTCCCTCTTCCTGTGTCTCTGCCTCTCTTTCTCTCTCTCTGTCTCTCATAAATAAATAAATAAATAAATAAATAAATAAATAAATAAATAAATAAATCTTAAAGAAAAAGGAAACACCATTTAAAAAAAATAAAATAAAAAATAAAAGAAAACTGTGGTATCCCTACAGCACACCACCACTCAGTATAATACCCACTCGTACATGTACAAACCTCAAAAACACGCTGAGCAAAAGACAGCAGGTGCTAGAGAACACGTATCATATGATTTTATTCACGTAAATTCCAACAAGTAAAACGAATCCATGTCATTCCATATGGAGAAGCAGTGGCCTCAGAGTATGTGGGGGAGCGACTGAGCAGGACGGGCATGAAGGAACTTTCCGGAATGATGAGCATGTTATGTTCAATGAACCGAATGCTCTACATCCGTCCGTCTTATCATCATACGTGGATTATACCTCAGTGAAATATAAATATGCTCTTTGTCAATATACCCCATTTATCAGCAGAAAGGAGGCAGAATTATTTGCGAAGGGCAGCGGCGTCTCGGAACCCTGAACCACCTCCACGTGGTGGTGACTGGAGGTGACTCCCTTTGCAAACTAAGTGACAACGGAGACCAGACTGGACCAGTGAGTGGAGAGGCCTGTGCCGTCCGCACAGAAGCAAAGGGCCGGGTGGACAGAGGCAAAAGCAAGATGTGAGCTTAACCGTTTCACAGCAGAGCACAACAGCTCTTTTTTCCAGGACTATTAGCTGGACGCTTCACGAAACGTATTCGGGGGCAGCCCGGGGGGCTCAATGGTTGAGCGTCTGCCTCCGGCCCAGGGCGTGACCCCAGGGTCCCGAGATCGAGTCCCACATCAGGTTCCCTGCATGGAGCCTGCTCTTCCCTCTGCCTGTGTCTCTGCCTGTCTCTCTGTCTCTCATGAATAAATAAATAAAATCTTTACTTCTGGGCAGCCCAGGGGGCTCAGCGGTTTAGCGCCACCTTCAGTCCAGGCCGTGACCCCGGGATCCTGGATTCGAGTCTCACATCGGTCTCCCTGCATGGAGCCTGCTTCTCCCTCTGCCTGGGTCTCTGCCTCTCTCATGAATAAATAAATAAAATACTTAAAAAAAAAGGGAAATCCAGTGTTGACAGGTACGCCAATGAGCACGAAATGGCAAGGTAACACATTTGTGTGACTGATGAATTCCAAGTAATGATAAATTCGACAGGAAAGGGCAAGCAACCCAGTCATCTGGCTCAACTAATTAGCATTCAGTCGGTAGAAAATCTCATTGTTCTGGGTCAGCCTAACATGATCGACGATTTGCTGGGACCAAATATTCAAGCTACTTTTAAATACGTGCACGTAATTTCATCAGTTCTCTAAGACGCGCACACACAGTCCCATTTCTTAGGCCTTTAAAGTACTGCGGTCCTAGACGTCTTGAGGTTGTTAAGTGCTCAGCACTTGAAAACCACTTCCTGCCTCCCCGTCCCCCTCCCCCAGCCCCAGAGACAAACCTTAATAAGCGAGAGAACAAGTGCCAGGATAAGGACTGTGCGTCCCGGGAACCAGGAGCATATGGATAAGCTGCGGTGCTGTCTGCACTCCCGTCGCCAGAGCCGTCAGCTATTCTGAGGAGGTTGTGCCTCAATTAACAGCTCCTCGTGGACGGCAGCTGGCGCCTTTCTTAATCAGGGTCAGATCCCGGGTCTTATTTCACAGCAGGGGATCCAGTTCACTCAATACTTCCCTGTGAGGACGCCTCTGATCAAGGAAGGAAGTCTCCAGAAGACCTTACCTATTCAGCCTCCAGACCGGACGCCAACAACAGGCCCAACTGGGGAGCGAGCTGGTTCTCTATCCCGAGAGCATTACGGTCCAGGCACATTTTAAAGGAGGGAGAGCAAAGGGGGTTGAGACCCCGTAGGGGTTGAACGTTCCTGACTCCGATGTTTCGGGGGACTTGGTGCATCAAGAGCATAGGGGAGGCATGGGTCTCCGCAGCGCACGGCCGCCTGCCCATCTGCCCATCGTTGTGACCTTTCTCTGCTGGCTCCTCCCCGGCAGCTTCATCTCCTTCTCCTCCTCCTCCTCCTCCTCCTCCTCCTCCTCCTCCTCCTCCGCCGCCGCTGCCGCCATCTACTGGACCCATAACCTATCTGAGGTCGTGCTGTCTCCCCCAGGCTGGGCACGCGGGATTCCCTGCGCCCAGCAGCCTGGCTTCGGCAGGAGCTCTGCGGGCACCTGAAGGCCCCCCTGCCTGCAGTGTCCCCGGGCCTGTGCCTCGCCAGTGATCCTCACCAGCCTCCCTGCCCGGGAAACACACGATTCCCGGGGACCCGAGGGCTTCACAGGAGGCGGCCCCTCTTAGGTCATCCCCTCCCGGCACCGACCCAACAGCATTCCATTCTGTCCAGGAATCTTGAGAGCGGCCTCTAGAGATAGTGCCCGGGCACCTGACCATCTAGCCGGGAGGTCCAAAGGCCTTGGGGTCTGCACGTGACCTCCACGCCGATTATACACAGGGTGCCCGGTACCCCTTGTGGCACCCTCTGTTTGCCCTGGTGCCAGGAACAGCTTCAGGAGGACAGAGGGAGAGTGCATGCACGGATTCACTGTTTTAGAATGATCGCACATCCAGAAAGTCCTGAACATTATATAAGGCTAACCTCTTCCACAGCGGGCCTCCTTCCGCAACTCTTTAAAACAGCTATATGTCGGCAAATTGAACTCCGATAAAAATAAAAAATAAAATAATAAAATAAAATAATAATATAAAATAAAATAAAATAAAATAAAATAAAATAAAATAAAATAAAAATAAAATAAAATAAAATAAAATAAAATAAAATAAAATAAAATAAAACAACAACAGAAACATAAGCCAAGAGATCAAGCCAGGCTCCTCGAAAAACAGAAAAACCTGTCCTGAAATAAAGCAAAATAAAATAATAAAATAAAATAAAATAAATAAGATAAATACAATACAATACAATACAATACAATAAAACAACAGAAACATAAGCCAAGACATCAAGCCAGGCTCCTCGAAAAACAGAAAAACCTGTCCTAAAATAAAATAAAATAAATAAAATAAAATAAAATAAATAAAATAAAATGAAATAAAAAACAGAAACATAAGCCAAGAGATCAAGCCAGGCTCCTCAAAAAACAGAAAACCCTGTCCTAAAATAAAATAAAATAAAATAAAATAAAATAAAATAATAAAAAAATAAAATAAAATAAAATAATAAAAAAATAAAATAAAATAAAATAAATAATAAAATAAAATAAACAACAGAAACATAAGCCAAGAGATCAAGCCAGGCTCCTTGAAAAACAGAAAAACCTGTCCCGAAAGCTTTAGCTCCTAAGCGACTGCCCATCTGGCAGCAGAGCAAATGAACGGGGTGGGCGTGGGGGCTGGGACGCGGGTCCTGAGCAAGCTGCCAACGTCGCACACACCGTCTTTGAGCAACGCCCCTCGGAGTCACACCCAATGACGTGGAAAAGCAGAAGTCCTTCCCACCTCTGCCCTCCAGAAAAGGAATAAGTGCAAGTACTTACGGTGTCATGCGCCTTGTCCTTGACATCATAGACCGTCAGCTTTATCTTGGTCTCCTCATAGATGGGATACTCGGACGGGAAGGTGACCCCAGTCAGAAACAGCGGGTCTCTTGTTCCCTGCAACGGCACAAGCAGACAGCTTGGGTCCCCGACGGCGGCGACTGCAGGGGGCACACGGGCCGCAGGACGCGTGTGCATGTGTGTGCATGTGTGTGCGCGTGCTTTTCTAGGGACGGGTTCTATAGCAGGAGAGGCCTCAACCGCCGAGTGATGCTCACCGGCCACGGCGAGGCCCGGGGCCCCAGACATGGACCGGGCATCGGCCCCAGGTCAGAGCCGCTGGCGGCCGAGAAACACGTCCCTTTCCTCACGTGCAGAAGCTGCCCTTCGGGTCGGCGCCAGGCGCTCACTATACGTTTAAGGGACATGAGTGGACCCGCAAATAATGTCAGGTATTGGCCACCAGATTAAAAGGAGGCTGCTTTGGGATCCCTGGGTGGCTCAGCAGTTTAGCGCCTGCCTTTGGCCCAAGGCCCAATCCCAGGGTCCCGGGTTCGAGTCCCGCATCAGGCTTCCGGCATGGAGCCTGCTTCTCCTTCTGCCTGTGTCTCTGCGTCTCTCTCTGTGACTATCATAAATAAATAAATAAATAAATCTTTTTTAAAAAATAAATAAATAAAATGAGGCTGTTTTCCCATAAAGTGCCATTTGCCCCCTTTCTGTAATGACTCGCTGGAAAGCCAAGCTCTCATGATGTCCATCTGCCTTCGGCCGTGCAGCCGTTGGTTTTTCTCAGACCCGTCTGGAAACTAAGGAAAGAAGCTAAAGATGAGGGCTCGGGGCTGGGGAACCCCCAGCTCAGGATGCTGCGCGGGACCTTCAAGGCCTGTGGGTCCGTCTGTAGAGAGCTGACATCCGACATGGAGCTCTGCGCCCCTAAATACGCATATGGCCAACTGGCCTGGGATGCCCGCCGGGTGGGCAGGTGGCGGCTGCGAGCCCCCGAAGGTCTGAAGGTCCGAAGGTCCGAGCTCCTCCCGGGCCCCCGCTCTCCCTCCTTTCCTCCTTTCGTGCAACAAACGCTGAAACTTTTGTTCAGTTCTGTGTTACACACTTCGGAGAAAGACGGTCAGCGGAACAGCCCAGGCAGCTGTGTATGTTCACACACAAACATCGGAAGTGTGTCTGAATCATTTAAGCTTTGGCAATGTTTTTGGAATAATTAAACCAGAGCAATACTTGCTTTTTTTTTTTTTTTTTTTGTAGAAATGAACAGTTTTACAACTCTGGTCAACTTTTCAGCATCTGAACGAGACAACTCTGGTTAATTGGGCTGCAGCACTGCCTGTGGACCCTGGAGCCTGAGCCTAACGTTTCCAGGGGGCGGCCTCGGGGCTCCCTGCAGGCTCTGGGCCATTTGCAGGGGAGCAAGAGTGGAGCCCGGTGGGGATCAGTATTGAGCCTGGCGGGCGGTGCAGGGCAGCTACTCGCCGGGCAGAGGAGCTCCTCCTCCAAGACAGACAGACGGAAAAGAAAAAAAAAAGACTGAGGGACGTGCATGTAGGGCCTGGGGAGCTGGGGAGGCACGAATGCACTTTGTGAAGTCCCAGGGGTTGCAGGGTGTCCCGTGCACGAAGTCCCCGAAGTCTGTGTGGTGAGAAGAAAAATAATCAAAAGGGAAACGCTTCCTCTTTTGAATCTGGTCCAACACGATAACACGCTTCCTCCCGGCACGTTCTGGTGTGTTCATGACAGTCACTGTAAATAGGAAATCTGTCGTCTGGGGGTGGTGTCCGCACCCCTCAGCTCGAGGCATCCCGGTCTCTCAGAGTCACCGTCACCGTCCAGCTTTCTTTGAAAAACAAGGCACTTAAGGCACAGAGAGAGCAGAGGAAGGAGGGTCCCGCGGGCAGGCCCAGGGCAGGGGCAGAACCAGCAGCGGGGAGCAGCTCCCTCCTCTGGGGGGGGGGGGGTCGGGGACAGGTCCTGAGTCTGTCTCAGTGCTCCCAGGTCGGCCTTCGCCCTTTTGAGGGTGTTTCTCTCTCTCTCTCTCTCTCTCTCTGCTCATGCTCTGTTTAAGGGTTCAGAGTGGGACTTTTTTTTCCTTCTTTGCTAAAGAAAAGTAAAGTGTGTTGTCAGCGGGGCAGGCTGCTGCGGGCGGGGGCCGGGCCCTGTCACCCGAGGATGCTGCAGCGGAGCAGCGCAGGTGGGCGCCCCCCGCGCAGGGGACACGCGCTGCGGCCTCCAGGCCGGGGAGGGGGCGGGGCCCTCGGGGTCTGCACGGGGGGTGCAGGGGAGGGGGGGGAGGGGGCAGGCAGGCAGGGGAGGGAGGGAGCGAGCGGGAGCGGGAGCGGGAGGCGCAGGGCGGGCTGCGGAGGGAGCGGAGGGGAGGGGAGGGGAGGGGAGCAGGGCAGGGGCAGGGCAGGGGCAGGGCGGGCTGCAGGGCAGGGCAGGGCGGGGGCGGGGGCGCACTCACCTCCACGACCTCGGTGCTCGCGTACCGCGTGGGGCCGGGCGCGGCGGGCTGGGCCACGGAGACCTGCACCAGCGTGTTGGGCTCGCGGGGGCGGCGGCCGCGGTCGCGCGCGGGGCGGGTCAGGCCTCTGCAGGCTGCGCGGGAGAGAGGAGCGGCGTGACCCGGGCGCCCGGCGGCGGGAGGGGCGGGGCGGGGCGGGAGGGGCGGGCAGGGGAGGGGCGGGGCGGGCGGGGCGGGCGGGGCGGCTCCTCCCCCAGGGCGCCGGGAACCACCTGCCCGGGCCGCGCCGCACCCGCCGCCCGACAGGAGGCGCAGGTGACCCCGACCCCGGGGCGCGGGGCCTGCAGGGTGCGGGGTCAGGCGGGGGCTCCCCCGGGGTGCGGGGCTCCCGCAGGGTCAGGATGGGGACCCCAGGCCTCCCTCCAATGCAAGGCCTCCCCTTGGGGCTCCAGGCTCCTGCAACAAGGGCTCAGCACCAGGGGCCCGTGAATGGTCTCTCCTCCGCGGGTCACCCCTACAGTTTGGGGCGTCAGGACCCTAAACATGATCCTTTCTGCAGGTCCACCTCCCCCCAGTGTTTGCCTGCTGGCTTGGCCCCCTGCATTGCACGGCCCAGCATGATGCAGTGTCCTCCAGGCTCTGCAGGTGCAGGCAGCCCAGGCGGGTGCAGGGTGCGCCTGGGGACTGGGAGGCCCCCTGGACCGAGGTCCCCACAACACTGTGCTGGGCTCCGTGCTGCTGCGGGAATGGACAGTGGCCCTGCGTGCACTTGAGCCACAGCCTGTGCTGCAGGATCCCAGGGCCTTCATCCCCGGACAGAGGCACCAGGCTTCACCCCGAAACTGGAAAGACAAGGAAGTCCTACACGTGACCATCACCTTTCTGCAGTTTACAGGTCGCCTCACCTAGAGGCCCAGAAGGGGACGCAGGAAAACGCAGGCGCTGCGGCATGGAGCTGGCCCGGGTCCTGCCTGGTGGTGGTCCCGCAGCGCTGCACACGCTTTCCCCTCTTGCACCTCCTCGGCTCTGCTGCACACCCTGAGGTCCTCTGACTCCTGCACCTACGTGTCTGGTATTTCCTTAGACCACCTCTGTTTAGTCACCTCTGTCGACACAGCAGAGCCTAAGAAGGCCCGAGCGGAAGCAGTCAAAGGGACACTAGCCAACACCCCTCCGGGTCTCTGAGGCACTTTGCTAATTATCTTCTGGTTTCTCAAAACAGAACTTCGAATCATTATTTTGCTTTTACATATGAAGGGCCGCAGCCTTAGAAAGGTTAAGCACTTGGAGCTCCGTGCCTGGAACCCTGGACCGTGCACCTCTCCCTGCAGGCTGCGTGCTGAACCCCCAGTGCCACGGCCCCTCCTTGGAGAACCCACTGCCACGAGGCTTTTTTGTCTGACCCAGAGATCTACAGTTTTAGGAAATACCGATACCAAGTTTCAAAGTCAACATCTCTCCGGAAGGGGGAAAAAGCAGCTAGACTGAGCCGTCGCTGGTGCCTTTGATCGTCTCCTCGACTCGCCTTACAAATGTGTGAGCTTCGCCGTTCGTCTGTCTGCTCGGGTATCGGGTATCGGCTCAGGGCCACGGCTTTGTCTCCACTCGCGGACACTGCCTGCACCTCCTTGGACTTTCGAGCCGGAGTTGATGTGCTTCAAGCCCACGCATGTCGCCCTCTTCCTGGCGTAGCCCCATCTCCACCTGATGAGCTTGTGCTCAAAATAAGTTACTGCTCTTTTAGATTCTTATCAGGCTTGACTGTGGGCTGTGGTTGTTTCCCAGAAATGAGCAGCTATTCTCCATTTTATCAGTGAAACTCTCAGACTTACTCCTTTTTTTTTAAGATTTTATTTATTTATTCATGAGAGACACACAGAGGCAGAGACCCAGGCAGAAGGAGAAGCAGGCTCCACGCAGGGAGCCCGACGCGGGACTCGATCCCGGGACCCCAGGGTCAGGCCCTGGGCCAAAGGCAGGTACTAAACCACTAAGCCACCCGGGCTGCTGTCAGACTTACTCCCAGTAAAAACAGAAAATCAAAAAAAATAAATAAATAAAAAATAAAGTAAAATAAAATAAAAAATAAAAACAGAAAATCTTCCTTCACCTGAAGTGTTCTGTCCAACCCAGTGTGCACATAACCCAAGACTGAAGAAGTAAACACAGCAATGGTGGCGCTTCGTACCTCTCTATATTCCGCATCTAAAAGCAGGCACAGAGCGCAAAAGGGGCGCTTGTGTCCTGGGCAGCACCAGGCTCTCTCCGTCCCGGCAGCCGGAGAGGTTCCCGTCCCCAGTGCTCATGCAGGAACGCAGCAGGCAAGACCCGAGAGCATTCAGAACTCCGGGGCTCTAGGCCTACTTTCCTCCCTTCTCAGTCTTGCGACACCAAGTCGCAGGGTCCCGGACACTCCGTTTCTTCCTCTGTCTCCCTCTCTCCGGTGGACTTAAGAAACGCTTTAGCCCCTGTTTGTCGACGGCTTTTCTATGTAAAGTTCACCCCCGTCGTTATATGAACATCCGCCAGTGTCCATATCAGCATTTGCCAGTATTTAGCGTTTCATTACTCGGCAAGATGCTTTTCTTTGGCTCAGTCATATTCCGATCGCTCCTTCCCCTTCAACGCTGTCCCCAAGGCCAGCCAGCGCCCGGTCATCGCGTTCCGTGCAGCGAAGCCCACACGCGCCATGGATCCGTATGTACCGAAGCTGTCCCACGGGGCGCGGTGCACGAGGAGCGGCTGGGTGGCCGCATGGACATGTTGCTCGTGCGATCGCCATCAAGTCTAACCTGCACGGGAATCGGCCAATAAAGGGGCCTGAAAACTACTTCTCAGTCTTCATTAATGACCTGAACAAAACTCTGCTCTGTCCCAAGGGCCTTCCTCACCTCATAAGACTAAAAGAGTGCTTGGGGTTTTGCTTCTGTTGTTTTATGCATTTTAAGAGTTTCTTGAATTTAATGGGTAGTTAATAAGTGCCTCTCTGACATCATTCATATATATGATATATATTAGTATATAGTATATATTCTACAATATATTAATATTTTATATAATTTATATTTTAATATTAATATATTAATATTTTATATAATATATATTAATATTATATAATGTTAGTGGGTAGTTAATAAGTGCTTTTCTGGCATCATTCATATAAATAAATATATAAAATATATTTTATATATAATATCTATTAATTATAATATTAATAATATTAATATATACAGTATATTAATATTTTATATAATTTATAGTTTAATATTAATATTAATTAATATTAATATTATATAATGTTAGTGGGTAGTTAATAAGTGCTTTTCTGGCATCATTCATATAAATAAATATATAAAATATATTTTATATACAATATCTATTAATCATAATATTAATAATATTAATATATACAGTATATTAATATTTTATATAATTTATAGTTTAATATTAATATTAATTAATATTAATGTTGATATAATTTATATTATATTAATTTTATGTAATATGTTATATATAATATAATATTAATGGGTAGTTAATAAGTGCCTCTCTGACATCATTCATATATATAAAATATATATGTTATATATATTAATTATAATATTAATATGTTATATTAATATTTTGTGTAATTTGTATTTTAATATTGATATATTAATATTGATATTTTATATAATATGTTAGTATTATGAATCATTTTATATATTATATATAATATGATAATATATTATATTAATATGTGATTACTATTAATATATAATAATATATAATATTGATATAATATAATATTAATGGGTAGTTAATAAGCGCCTCTCTGACATCATTCATATATATATATTTTTATATACATATATATAATTTTCATTGCTGCCTTTTTACTGGTTTTGTTTTAGATGGAGCTATTTAAAAGTATTCCCAAAGTCCAGAAGAGTGCAAATATATAAGATGCCCATAGGTTGGGATTCAAATGTGTTGTGTCCACTAAATAGACTGTTTTGTTTTTTAGAGAAAAGGGAAAAAAATGGGACACCTGGGTGGCTCAGTGGTTAAGCATCTGCCTTTAGCTCAGGGCAGTTCCCCAGGGTCCTGGGCTTGGGCTCCCCGCAGGGAGCCTGCTTCTCCCTCTGCCTGTGTCTCTGCCTCTCTTTCTCTGTCTCTCATCAATAAATGAATAGATCTTTTTTTTTAAAAAAAAAAAAAAAAAGGGGGGGGGAATAAAAATATAGAAGGAGTATTTTTTTGGAAGAAGCTATAATTTGAAACTTGTATTTAAAAAAATAAAAAAGGCTTGAGCTACTTTTTTTTTTTCTGTTAACTTTTCTAGAGTAACTAGCAACACGAGGGTTCACTTTTTATTGCCAGCGCTTTGAACAAGACGCCGACCAGCATCCCCCGCTCAGATCTATACAAGAGCCAGGTAGCTCTCACTCTATGGAAGGGAATCCTCACTCCAAGTGTAAGGATAAAAATATGTGGAGGGGATCCCTGGGTGGCCCAGCGGTTTAGCGCTGGCCTTTGGCCCAGGGCGTGATCCTGGAGACCCGGGATCGAGTCCCACGTCGGGCTCCCAGTGCATGGAGCCTGCTTCTCCCTCTGCCTGTGTCTCTGCCTCTCTCTCTCTCTCTCTCTCTCTCTCTCTCTGACTGTCATAAATAAATGAAAATTTAAAAAAATACATGGAGCTTCAATATCTTGGGGGAGGCATAGAGGCTGAGCAAACTGTGTTAATAGAGGGGACCTCTCTTCGAATCCATTGTCCAAAGAAATGAAACCCAACCGTGGCTTGATTGGAGGATTTGTCCGGGGCTTGAAATACCAACCCCCGTAAAGGCTGAAGTTGTAAGAACCACACAACAGACGTCTGTGACTAGACTTGGCCTGAGGACCAGAAGTTTCTGACCTCTGCTCTACATGCCCGAAGCTACTACTTGGAGTCTTAGGGAGATAGCACAGATCGCCTATCGCTCCTGTAGTTCTGGTATACGAGGGTCCAGGAGCTAGGGGCGGGGTCTTCGCAGTTCTTGTTAAGTTACATATTCTCCCTACCCAGAAATGCTGTTTTTACAAGATACCAGTTTTTGTTTCATCTGGCCATCATGTCTTTTCTTTCTTTTTTTTTTTTTCTGGCCATCATTTCTAAATCATGTCAAGTCTCTCGAGTCCACACAGCCTTTCCATCATTCTAGCCAACGTTGGCCGGAAGCCTAAACCGTCTCCAGACTCTGCTGCCAGAGGATTCAGTGCCGGCAACGATCGTCAGAAGCGGAACACAATTATTTACTCAGGTGCCTTCGAATTCAGCAGCAGCCGAACCCTAATGTTCTAGGACTTGCATCGGGTACGGAGTGCACGGTCAGCACAGGCGCCTGCCACGGGCTTTCACGAGAGCGGTGCCATGAGCCGCCGGGCCAGGGTGGATTCACGGTTGACGCCAAGCAGCTCCTTCTCTTAAGAACCCTTTCATCCTTGAAGTCGGGTCATTTTTCTTGCCTCACTCCATTTCACTTCTCTCCTTGCCGTTCAGTGTTAGGGTCATCTAACAAAGTGCATCCTCTTTCCTCCGGAGCAAAGCAACAGCCACAAGCAGAAGAGATGGGGGCAGGGGACTTTGAGAAGAGTGTCCACGTCTCTATTTTCTGTTCTTACGTTAGCAAAAGAGAAAGACTTGGAGGACAAACCACACAGCAGAGCATAAAGAACACACAGGAAGGGCTTTTCCACTCAAGATAACACTATATTTGAAACTTGGATCCAGCATAATGGGCTTTGTGACTTTGGTTAAATTATCTCTTCGAGTCTCTGTATTTTAATCTTTGGACTGGACATAGAAGGACATATTTCATAGATCTATCATGAAGATTATATGAAGCAACGTATTTAGAATCCTAGGCACATTATTATTATATTATTAACATTATTATGAATATAGTTATGCATTGGCACAAAAATGGATGTTATCTATCTGACATTCTTGGTCCTGATTTTGTGACCTTTTGGTTTTTCAGTAAAAGCATTTTATTATTGATAGCTGTCATTTTTTTGGGGGGAGGGGGTAATCTTCTTGTTTTCATATAGATAAATACAAATGTTTAAAAACCTTTTACTGGGGGATATCCAGGTGGCGCAGCAGCTTAGTGCCGCCTTTGGCCCAGGGCGTGACCCTGGAGACCCGGGATCTAGTCCCACGTCGGGCTCCCTCCCTGCACAGAGCCTGCTTCTCCCTCTGCCTGTGTCTCTGCCTCTCTTTCTCTTTCTCTATGTCTCTCATGAATACATAATTTTAAAAAATAAAATAAAAATAAAAATCTTTTACTGGATTATTTGTCAATTTCAGAAATCACAGGTGGCATTAATAGGTTGCCTTCCGTGAAATCAGATGTGTACACTTAACACTTGTTAATTTTGCCTCTGACCAGGCACGTCCAAAGGAGGAGCCAAAACTACCATAAAGCTTTATTTCCTGCACGGCCAGCAGATGAGCTGTGTGCAGACAGTCCACATACCCTACAAGCAGGGGAAGCGGGGGTTTAGCCGGGGGGTTAGTGTTCCTTAACCAGAGAGCGATGGCTCCCAGGGAGGCGTGATCTTAACACCCGAGATATCCCGATGGGTTACGGAGAGTCTGCTCCTCTGCTCTGTATACTTCCTTCACCAAAAAGGAAGACTGCAAATGCTAATAACTCGTCTTTTTCTTGCAATTAAAAATAACTGGTGTAGCTAGAACACAACGTAGCCTGATGGAAGCTCGCCTTCTCCTCTGACGAAACCTCACCTCTCATACCCTCTACGGACGCTTCATGGTGAACATGGAAGAGATACGTCCATGTGCCCGAAGGCACAGGAGCCCAGGCCACTGAGGCTGGGGGCATCTTCAAGAGCCAACAGGCTTCCACGTTGTATAGCGGCTTTCAGACAACAACCAGCTGGCTCCCAGCTCCCGCAGCAGCACCAATCTAATCTCACCCGCCTAAGAGGACCAGCCACTTCCCCAAGGCTGTGCAAAGACGTGTAGCCCAGAATACAGTTGTTGTTGTTGTTTTTTAATCTTCTTCTCAGATTCTTATTGTTTGGTCAGGTTTCATACAAATATCACACACATATCTTTCTCCTCGTCCTCCAGAAAATTAGATGCCACTGATCAACGGATAAGCCAATTTGGGTTCTGTCCCCAGTCCAGTAAATTACAGTATTCCATTATACGGTGTCACAGTTACCATTCCATACGTGATTAAATCCGGATCACACAAATTTACAACATACATTAAAAAATAGGGATGTCTGGGTGGCTCAGCGGCTGAGCACCTGCCCCTGGGCCAGGGCGTGATCCGGGGTCTTGGGATCGAGTCCCACGTCGGGCTCCCTGCGTGGAGCCTGCCTCTCCGTCTGCCTGTGTCTCTGCCTCTCTCTCCGTGTCTCTCATGAATAAATAAATAAAATCTTTTACAATATATATATAGCAACATATATATTGTTATATGGCATAACACTTAGAAAGCTGAAGAGCCCCTCTTTCTGATTGCTTTGCCAGTATAGCACATATAATAAAGCTTCCTGTTTTCACTCTCTTCTTCCTTTCTGGTCTTTATTCTTCCTTTCTCCCTGGGATTCTAAGGCAGCAGTTGTCTGAGGCCTCGGCTGCCAACCTCGACAGTTCTGATCCCCCGAGGGGACCCAGACGACAGTACCGCTTCATCCCCAGAGCACTGCGTTCCATGGTGATTCCGTTGTGTGCAGTAAAATAGCAGAAAGCAGAGTCCCTGCTTCATATTTAGATGCACAAAATGAGCATTTCCTAGGTAGCTGGGAATACTCTATTCTCTTGTAACTATTTCCTTATGGCTGCGTCTTAGAAGATGGCTCGGTATCACCCTGGCTGACTCATGGCCATCGACGTAAACCTTCTATGCGCCGTTCAGTGTTCTCTGTAGAATCTTTAAGAGCCTTTAATCCACTGAGTCTAGCATTACATCTGGTCATGCCTGTTCGTCCCGGGCTATTTTCAGCTAATCAAGCCTACTGTCTCTAATTCTTCTCATTTTCATATTTTCCCTTTGTGTCCTCTTTCCTGTCATCTCACATTTCCTCTCCAACATATGTTTCTCTCATCACTCTCAAAGATGAGGTCATTGAGCCGCCACTGCGTATTTATAAAACTTGGGACTACTGGGGTCAGGAATGCATCTCCCTTAACCCACCACAGCTCTTCCTTCAATTAAGCAGCTGTTTTTAAGTCCTTATAGAGATAAAACAAAAATGTCATTTCCCCCTTCACTGTTGTGGGGGAGATTTTAATTAACACGTACCTCCCTCAAGAGTACGTGAACCATGCATAACTGCCAACAGAAGCAATATTTGTTGGAAAAATAAAAAATGTAAAAAAGTTGGCATAGACAAGATCAGAATGTTTGGAATTAGTCTTTCTTTTTTCTTTTTTTGGTCTTATTGTCTTTTAAGGCAATGAGTTAAAAAAAGAAAAGAAAAGGTCCCAAATTTAAATACAGGGCCCGACTTTTCAAGGAGGATAAGCACTCCCACGTGACATGAACCAGTAACATTAATTTTGGGTTTCTAGAAGGCCAGAGGTAAATAAGCAATTCAGTGTTTAAGGTTGAAAGATAAGAAGTGAATCCAAGGGGTGCCTGGGCGGCTCAGTCAGCTGAGCGTCTGCCTCTGGCTCAGGCCATGATCTCAGGGTCCTGGGATCGAGTCCTGCGTCAGGATCCCTGCTCGGTGGGGAGCCTGCTCCTCCCTCTGCCTCTGCCCCTCCCCCACTGCTTGTGTGCTCTCTTTCAAATGAATAAAAATATTTTTAAAAACCCCAAAGGAAAAAAAAAAAGGAAAAAAAAAAGAAAAAAACCCAAAGAAATCAATGCACACACATGCACAAAAGAGAGGAAGCCGTCCTAATGCAAGAATTTTTTAGACATACTGAAATAATGCTATATTTTTTGTTCCTATACTACAACAATAAAATGCTAATATCGTACAAGTTTTGAGGTCGTTCTCATTTAAGGGGATACGTGAAGCACGCAAAGAAGATGGGTTTCGGGGGGTAGGAAACCCGGTGCGCCGCATACTCCCTACGTGTCAGGTAGCGTTGGGCTTAAACTTCACTCCTGTTAGTGCATTTTCTGAACATCAATGTGCCTGTTGCTGCCTCCTCGTTCCACCAAGTTCTGTATCTTTGCCTATTTTTTTTTTCCTAGTCCGTCATAGTTGTGGATCACAACATGTGGCTCAAAAAGAAAGCCTTTTATTTATTGATTTGCTTTTGACCAATAGCAGAGTAATCAGTCTAATTTTTTCCCCAGGAACGTCATTCTGCTCTGTCCGGCCCTCCGCGTGTTCAAGGGCAATTTAGCCTTATAACAAGAATTTTAGGACTCTCAATACGCTGACAACGGAACCCACAGAAAGCATGAGGAAAGGATGAGACTAATGCCATAGGGAGGAAGCGGATGAGAGACTTATTGAGGAAATAGGCAATAACTTGCAAGAGGGAATTTAAAAGATTTTGTCATAGAAACATTGCTTAGGAATTCTTGCTACAGTGAGATTTGAGCACCGCTGCTCCTAAATTTCATCCCAGCAGGTTCCGTTATAAATTAAGCTGATTTCCTTCACGTAAAAACCCCGGGTTCACATCGTAGGGAAAAAAGTCCCGAAATAAAATATTGTAGTTTTCCCCATAACAGAGTAGCATACAAACATGCCACCGCATCTTAGGGTGGATATTCTCGGCATGTGTTCAATAAAAACACGTTTGCAGTTCTAACAGGAAAAAAAAAAAAAAAGGCTGAAAAGATGAAATTCGCTTCCTTAGAGTGGATCCTATGAAAATCAACTCCCCCCTCAGGACCAGCTCTGAGCTTAGGTATCCCCGAAGAATCCAGAGAGGGGGCAAAAGGGAGCTCCTCCTGGGAGGATGGTGCTCCCGGAGCTCTTGGGCTGCTGTGCTCTGGAGAGGGAAGACGCCGCTGTACAGGGCGGCACGTTTGCAGATAAAAAGAACAAATGTGGTTCAGCTGCCTGTGGTCAGGACCAGACCGGCCAACTAAGGTCATATTTTTGATTGATGGAGTCAACCATCTTCTGATGGGAGAACCGAAGGCCCGATTTTCGTTTGTCTACAGGAAAATTCCACATATCATTGACTCAAGAGATGCACGAAAGATGGGGAGTCGTACTCCTCAAGCTCTTCCAAACTGTCCTCCCCGGAAATGATGTTCTGGAGGGAGACAATAAAGCAGGAGGCTAACTACCCTCCCAGGACCGTCTATCCCCCCTCTTGTTTCCTATTCACGTAAGGCTTTCATTTAACATTTTTTATCTACTTGTAAAATATGTGGCATCAGAGGGACAGCGATTTCATTTTAAAAAAAAGCTATTAGTTCCACATGTAGATGCTAAGTGCAGCGCAGTTATAAAAAAAAAAACAGTATTACTGAATAAAAAATTTTTAAAAAATGGGATAGATGCCATCAATAAAGAATTAAAAAAAAAAAAAAAGAAGACGGTTGACTCACAGGAAACGAAACGAGGTTGGTACAGATAAGAGGCCGCTAGAAATGACTAGAAATCCGGGAGACACAGAGCACGAGAAGGCAGACAAACGGGTGCATGGGGGAGGACAGTCGGAGGCCAGGAAGGGCCTGATGATGCGGAGCAAAATCCACGCGTTCGACGCTATGCGGAAAAAAGGGGAGCTCAATTTGAAAGAGGTAGTGGTTCTAGGAGAATCAGAGTTTGAAGGAGACAAAGCGGATACTTCTTAGAGAAACTGGGACCCCAAGGACAGCAGCTCAAACCTAAAGCTCAGGAGAGCGCGGCTCGCGGTGGGAGGCCTCCGGCCCGGCTCCCTTCCAGCCTCCCAGAGGGGAGAGGCGGTCACAGGAACCGTCACAGGGAACAGCCGCCTTCTCCACTGGCCCGGACGTGGGGTGCGCTGGGGAGGATGAGCACACGGGACCCCTTCTGTCTGAAGGTCTCCCGGTAGTTCTCACCACCCCCTCGGGGTCCCCCTCATCGATCCCAGCCCCGACTGGGTGACCGGGGCCGTTACGGGATCTCCATGTGCTCATCTGGGAACGGGGATGGTCTAGGTCTCCTCCCCGAGTGTTTGTGAAGATCTGACACACGAACAACAAGACTGAGTTCCTAACAATGTGTTCACAGTACACTTCTCCCTTTCACATATATTTGCTCAAACACCCCGTGAAATAAGAATTATAATCCACGACTTACACGTAAAGAGCCAGAGTTTCAGCTAGGGTAAGGGACTAACCCAGGACGATAATTAGAATAATACCATTAAGTGATCACTTACACATGTAGCTTAGTGCTTAAGTACACTACCCCCCGATTACTCCGCAAGCCCCCCCATCCCTCCAATAAAAATGAGTTGCATAGAGTCACGCAGGTAGCCGGAGGCAGGATCAGGATTCAGATGCTCGCAGGATGGCAGCACAGCCCAGCTGTCAGACACTGCCCTTGGGGTGAACTTCTCTGGGGCATAAAATTCTACAAAGGTGGGACACTTGGGTAGCTCAGCGGTTGAGCATCTGCCTTCGGCTCCAGGCATGACCTCTGGGGTCCCGGGATCGAGTCCCGCATCGGGCTCCCTGCATGGAGCCTGCTTCTCCCTCTGCCTGTCTCTACCTCTCTCGGTGTGTCTCTCTCTGTGTCTCCCATGAACAAATAAATAAAATCTTTAAAAAAAATTCTACAAAGGTAAGCAATCACCAGCTCTACAGTCTAGTCATAGAAAGCCGTTGTTCAACTCAACCGATGACTGATTCTTTCTCTGTCAGTTCTTTCTAGAAGAGCTCCAAGGGCAGTAGGGCTCTATCCCTCCTAATATATCACTTGCTAATAACAAAAGATCAATAGTTTAAAAAAGTGTATTTACTGAGAATTTTTAAATGAGTTGCTTTTTATAGACAATTGTGTCGGTAGTAATTACAAAACATTTCGATCTAAATGTACCTAAATAGGGATCCCTGGTGGCTCAGCGGTTTTGCACCTGCCTTTGGCCCAGGGCACGATCCTGGAGTCCCGGGATCGAGTCCCACGTCAGGCTCCCAGCATGAAGCCTGCTTCTCCCTCTGCCTCTCTCTCTCTGTCTACCATAAATAAATAAAAATAAATCTTTAAATAAATAAATAAATAAATGTACCTAAATATATACATTTATTTCATGAAGAAACGCGAGACGAAAAAAAGCAATGGCATTCATGCATGCGTTCAGTTCATGGGTATTTATCGAATGTACCCAGCATGATTCTTGGTGGCAGCTTCACAGCAGTAAGAAAAGAAGTTCCCTATTTTGTGGATCTTATACTCTCATGGGACATGAAGTTTAAAATAATAATTTAGGGATCCCTGGGTAGCTCAGTGGTTTAGCGCCTGACTTCAGTCCTGGGGTCCCGGGATCGAGTCCCACGTCGGGCTCCCTGCGTGGAGCCTGCTTCTTCCTCTGCCTGTGTCTCTGCCTCTCTCTCTCTCTCTCTCTGTCTTTCATGGATAAATAAATAAAATCTTTTAAAAATACTACTACTAATAATAATTTAGTGAGGATTTTTAAAAGGGTCTTAAATTGAGTGTTGGGAGGGAGGGTGGATCAGGGAAAGCTTCCCTGATGAGGCGACATTTGAGCCGTGAACTAAAACATACCAAGGATCCAGCTTAGTGAGAACAACCAACGCAAAGACCCAAACGTCCGGCTTGCTTGAGAATCAAAGAGAAGACCAAAGCTGATGCAGAAGGAGCTAGAAGGTTCGCATATGGCCTGCTCTTCAGGAGCCTGATAGAATGTGCTGGGTATTTCAATTTTATTCTAAGTGAAATGGAAGCCATTGGAGGATTTTATCTAGGGAAGTGAAGAAACCACATTGATAATCTGAAAGGATTACCCTGGTTCCTCTGTCAGGAGGGGACTTGCAGCAGCAAGAGCTGACGCCGGCTTCCCCTAAACCGGCTCCAGGGAGAACTGACAGCTGCTTAGAATTGAACAACGGCAGTGGCAAAGGAGAGAGTTGATCCAACTCAGATCATATTTTCAACACAGAACCTTTAGGACTTGATGATGGATTTAATGCGAGGTTAGGGAAAAAGAAGAATCAAGAAAGAGAGTTTGGGGGTCGGCATAGCTGAATGGAGGCTGATGCTTTTTATGCAGATAGGCATCGTGGACGAGCAACATTTCTGGAGATGCAGGAATGGGAATTTAGAAATCAGGTTTTAACTACCTGAGGTTTGAAATACCTCCTAGATGAGCAATGGAGATATTTATCAGCCAGTTGAAAATGGGAGCTGGGAGCTCCACAGAAAAGTGAGGGCAAGAGTCACACGTTTCAGAAACAAAGGCCCATAAAGGTTATTTAAAGCCATGGACTCGGGGATCCCTGGGTGGTGCAGCGGTTAGGCACCTGCCTTTGGCCCAGGGCGCGATCCTGGAGACCCGGGATTGAGTCCCACGTCAGGCTCCCGGTACATGGAGCCTGCTTCTCCCTCTGCCTGTGTCTCTGCCCCCTCTCTCTCTCTCTCTCTGTGACTATCATAAATAAATAAAAAGAAATTAAAAAAAAATAATAAAGCCATGGACTCAACTAAAAAAAAAAAATAAATGAATAAAAAATTAAAATAAATAAATAAATGTAGCCATGGACTTTGAAATTGCTTAGAGTCAGAATTAAATTTAAATTTAATTTAATTTTAGTTTTAATTAAAAAATTTTAATATCTAATTTAAATTTTGTGTGGGGCTAAAACGGATATTCTGAACTGGGACAAGTTTTGACTTAGGAATACTTTTTTTTTTTTTTTTCCCTTTCTTAAGCTGACTTTTGAGACCTACCACTATAGGTAACAGCCAAGAACGATCTCTTGTCCTTGGTAAAGTAGAGGAATAGAAGAAAGAGTGGAGGGATATTTGAAAAGCTTTGGGCTTTCCCACACCTGGTGTAAGAGCACAGACAAGTCACTTAACTCCTCTGGGAGTTGCCTTCTCCCGCCGTGAAGTGGGCACAGCATCACCTTTGCCGACTGCGAAAGGTCAAAGCTCAAGAAAGAATCATTTGGGAAAAGACTGTTTAGTACCGTGGAACTATGACGGGACTTTCCTTTAATCCCGCCTTCAGCTCTACTAGGTCTCTTCTCTTCCCCGTGGCATGGTTCCCAGGTGGCCTAGGATAGCCTTGGATGCCATCTGCTCCGCAAGGAAGCTGACGGGGACAGTTCAGTCACGCGGATGCAGAGCAGCATCAGGGGATCTTGCTCCCGTACAACCTCCATGGCTTTGGTCTTTATGCAAAGCCAAACCAGCCAGTGAGCAAAGCCCCTAGGTACCTGCTACCCCAATTACCCATGAGCAGCAACAGGTGCTGCCAAGGTAGACCTGTTCCAGGGACCAGCCGCTCTCGGTAATTAGACGATGGAGGGAAGAAGGCAATTAGGTAAGTCACACAGAAAGGGCAATAAACTAGGTGGGGCTTGTTGATCATGGATGAACGACACAAATGAAGAAGGCAGAAAGTAACCGTTCTGACAAACCTCTAACTTCATAAATAATTTGCCGAACCGATGGGAACAATCAGTGTGGGCCTGTGAGGTTGGACCTGGTCAAAGTCCTCCTTTAAGTGAAGCTCCTGAGTAGATTAGTCGGAAAGAAAGGCGACGGGAAGAATGGGCAGACTCGACGGCAGCACGACTCAGTCAAGCGGTGCGGGAAGTGGGAAGAGAAGGTTTATTTCTCTATATTTCTCCGCTATGAGTGATGTCCCGTATCTCAACTTCCCACAGGGCTCCGGACTAGAATGTAGACCACTGCCAAGGAGGACAGGCCACACTAAATCTTCAGACTCTAGAAACCACCATCCACACAACAGGCCTATTAAGAAGCTCTAATTGGTTCGTTTTCTCGTCTTTCAGATACTTCTCTAATTATTCCAGCGGTACAAAAACATAGTGCGGGTCTTAGATAACCTTCTACGGTCCTCTTTCCCATTCCTGCGCTTTTAGCAATCAACCACATAGAACATGGACTTTGGAGTTAAAAATCTATACTCCTCCACCGCCAGGCTCATCCCCTTGGGCAAGCGACTGAATTCATCTGTGAAACGTGAAGAGTGACAAGCGCCTTACGGCTCAGTTGGGGAAGCAGAGATTAAAAAATGAAAAGGACGCAGCCTAATACCTGGCACTGACAAGGAGTTCAGTAAGTGATAGCAAGTATTCCCCCAAAACACAGTATTAAGACCTCGGGCTCCAGGAAGTGTTTGTTGGGTACTCACCCAAGGTCATATTCAGAATAGTGAAGCTTGACCAATCATGAAGTTTATGTCAGGCACTAGTGTAGGCGCTTTATGTACATTAACTTACCCTAACAAGAAACTCCTAATCCTAAACTCTTCCATTTTCCCACGTTTGGAAAAAGTCAGAACTTTATAATCATCATTTATAGGACACAGGCCAGAAGGAAAGCAGAACTTATAACTGTAAGGTAGATACTGATACTCTCCCCATTTCACAGAGAAGAAAGCAGATTCAGAGACACTGTGTGATTTTTCTTAGGCCAAGGGGCTAGGCGGTAATCAAATGTTCGCAGTTGGCCTTCTCACCCCATTTCTTAACCAAGGGAAATATATTGCCTCCCCACTCAGGTAGACCCAGAGTTGAGCCTGGAATGCAAACGTACTCCTATTCATTGTCCGTTGTTTTTGTTGGGCTGTTAGTAAGTGGTTGTTCTGAAAATATCTTCTCAAAAGTATGGCTGGGTAACTGATGCTAATTTAAGACCGTTTAAAGAAAGGGAATTCTTCTGTACGCAAACTTCCATAAGATCTATGAAAAATTGATTATTGGGAATTTTAGATTTTTTTTTTTTAATCTCTCAAATGAAGACTATATGGGAGAGCGTGCTCTGTACTCAGACCCCTGGGTTCAAATCTTGGGCTCATCACTTGATCTGTTCATGTCTGTTTCCTTTCGCATAAAACAAAAATGGCCAATAATAGAACAATTATCTCATAATTAAATTGTGAAAATTAAAGCAATTAACTTATGTAAATTGCGGAGAACAACGTATGGTAAACAAGCAAGCACTTGATAAATGTGTATTTTTAGGGTTATCATCTTTTTTTTTTTTTTTTTTTTTTTTTAGTGTTATCATCTTGTGGAGTTGGGAAGACACGGCATTCTGTTTGTACAGAGGTTAGCACCCTTTCGTAATACCTCGCGTATCACAGATTCTCAAAAAATGGCAGCTACTTCTGGGCTCTTACTGTGATCCCAGCCCTCTGCATAACGCCTTGTCTTTCGAAGGTACCCTGACAATTACTGTTCCGTGGAAAGTCATGTTCCGTAAGGGAAGCATCGCACCGTAAGAATCAAGAGAATGGGCAATCTTCGTACGATGAAGCAACAAAATAGGACAAGTATAGGCCTGATCTAATTCTTACTGGATGCTTCTATTGGTGCTTGAAGATGGTATCACAACTTATAGGAAGGAATATTTTTTATCAATAGATGAAATACAAAAATATACCTCTGTGCTTGGTACTCCCTTTAGCTGGAGCTACACACCATGTATCGGGGAAAAATACTAAAGAAGATAGACTAAACTCCTCCATTTTCCCACTGGACGCTTGAAGAAGTCAGAGCTTTATAATCATTTATAGAACACAGGCCAGGAGGAAAGTAGAAGTGTGAACATAGGAGAGAATTGGTAAGTTTGGCCTCCTAAGACTTTTTTCTTTTAGAGAAGCATAAAAAACCATTCCTGATTTATAGCAATTCATAAAGAATGAATGGGCCTGACATGCAGGTTAATGAAGGCCCCGGCAAGCTATAAAAGCTGCGCCTATAAATAGATGAGACTGCTTCTGTGTAGCTTGTCAGTCTGAGCACATTTTAATGCACATTTCAAATTTGAAACACAAAAATCTGATCACATAATTTACATGACTTTCTGTTCTTTGTTGTTTGTTTGTTTGCTTGCTTTTTCTAACCGGGCTATTAGGATATCTCTTTATCCAAAAGCCAAAATTAGGACACATAACCTACTGTATGATCCAACAGAAGAGCAAAGTATTTCGAATCGACACCCTCCTGGACAAAGGCTTGATAATCAAATAGGATAAGCTCTCACTCTAATATCTGAATTTACCTCTCTAAGGACATCTTGTCATTAAGCCATAACATAATGTTGTGACAAAATTGCATTTTAATTACCGAATTCTGGGATGCTACACATCATTTACCAAAAATAGGTGTATGGTGGGTTGTGTATCTACAAAACTATTATTTGTTTTTCTGTAGAAAAAAAATAGTTTCCTTACGTGGTAAATTTCAATTTGCCTATTTATGGCAGGAACTGGCATGGCTTAAAGAATGAATGTGAAGTTAGTTTCTTATAAAACACTTGGAATTACTGATAGATGATAGATAGATGATAGATAGATAGATGATAGATCCCTAATCTAAAAGACCAAGAAGTAGATGAATCAAGAATCAAGTCTAGGAGCACATTTTCCATTTTCTCTTCTAGGAGGACAAAATGGCTAGCCCTTGTATACGTAGCTTGCTGTGACAATAAATAAGTATTTAGCACATGCCTCTTGCATGTGTGATTTCTGGATCTGAGGTCTTTATCTTGTTTCAAGTACCAAGTGTCTGCTTATGCTGCTCTCCTGGTCTAGAATGTGATTCCTCCTTAATCCTATTTTCTTACTTCAAAAATTGGGCAGCCCGGGTGACTCAGGGGTTTAACACCACCTTCGGCCCAGGGCGTGACCCCAGGGTCCCGGGATCGAGTCCCATGTAGGGCTCCCTGCAGGGAGCCTGCTTCTCCCTCTGCCTGTGTCTCTGCCTCTCTCTCTGTGTCTCTCATGAATAAATAAATGAAATCCTTAAAAAAAAAAAAATTAACTTTAGTTAGACTTCCCTAGGAAGCTTTTTTTGACTACTCCTTCCTATACCATTTTGATCCTTTGCACAGTCTCTTATATTCTCAGAGATTGTAAAAATAGCTTGGCTTTTAAAGGTCTTTAAATGATTTAAGGAGTCTTAGTGTGACTCTCTATACAACGAGCTAATTGAAGGTAAAGAGCAGAATTTTACTCCTTCAGCTATGCCCCTTTCCTTGTTCCACTTATTCATTGTAATTTTAAAAATTACAACACCTGACTGTGACATTAATACGGGCACATTGCGGAGATTTTAGAAGATATAGCACTTGTCATAACTACAGTTAAAGATACTCATACTTATTCATCCAATCTTATTCTTTTGCAAATACAAAGAGTTAAATAAGGGTCATGTCGTACATGTAGTTTGTTATTCTGCTCTGACAATTTTCACATTCCATTGTTTGATAAAATATCCTTCTGACTGATGATTCTTATGACTGTACAGTATTCCACCTAAGACTGTAAAAATTAAACCACACATGCTGATTGACTCTTGGAATAAAATACAGTGGCCTACACTTCCCTTCATCCATTCTGAATTTGACATATTAGGAGAAAAGTCAAGAAGTGAAATAATAAAATGGAAATAAAGAGGGGTGCCTGGGTGGCTCAGTTGGTTAAGCACCTGCTCTTGGCTCAGGTTATGACCCCTGGGTCCTGGGATCGAGCCCCACATCAGGCTCCCGGCTCAGCAAGGAGCCTGCTTTTCCCCTCTCCCCTGGGCCTGCAGCTCCCCTGGCTGGTGTCCTCTCTCTTTCTGTCAAATAAATAAATAAAATCTTATAAAAAAAATGGAAATAAAGAGCATTAACTATGTCTGAAAATGTATGATGATATATGGCCATATCGCAGGGATAACAGATGTATTTCTCCATTACCCATTGTTGATCTTTATCTATGATAATTTTCACTATCTTACTATGAAAATGATAGCAGTTGCTATAGACTTGTCAATTTTAAAGAAAACTGAAAAATGAAGTAAGGGTCTGTTAAATAAATGGAGCCTCAGATTAGTCTTATTTTGTGTACTAATAAAACATATAGGGGAGGAGTCGATACATTTTTCTTTCAAGAGGAAAAAGTCTCTGGAAAAAATTTTCCCATAAATTTATATATGGATTAATGCAATGGTTAAAGGCAAGGAATTTAACAATCTCTTGGCTTTGAACCCTCTTCTCTCTAATTCTTGCTCACCAGACGCTTGGCAGTGTCCAAGCACCAGGCCTGATCCTATTACCCTGCAGGTAGGGAGCGAGGGGCCTGGATCTCACTAGATCAATATCTCTTCTATCCCACAATTGTCCTGCTCTGACCTTGGCATTCCAGCCCTCCGGCAAGCTGTCCCTCACTAGTTGGCCATTGCCTCTGAAGCTTTTTTTACTACAAGACCAGATACACTCCTAACTTGGTTTCAACCCTGATCAAACCAGCAGCCCAACTCATTACCTTTGAACCCCGGAGTCCCATTCTTATGACCCTATTCCCTGCTACCTAAATATTTACTATAACTAGGCCCTCCTGCTTAGAAAGTCACCTGAGTCTTATGGACGCTGCAAATAAGTATCCACATCCTAAGGCCCTTTGGATACACCGAGGCCTTCGCTGACCTCTATATCTCAAATACCCTCCGTCCCCGCAAGTCAATTACCTGTCCCCTAAGCAGGTTCTATATGGTTGTTCTGTTTACTACCTACGTAGAACTTAACACCACCTGAAATTATTTACTTACAAGTTTTCTATGCTCCCAACACAATTCGTAAGAAAGAATGATTCAAATTGTTAGAGATTTCGCTCCAGCATCCATGTCTTTACTTTCCTGTCATAATTGACACGGAGGCTTCTGACATGCCTGAAATATGTCTTTCAATGTACCCTCTATCTGGGCATTGGCTTCCATTAGTATCAGCCATCAAGGTACAAATTACTTTAAGAATATAACCTCACAGCGTCAGAGAAAGAACAAGGACAACACGCGCACGGACACGCACACGCACGTCACACATGCCATCTCTCCTTTCTGTCTTAATATACATTAACGCCTATTTGGATTTGGATATATGATATGTAGTATCCACATAAAATGTGAAAACATACTCATAAGTATTCTGTTGACTTTGGAGTTAGTAAATGGATGAGCACTGGGTGTTATTCTGTATGTTGGCAAATTGAACACCAATAAAAAAATAAATTTTTATTTAAAAAAATAAAAAATAAATAAATGGAGATATATAAAAGTAAATATTGGGATCCCTGGGTGGTGCAGCGGTTTAGCGCCTGCCTTTGGCCCAGGGCACGATCCTGGAGACCCGGGATCGAGTCCCACGTCGGGCTCCCGGTGCATGGAGCCTGCTTCTCCCTCTGCCTGTGTCTCTGCCTCTCTCTCTCTCTCTCTCTCTGTCTCTGTAACTATCATAAATAAATTTAAAAAAAAATTTTGAAAAAAGATGGAGTTTAAAAAAATCACTATCTTTAAAAAATAAATAAATAAAAGTAAATATTATAAGCATAATTGAGAGGATAAACTTAAATAGTCTATAGAAAGTTCTATCTTTGCCAAGATTAGTTTTCTCTATATATTTTCCTCAATAGCGTCAAAAGAAATGCACCCAGCTTTAGGAAATGACCTCTCTTCTTTTTTCTAAAGATTTATTTATTTATTTGAGAGAGAGAGAGAGAGAGGGAGAGAGAGAGGGAAGTGGGAGGGGCAGAGAGGAAGACAAGCGAACTCTCCACTGAGCAAGAGCCCCTAAGCAGCGTTCTATCCCTGGGCCCTGAGATCATGACCTGAGCTGAAATCAAGAGTTAGATGCTTAATCGATCGAGCCACCCAGGTGTCCCATGATTTCTCTTCTTAAATGCTGAGTTTGTTAAAACAGGAACAATTTTATTAAACTGTAAGAAAAATCTGTGTTCTCTTGGGTTTTCAATTATATCTCATAAAAAAAGGGTAAATACATAAAAATAATATACGTATTATATCTCATACATAAAAAGGGTAGCAACACATTTAAATGAAACAGAGGAAAAATGTGAAAGCAGAGTTGCAGATGTAAGAGTGAGTTACATAATTCAGTAAACCACTAGAAATATGGCTGACAGTGGACCTGAGATACTCACTTGTTATTCAGATAAATGCTGAACTTGACCTATTAAGACATTTTTAACCAATTAGCTTGCTCAACTGACTATCTCCTACCTCAGTTACTCGAATAAGGGTGTAGCAGAGCAACTTCAGCCATCACTTCAGATAGATTTCACAATGACTTACAACAAGATAGAAACAAATCCTCAATGGAAAGTAACTTATACAAAGCAATATGAGAAAATTAGGGTATCTGTTTAAAAGCAAGGCCATTGAAATTCTCAATTTATTTGAATATTTTGGCAAAGAATCAGGAATCAAATATCAAAAATTTAGTTGAAAACTTAGGTGGAAAAGAAGCCTCCTACTTTGTTTCATTCTTTTTTCGAATAATTTTTTATATTAAGATGCTTTGCATTTTTGATTAAATAAATATGCATTTATAATAATGATAAAAATATTTAGGAAACTAGTATTCTCTCATTATTAGTTATGAAGTTAACTAGTTAGCAGGTGAGGTCTTAAATAATTTGTGGGATTAAGAAACCTCAAAAAAGTACCAGAAATATAATGGTGGAACCTACATAGATTCAATTGTAATGTTCTTGAAAAAGAAGTCTTAAAAAGGCTTTTTTTTTTTTTTCTCAAGAAATACGACAATTGAGGATTTTAAAGTTCTCAGAAGCATAACAAACAGTTTGGGGAATATATCTTCCAGGATCAACAGCACGATTTCTAGAGAATCTAAATAACTTTGTTTACTTGTAAGGCATTTTTTTGCCACATGATAAGATAAAATTATCTGTTGTTAAGAATTCTGGTGGGTTTTTTTGAATAAATATGAGAAAAGAAAATTGATGTGTTTTTTTTATGGGAGGGATATTATTATGAATAAATTCTCACAGCTGCTCGTCTCTTAGATCTATGATTCAAAGCCAGAAATGTAAGTGACAACAGCACTGCTACTGAATTTGACTGGGCTTTCAAAACAAAAAATGTAGCTAGGTCTTTGAACAAGATGGATAATTTTATCTGAAAAAGAAGATATGTATTTGGCCCAGGCACCCTGTCTCTTGAAAGTTGGCCTCCATGTTCGACTAACAGCCTTTCCTCCAATTGTCTCTGCCTCCTTCACATTTTACCTTGTTCTCCAGGATGCAAATAAGGCCTTATCTGTGTTTTGAAATACATCAAGTTACTCCAACAAGTATTCATTCTTTGAAATCCTAGTAAAAAAAGTAAAAAAAAAAAATTCTCTTAAAAGTGAAAGATGAATAGATAAAGGCTCAAGTAGCAAGAGTTACAGTGAGTCAAGAGGCACCAAGGCTTCTTTTGCTACTCACTCCCTTTCTGAAACAAGTTCTTTCTGTATCTGCTACCATCTGAGAACTCTCTAGAAAAAAAAAAAAAAAGGTACAGTTTTTTGGTGTTAACACAGAAGTTGCTTGAGTTTTCACATTTCTATTTCTCAATACCTGGGCAAATAAAAAAATCTCGGATCCTTAACTTACAGCACCTTTTAGCTATACTTGTAACAAAAATAAAATGTTTAAAAATGAATTATACCCAAATCTAGAACATTGACAACACTAAGTGCTGATGGGGATGTAAAACAACAGGAACTCTCATGCATTGCTGGTGGGAACACACAATAATGGTGCAGCCACTTTGCAAGACAGTTTAGCAATTTCTTACCAAAACTAAGCATACTCTTACCATATAACAATGTGCTCCCTGGTATTTACCTAAAGATGTTTAAAATGTATGTCTATGCAAAAACTTTCACACAGCTTTATCCATAATTTCCCAAATTTGGAACCAAGATATCATTTAGGTTTTGTATCTTTGTAACCAAGATATCATTTAGGAGGTGAGTGGACAAATAAATTCTGCTATATCCAAACATTGGAATATTAATCAATGCTAAAAAAAGAAAAGCTATCAAGCCATGAAAAGACATAGAGGAAACTTAAATGCACATAACTGAAATAAACGAATCTCAGAGGGTTACATACTGTATGATTCTAACTATACGGCATTCTGGAAAAGACAAAACGTCTTTTTTGACGTTTCAGATCTAAGACTAGATCTGATCAGATCAGATCTAAGACTGATAAGTAAAATAGTATCAGTAGTTCCCAAGGGTTAGGAGAGAGAGGAATGAATAGGCCAAGCACAGAGGATTTTTAGGACAATGAAGATACTCTGCATGATACTTTAATGATGAATATATGTCATTATACATTACCCAAATCCATATAATGCACAACACCAAGAATGAACCCAAATGTAAACTATGGACTTAGAGCGACGATATGTCATCATTAACTGTAACAAATGTACCAGTCTGACAGGGGATACAGAAAATGGGGAAGCTATGCATTTATGGGGCCAGAGGGTATATGGGAAATCTCTGTACTTTCTGTTCAGTTTTGCTGGGAACCTAAAACTGCTCTAAAAATAAACTCTTAGAAGACACAAACAAAACAAAAAAGTATATATAGTTATTATCTCAGTAAGTTACACTTCAAAATGTAATTTTTTGAGCAAAGACTATAAATTTGACATCTATTTTGTTATAAAATGGAAATGTATATTTATGGAATAATTGAAACTTCAAACCACTGAAAACTACTATAGGTAGTAAAGGTATATATTTCAATTTGCCCATAACTTTCTTTTTAAAGATTTTATTTATTTATTCATGAGAGACAGAGAGAGAGAGAGAGAGACAGAGAGAGAGAGAGAGGCAGAGATACAGGCAGAGGGAGCAGCAGGCTCCATGCAGGGAGCCCGACATGGGACTCGATCCCGGGACCCCGGGGTCACACCCCGGGCCAAAGGCGGCGCTAAACCACTGGGCCACTCAGGCCACCCCTGCCCATAACTATATAAAACATGTATATCAATATTTAAAGACTTAGGTATCTGGTCTCTGTATATGAAATCGAATTCCTATATGTATGATTCTATGAAACCTCATTGCAAGTTAAATGTGAAGATATTGGTGAGCTTTCAAAACATTTTAGAACCATAAGAGGAAAAAAAAGTCTCTAAATGGTTCGCAGGAACCATATTTTTGCCCTCTTTCCATACCATCTTGCAGCTAATTTCCTAATGACATTGTGCAGTCACACCAAATTCAGACACAAAGCCGGTGCCACTGACTGGCTCAGCAGTAATCAGCCCCAGAGCACACGTTTTCGTTCGGCCTCGGACAAAGCTATAAATCTCTACACGCAACAGATCTTTAAAGTTCCTTAAGCAAGTCAAAGTTTAGAATCATAGCTACATTCTCAAATACTAAGGATCTGTCCTGAAAATCAAGATGGAAGAGAAAGGGGATTTTTGAGTGTGTGACGTTGAAAAGAAGCTGGAGCTTTTTAAGTGGCTAAAAGGAAAACCTACAGGAGTCCAGGGCTCAGCTCAAGGCGCAGACGGCACGGGGATGTCGAGAAATGCCCATTGGCCGCGGAGCCCAGGCACTGGGTCAGGTGCTGGGCACCAGGATGGCAGTCAGCTGCTGGTGGAGGGCTCAGAGTCTTTACTTACAAATTGGGGAAATTAACACCACATAGAATGATTTTCTTTTCCTCTCAGTTTTGTTATTATTTTTTTTCAAATTGAAGTATAATGAACACAGGCTGTAGTAGTCACAGTACACAATATAATGACTCAACAATTTCATATCATTTCTCAGGGCTCATCATAATAAGTCTACCCTTAATCTCCTCTATTTTACCCATCCTGCCACTGACCTCAAAGTCATACCCTAAAGAATGAAAGTGTCTTATAGAACAATATTCATAAAAGTCTTTAAATTATACAATGACAGAAGCAATGATATAAGGATATAGGCCACCTAAGATTGTAAACTATGTATCCAAGTTACTACTATATTTATCAGTACAAATAAGATGGAATTCCTTACCGAGGATGAATTCCAACTGTGGTTCATTTGGAGTCTTCTGAATACCTATAAATAATGAGTAAGATTTCAGATTAAGGATATTTAACTCAGGACCAAAAATATGTCAACACATACTGCTATGTTTCACCCTGACCAGAACACATAAATATATTATTTGGCATAAAGAATTCACTCAGTTAATTGTCCAGACTTATAAGCAGGTGGTTCTCAGGGAGGACATAATATTTGTAGCAGAACTAACTGTGACTAAAGTTTTGATGGATCTATTTAACTCTCTGGCTATAAAGAAACCGAAAAAAAAATTGTTTTTTTTTTTCAGCTTTGACAAATTTAAGACATATTTTTCAATTGTTAGTTTCTTTTAGATGCATGTAGACAGAGGCAAAATCCTAAAAAAAAGAGGACCTCACAAAAGTACTCTCTTATATAGGTTTTTCTCTCAAACCACTGCAACCTGTTGTAAATAGCAAATTATTAATTAAAGAGGCATCCTTAGTAAGGTGATGAAGGACATTATGGTGGTGGTTATTCCGTCAAGTTGTTGATAACTCACAAAATTCTTCTGGTAATTCTGATAATTCTTCTTTCTATATGTTTTTTTTCTTGATTTTTAAGAAATCTAATAACATGGCTAAATGAGTTGGAGTGGAGGGCAGGTCTGAGACCAAAGGTAAGGACATGGGAACACGCGGTACTTAGAAGGTGGCAAGGTCAGGCTGTGGCAAGTGATAATGCGGAGCAACATGATACCACGGATACCAGAGCTCGGGGGCTTCCCAAACAAAGGTGCACGAGGACCTGGATGCCACTTATGATAATTCATGGTTGGCCAAAGAAACAAAACTAAAATTAATGTGAAAGCAAGCCATTTGATGATAAACGTTAGAAGTCACCAAAATCATTCTCTGGTTTATTTCTACTGGTACATTTACTTTATACAATTTAAATGTACTAATACCTTGTTGTTAGAAGCAGCTCGTTGCATAAAATCATCTATTTACAGGGTGAACGTTTTTTGCATGGTAACCATTTATTTTTTTCTCCTGCTGACATTTAACATTACCATGGTTAAAAATTTTAGACTTTCCAGGAGAGATGAGAGTGATAATCATTAGGCAGATCTCTGTTCATTTCAGAAAGTGTAGATTTTTTTTAAAGTTATTAACAACTTCTGTAAGCTCTGACAACCAAATTTCTTAGAAAACTCATCCAACTAATACCGTTTTCTAAAGATTATTTTTATAATGTAAATTAAAGGAAAAGTTTGGCATTATGTCTGACAGTATTAAAAAAAATTGCCAGAAGAAAAAAAAAAAGAAAAAAAAAGGAAAAAAAAAAAAGAAAAAAGAAAAAGAAAAAAAATAGAAAAAGAAAAAGAAAAAAGAAAAAGAAAAAAAAATTGCCAACAGGAATCTTCTGGAAAGAAAAGACACAATTCACACTAAACAATAAGACCTAAACTCGAGAGGTTTTTGTTTGTTTGTTTGTTTTGTTTTTTTTTTCAAGATTCTGTTTATCTATTCATGAGACACAGAGAAAGGAAGTGACACAGGAGAGGGAGACGCAGGCTCCATGCAGGGCCGGATCCAGGGCCGGTGATCATGACCTGAGCGGAAAGCAGACCCTTAAGTCACGAGCCACCCAGATGTCCCCCATAAAAACCAATTCTAATGCCCGAACGCAAATCTCGGCAGCTCTCCGAGCTTGCTCTATTCCTGTGACTCGGCGCTCTCACGTATAGACGTGGCAATCTACGGGTCTACGGGAGCTGTTGTGCCCTAGTGCTTTCACCTTACATGCTTTTGATTTTAAAGAGAACATTTCTATGTTCAAAAAGACAATTCCACATGAGATTATATAAATGCTAAATAGAAGGTGTACCTAAAAAGTATTAGTGTCTTATTACATATTTAAGGACTTTGAATCTACTATTTGATATTTAACCACTTCCTATCTCACTCAAGGTAAAAGGTGAGAAGCACACCGTAAAGTCACTATAACAAAATAGTGCAAACCAAAGTTAATTTCATGCCGTTTGTTTCTGTGATTACACATGCATGCGTGTTTACTCAACCTAATTTGCATTTTCAGAGAGTTACAGAGAGAGGAACACATACTTGTGAACTGGAAGTCCCCAGTATCATTTGCCTGGGGTGTGGGAAGAAAGTGCTGGCCTTCTTCTGATGCTCCTTCCTCTTTGATTTCCATGATCAACTTTCACAGTTGTTTAATCTTCCAAATTTTCGTGTCTAAATGTCACTGACGATGATTCCTGGCTTAACGTATCTTCACACTAAAGGCCTATATCCCACGCTGAAATCCTGCATTTAGGAAATAGCAACAGCAAACATCTTAGTTACTTCAGAGCTCAGTATAAAGCTAAGAATTAAAGACAGGTAGAAACTGCAAATTCCTTCCTGCCTATCTCACTCTTATTTTCAAGGTTAACCCCCCCAGTTAATATGCCATACACTCTAAGTTAAATGGGTATTCTCTATGCAATTATTTTATTAATTATTCTAAACGAACTAGGGGTGGGGGAAGGGGAAGTGGGCGGGGGGTGGGGGTGACTGGGTGGTGGGCACTGAGGTGGGCACTTGACGGGGTGAGCACTGGGTGTTATTCTGTATGTTGACAAATTGAACACCAATAAAAATAAATTTATTAAAAAACAAATCCTGAAAGGTGTATACTTTCTCTTCTAGTTTATTCTGTAAAACAGTAGATAACAATAGGGTCTGCTAACTTAAGGTGCATCTAATTTAGAAGCAAGAGCAGACAGCATCTTGTCAAGGCATGAGCATGTTTTACCAAGGTGGATATTATTATTATTCCTTCCATTAGAACTACCCGTTAAGCTCATCTCTCCATCCATCCTTATTAGAACATTATTCATGAGCACGTAAGGATAATTTGACATGATACTCTTCTTCCAATACGAGCCAACAAGTTGTACAAGAGAGTTTCCAACCTCATCATTATCCATAGAGTCTCTTGCTTCTCTGCCTGACAAAGTTTTAATTGGTTAATGATCAGGGTGTATGGTGAAAAGAATAAATAATAATTCTAGAAAGCTAAAGCTCAAGGGGGTGGGGAATGAAAGTAACAGTAAAATGATGAAAATCAGCATGGGGGAAAGAAAGCCTCTCCAGGAATTTAATACCCTATGCAGACAACCTCAAATAGTTTCAAATTCATTTTAATATTTAGCCTGATATATATGACCAAGAATGAATTAGAAAAAAAAATCAATGTTGTTTTAAATCAAGTTACCACCTGAATTAAAATGTATAATAAATCTTTAAATGTCTGCTCAATGTTGTTTAAAGAGATAGTGATAATCAAATTCGGTTTGGAATAATGATTTGGTCTCCAACTTCACTAATCCACAGCCGTAGTCTTTGTTGTTTTAACAAAGGAGCTTTGTTATTCAGCTCTGCTTTCTAAAGATCATCTCACAAAAATTAAATCCAGAAAGCATCTTGAATTTTTGGGCAGTATTATAATAAAGTTGCAGATAAATACACATTGGCTTTTCAGGACACAACCAGGAATAAAGGCCTGGGGTAAAGGGCCATTGTGCTATCAATTAGACCAAATCCATCATTTTGAAAATTATATTCTGCATTAAAATAATGTTTTCCATTTTTTTGCAAGTTTTTTTCTGATGAGGACAGACACATATTCATGGAACTGTATTCTATCAAGAACCTATGACAAATTCATTAGCATTAGTGGGGTAACATCTATGAAAGACCGTCATGCATATGGGACTTGGATACAAGGACTTTGTTAACTTCCCTATACTTCTTTACCAAAAACCCAACCCTTAATTTTGATTGGTTACCTTAAAAGTTGAAAAAGAGACCTGAATAAGACAATATGGATAAATCCTTAAGTCCTAGCAAAACAACAGCTCAACACACTACAGTGAAAAATTAATAAAATAAATGTCAACTCTGTGTGTACATGAGTGTTCACTTTTGGGCAACTGGAAAGGACTGAAGAAGCCTACAAACACTAACATGGTGCCATTTTAGGCATATTTCATCATTTAAAACTGAAAACTTCAAATTCACAAAGAATGAAGCCAAATACATAAGACATGGATCATATGACAACCTGTTATGATTCTGTTCATTTTCATTCTACTTTTGTTGCATTTGAGGAAAATTTTCATATTTGACAACTATTAACAAGGCACATTCCTCAGAATGAATCAGTTATATTACTAGAAAAACTCTAGAAGACCACTGCATTTTCTAGGTGGTAAATATAGCATCTACCTATGATTAAGTACCATAGTTCCCTTTCTCTATTTAAAAATTTTTTGTTTGGAGATCATGCACAAGAATAGATTTAAATTTTTATATACAACAAATATATTTTAAAAACTCTGGCACAGACACTAAACTTAATTCTCAGAGCACAAAGAAGCCACATTAAATATACCTATTGTATATTGATCACATTTTATTTTTTAGAAAGTTTACTGGCTGTCAAAGTAGAGAATGTACTAAAATGTGGCAACTTATAAAGGAAACCAAGTTGCATAAAGGTCATTTTAATATTCTAGGAAAATGAAATAATAAAGAAGTTCTAGGTCAAAACAGAAACAGATGACTAGAGTAAAGCATCTGGATTCCAAAGAAAATTATTAAATAGGGTAAAGGGCTATTTATTAAATAAAATTACCTAGCCCTAGTAATGGAATTAGATGCAATTTAGAATTGAGATGATGAAAGACAGGAATTTCAGATGAAAACCAGTAAATTATGGACCACTAAATTGTCTGGAGTATAAAGAGGAGGGATTTTAGTCAAGGATGATGAGTTCAGTTCTAACCACATTGTTTTTGGAAAAGAGTTGAACATATGGGTCTAGATTTCAGGAGAGATCTTTAACATCTTTAAAAATAAATAAGTAAGTAAGTAAATAAATAAATAGTTAGTTAGTTAGTTAGTTAGTTAGTTAGTTAGTTAGTTCTGGGATAATTGGATAGTCACATGCAAAAGAATGAAACTTGGGGTGCCTGGATAGCTCAGTCAGTGAAGCATCTGACTCTTGGATTTGGCTCAGCTCCTGATCTCATGGTTTGTGAGATCAAGCCCCACAGTGGGCTCCATACTCAGTGGGAGTCTGCTTGGATATTCTTTTCCTCTGCCCCTTCCCCCACTCTCTCTCTCAAATAAATAAATATTTTTAAAAATGAATGAAACATCCATTATTTTACATCACTCACAAAATTTAACTTAAAATGGACTAAAGACTTTAATGTAAAAAACCATGGAACTCCCAAAAGAATATATAGGAATAAAGCTCCTTGACATAGGTCCTGGTAATGGAATTTTGGACATGACACCTAAAGCATAAGCAACAAAAGCAGAAATAAATGAGTGGGACTCCATAAAAGTAAAAAGCCTCTGCACAGTGGAAGAAACCATCAACCAAGTGAAAAGATAGCTTGTGGAATAGGAAAAAAATATTTGTGAACCAATTATCTAATAAGGGTTTAATATCCAAAAATATATAAAAAGCCTATACAATTCAACAGCAAAAAATGATAATAACCCAATTTAAAGATGGTCAAAGGATCTGAATAGATATTTCTCCAAAGAAGATATATAAAAGGCCAATAGGTAAATGAAAAGATGCTTAACATCACTAGAGAAATGCAATTTTAAGTCACAATGCAATATCACCTCATATCTGTTATAATATCCATCATCAATTTTAGTATATGTGCTGCTGAAGCAAGCACTAATATCCATCATCAAAGAGACAAGAGCTAACAAGTGATGCCATGAATGTGGAGAAAAGGGAATCCTCATGGGAACTGTTGGTGGGAATGTAAACTGGTACAACCACAATGGAAAACAGTATGGAGGGTCCTCAAATAAATTTAAAAAATAGAATTACCATATGATCCAGGAATTCAACTTTTGGAAATAAATCCAAAGAAAATAAAAACAATAACTGAAAAAGAGAAAATGAAGGAGAAAGGAATATGACTGATGGAGCAAGGAAAAATTTAGATGATGTAATCTGCCATAATGAGAGGAAGAGGGAGGTGAAGAGAAAAAGAGGCATGATCTGACAAGTATGAACAGAAACTTGAGGATATTCTCCCCAAAGGCCTCATTTTTTTTTCCATTCAAGAAAAAAACATATTTATGAACTATGGAGTGCAAAAGATCTAACTTCAAAAGCACAGTCCATAAAGGAAATATTAATAATTTTGAGTACATTAAAATAAAAAATTCTGTAAATAAAAGATACCATAAAAAGTGAGGTAACAAATTACGTACTAGGGAAATGTATCTGTAACACAGACATTTTCAGCTTCGGTTTAAGATACACAAGAATATAAAGACCATTACTCCCAGTATAAATTCAAGAAAAAGCTGAATCTATAAAATCATAACTTTTCCTTAACTAATCTGAGAACAGAAGTCTCAGAGCAGCCAACTAGCCTGAAATCCAAGAACAGGCAAGTGCCTTCATGGAACAGTTTCCCTCCACAGGAGGAAGAGATGTCAGGTCTCACATAAGCTGGTAATAAGAATTCAGCCAAAATATCTAATAACTTACTGAAAGTCAAGGATGGTCTACTATGAAAGTACAGAGACACTGAAAGCCATAAACTTAAGGGTAGTCTGCATCCACTAACGGACTCTTCTTCATCCTCAACAGATGCTCATGAGAAAGACTGGGAACAAACTGGGATTCTGGTTAAAGCAGCCCTTGGGGATTCAGGCCTGCGGAAGGAGAGCAGTCACTGGAGACACACCACTTACGTCCTCCTCCCTACAGAACACTTCAGGCTCTGTGGCCGCCAGGGCTCACTGCAACTAAGAGAGGTACAGGAACGTTTCCTGGCATCAGACCATTAGAGATCCTCTGTTCCTCCATTACCAGTTGAAGGACAGGACCACCGAGAAAGCCTTACCCCAGACCCAGGTAGACAGAGTTTGCCTAAGATCAAGGCTGAAATAGCACAACAGAGAATGTCTCCACCCAACTACCAGTCCCAAAAACAGTAGGAAACCAGTAGCAGCTACCTACCGCTGGGGGAGGCGTAAAAGCATGAATAGTAAACCTCTGGTAGGTAAAAGCTATGAGGCAAAGCCTTACGTGGAGAGTAGGGGACAGTCTCCACCCGAACCCCACTCTAAGTACAAATGAGTGCTAGAGGAACTTGAAACTGGTGATGTACTGCAGGGAGCTACAGTAACCACAAAACCCAAACCTGGGTCAGTTACTGACCAGGTTGACTTGAATCAAAGGCTTAGTAGAAAGAGAGGAACACCCACTTCCAGGCACAAGTGCTATTTATTTTATACTCTACTATCCTGCACACCACCCGAAGAAGATGAAGACAAACATGAACATAAAGACAAAGGTGAAGATGAAGACAAAGAAAAATAGTCAACAGAAAAAGAGGGAAATAAAGGAAACAATAAGAGAACCAGATTCATATATGGCCCAAATGCTGAAACTATTAGAATATACTCAAGACACTAATTGAAATGCTGACAACTTCCATGACCAGATGGAGATTTTTAGCAGATATAGAAACTACTGGAAATAATCAAATGCAAATCCTAGGAATGTAAAACACAAAACAGAGATCAAAAATGCCTTTGACAATCTCATTAGTATATACGATACCATCAAGGAAATAATCAGTGAATTTGAAGAGAGGCTAATAGAAATCACCCAAACTGAAACACAAAGAAAAAAAGTGAAAATGCATGAGAGCGTTCAAAAGCTGTGATGCAATATCAAGCAAAATATATGTGTTATTTGAATCTCAGAAGAAGGAAAAAGATAGATGTTTGAAGAGATTGTGGCCTAAGATTTTCCAAAAGTATTAAATATCAAAACAGCAATCCAAGAAGTTCAGGAAATACTAAAGTAGGAAAACACACATACAAAAAAAAAAAAAAAGAAAAGAAAGGAAAAAGAAAGAAAGAAAGAAAAGAAAACACACATACCCCAATCAACAAACAAGCAAATCACAAACCAAGAACTTCTATGTATATCATATTCAAGCTACTGAAAAATGAAGATAAACAGAAAAATTTTAAGGCAATCAAAGAAAAAAAAAGGCAAGTTACATATAAAGTAACAAAAATAAGAAAATGTTTTGGACTTCTTATTGGTATGTAAGTGACATCTTGAAGTTTTGAAAGAAGAAAAACATCAACCCAGAGCTTTATACAAAGTAGAAATAACTTGTAAAAATTAAGAGAGACAAACGCTTTTACCCAGACAAATAAAAACTGACAAGTTCATTATCATCAGACCGGCACTGCAAGAAATACTGAAGGACGCTCTTCAAGTGTGATGTAACAGAGACATCCTTAGATCTACAAAAGAAAACTAGAATGCTGTGAGTGGGATAAAGGAAAGCAAATGTTAGTTTAATCTTTTTCTCACCTGTACTGACTGTAAAAGATAATTGCCTAAGGCAGGGTTTGGCACACTTCTGTGAAAGACAGAGAGTAAATATTTTTAGGTTTTTTGGACTATTCAGTTTCTGTCACAACCATCCAACTCTGCTGTGGTAGTAAAAAAGCAACCGTTGACAACACATAAACAAAGAGTCATGGTCCTATTACAGCATTTTATTTGTAAAAGTAATTAGTATTCAGGATTTGACCTGCAGGCCAGAGCTTGCTAACCACTGGCCTAAAGCAAGAAGAGTAACCATGCATTACGTGCTTATAGCGCATCAGAAGAGAAAAACACAGCAAGAAGGAATGATGAGGATGAATGGGGAGTTATTGTTGTAAACAGTCCTTAACACTAAAAGTATAAAAGTAGAGGATACAATTACATCACTAAAATATTTGAAGGTAAGCTAATTAATTAAAAAATTTATGGGGTAGCCCTGGTGGCTCAGCAGTTTAGCGCCACCTTGAGCCCAGGGCCTGATCCTGGAGACTCGGGATCGAGTCCCACATCGGGCTCCCTTCATGGAGCCTCCTTCTCCCTCTGCCTGTGTCTCTGCCTCTCTCTCTCTCGGTCTCTGTGTCTCTCATGAATAAATAAATAAAATCGTTTTAAAAAATTATGGTAATTTTGGGAGTAATTACTAATAACTTTTAAAAATAAGTATAAATAATAAGCCAATAGTGAAGGTAAAAGAGAATAACAAAAAATACAAAATAAATTTAAAAGCAGAGGTAAAGAACAAAAACAGATGGAATAAGTAGAAGACATGTAGCAAAATGTTTGTTTTTGATCAAACCACTATTAATAAACATATTAAATGCAAACCACACACACACACACACACACACACACACACACACCGATTAAAAGACAGAGAAGATGATCAGCTTGGATAAAAATGACCTGATTATATACTTCATACTATAATTAAATATAATGACATAAATTAAAAGTAATAGGATTGAAAAAGTTATATCATGGAAACAGTAATCAAAAGAAATTTGCAGTGACTTTATTAATATCAAATAAAATAGATCTCATGTAAAGGAATATCACAATGATATAGTGATAAAACAGTCATTCACCAAGAAGATAACAATCCTAAAGGTAAATGCGCCTAACAACAGAGCTTCATAATCTATGAAGCAAAAGCTTAAAGAACTGAGAGGAGAAATAGGCAAATCCACAATGATATACCTAAAGACATCAACATTCCTCCCTCAGCAATGGTGGATGAAACAAGCAGACAAAAAAATCAGTGAAGATATAAAATAGTAAAATAACACTACCAACAACTTGACGTAATTGACATTTATCGCACAATTCATCCGACAACAACAGAATACACACTTTGTTTCAAAGTATACATGGAATATTTACTAAAATTATATCCTAGGTTGTGAAATAAACTTTAACAAACTAAAATAAAAATGTGTGTGCATGTACTTGTTTTAAAGATTTAATTAATTTATTTATTTTTAAAGATTTTATGTATTTATTCATGAGAGACACACACAGAGAGAGAGGCAGAGACGCAGGCAGAGGGAGAAGCAGGCTCCCTGAGGGGAGCCCGATGTGGGACTCATCCCGGGACCCCAGGATCACACCCTGGGCTGCAGGCGGTGCTAAGCCACGGAGCCACCCAGGGATCCCACGTGTACTTTTAAATCAGAAGAAATCACTATGCTACATATCAAAATGTGCTTAGAGGAAAATTTATAGTATTAAATGCTTATATTGGAAAAGAAGTTCTCAAGTCAATGCTACAAGCTGAAAGGCAACTCTGCTTCTAAGGATATGGTGTAGAAAACCTCTAGAAGGTGCATACCCAACGGCGACTAAAGGAACGTTCATAATAAATCAACTGCTACACAAAATATTGCAACAGGATACATGTCCATCGGTAAGAAAATGGGCAAATATATTGTAGCCTATTCATTTTACACAAAATGGATCTTCATTTCAAAGTATATCAACACTGATTAACTTCACGAAGTATAAAGAAAAGAGGAGAAAGAGGAAGGAGGGACAGGAAGACCAAGGGACGGTGGCACTTACAGAAAATCTTAAAACACGTAAAAGGGTACCTGGGTTCTATGTTGTGCAGGGGCACATACAATGCATGAAAAACACTAAAAGCAGAGCCATTGCGGAGTTTGGGAGGACAAGTGTGGGGGACGCGATCGGGAAGGGAACAAAGGCATTTCAAGTGTATTGGGAAAGTTTTATTTATTAAACTGAGTAATAGGTACAGAGCGTCTTCTATATTTTTCTTTATACCTTAGATATGCCCTAAGGACTCATTCTACATTTAATTAACTAAAAAAGGCAAAGCTGTGTGTTGAGAGGAAATGAGAAGGAGGAGGCTGGGTGGGAGGTTGGTGAAGACAGGTGGAGTCTGGGGCTGGTCTTTAAAAAAGTACCAGATGAGGGAACACGCGGAGGCCGTCGTCCGGGTCCATGCAGCGGGGCCTGGAGGCCACAGGTCTGCAGAGGTCTCGGCCTGACCAGCCGCGTGGCTCTCCCCAGCGGCGCGGCCCTCGTGAAGAAGGGCAGCTGAGTTGGTGGTGAGGAGGTCTTGCCTGCTGACGCGGGGAGGAGAGTAAAAGCAAGAATACAGTAATAGGAATACGACCAAACAGCTTTTAGGTTGGGCTGGAAGTGCTTAAAGGGGAAAGACGCAACACGCTGGAAGATGAGAACCTAATTCAGTTCGAAGTGACGAGGAGTCCAGGGGACTGCCACTGGCATAACTGAATGGCTGAAATGGTGGTACTGCTGGTCACTAGGGACAGCAAGAAAAAAAAAAATTGTGCATGAAGAAGAGAAATTGAAATCTCCCAGGAGGACAGCAGGCGGGACCCAGGAGCCAACGGAAGACTGTGTCTCATAGAAGAATCTGGAAGAAAGCAGGAATCTGGACAATGACCGCGGTACATAGGGGTAGAGGTGTGGCACGGCCAGATACCAGCAATGTGCAATGAGGTCCTAGCAGGGGAAGGGGCCCACCTGGAGGACAGCAGGCCTGGCCCCAGGATCTGTAGCGTAGGGCGAGTCCAGGTCAGGGCAGGCAGCTGGGAAGCAGAAAACCCCAGAACGCCAGGTTTCCACGAAGAAACAGAGACAAAGGACGTGTTTCCTGAAGGGGGAGAAGGTGAAAGAAATTGCTTTTCACGGGAGCAGAGGCCCCCATGGACGTCATGTGACATTCTAGAAGTGAGATCGGGGGAGGATGGAATCATGACCAAGCCTACGGCGAAATGAGGGTGACCCGACGGACAGGGGTACAGGATCGGACGTGGCTGTGGTTTCGGGGGCATCCAGGAGGACAGAGACGCAAGGCATCGCCGGGTGCTAAGTGTACCCCTGGTTAACGCTGCCCTAAGGTCCGGGCAGGGAGTGCTGGAAGCTTCCTGACACCATGTACCTGTGGCTTTTGTTTAGGTTCCCAAACAACGCTTTGATATAAAATGTGGAATAAATGATTATTTCTACCCATTTCAAAAATAAATGGACTAGCGAGTCTCCACTGCGGCGATGGTACAGTGTGTCCGGGGCTCACCTACTGCACTTGCTCGCCTCCCTGTCGCGGCCCCCAAATTTCCAAAGCCAAGACGCCTTGAGAAATCGGATACAGGAAGCGCGATGCCGAATCGCTTCACAGCCCACTAGACGCCGACGGAGTGTGGACTCACGGCGCTTGCGAGGACCAAGCCAACGCCGCGCAGTAGGGCAGGAGGGCGTAAAACCAGAAATGGGACCCGGGCGGTGGGCGACCTGTGCTTCGGGGACTCTTTCCTCATGGTGCGGGTGCTTCGGAGCCACTACCGCCGTCGGGTAAGGGTGTTCCGAGTTCTGCAGCCAGGGCCCCGTTCCCTGTAACGGGCGTTACCCTGATTCATATCGTTTGGTCGTAATAGAAGAATGAAAGAAATGGTCTCAGGAGAAAGGCTCCTTTTGAGGAAATAAAAAAAAATGGCATAAATTGGCAAATTTGATATTTTACCTGGCCAAAAAAAGAAACAATCAGGCATGTTCCAGGTCAAGGCCTTCCTTGTTCTCCACGAGGCGCGTGACCGCTGGGCAGGGCAACGACTCCGCATTCAGGGCCACCTGCTGCCCAGGGAAACCGGCCGTGTCGGGGCCACCGAATGGCCAACCGTCAGCCGGGGCTGCCCCCAGCGTGACCTTCATGGTGAGGCCGCCGTGGGACAAGGAGGATGAGGGCGGGAGCCGTCGGGGCCGCGGCTGACCCGGAGCCCACCTTCGGGGCCTGGTGTGGAAGGCCTGGGCAACGTCCTCCTCGCCCTCAGGCCCCCCGCATGCCCCCCGCGTTCCCCCCGCAGGCCTGCTGGAAACCCACTACCGTGGGCCGGTTGTCTTCCTGGGCCTCGGCAGCCACCTGCCCTCTACCCACCTATGGCCTGGCCGCCTGTGGGCCGCTTCCCACCCACCGTCCTCACTGCCGCCCCCCGCACCTGTGCTAGCCCTGCCTGGGCCCGGCCGCCTGGTTCCTGGCACGGCCCCGCCGAGGCGCCCGCTGCACCCCAGACCGGGCCCTGGGCGCACCTCGGAGGGCAGCTCACGGGAAGGCCAGGCCAGCGTCCCGGGGTCCTCCCAGGTGGTGGCATCCGGGGTCCAGCAGTGGCTGGACACGTCGGGAGTGGGGCCTTGAGAAAACACCAGGTTCCAACCACACGGGGAGGGAAAGGGATTGGTAGGAAACAAGTGACTGGGCCCGTACACGTCCTTCGCTCCGCTCATGCCCGCGTGGGAGCCTCTCCCGCTCTGTGGAGGCGATGCCCGGCGGCCCCAGCGGCCCAGCTGCCTCCGTGCTCCGGGCCCTTCCTGAGCGCAGCTTTCGCGGCTCCGGGTTATCGCCTTCTGGGCATCACGTTAATCTTCAGAACAGATTTAAGGTACAACTGCAGCCTCATGGGGCGGGGCGGGTGGGGGAGGCTAAAAAGGCAATTTGTTCCACTTAGTAATTGGAGAAAAAAGAAAGTGAACTTGAGTTTGTCATTCTAAAGTCCTCTCTCTGTTCTATCTGGACTCGCCTTTCAGTTTTAACCTACGAAAATCCTCTGACTTTTATCATCATTTTAAAAAGATACACAGCAGCCCCGGTGGCCCAGTGGTTTAGGGCCGTCCTCGGCCCAGGGAGTGACCCCAAGTCCTGGGATCGAGTCCCACGTCAGGCTCCCTGCATGGGGCCTGCTTCTCCCTCTGCCTGTGTCTCTGCCTCTCTCTCTGTGTGTCTCACGAATAAATAAATAAAATCTTAAAAAAATAAAATAAAAAAATAAAAAGATACTAGGGCAGATATAGAGAGAAAGGAGGAAGGTCTAGGAGACATGTATTTTATTTATATTATTTTCTTTCCTACAGATAGAAATCTATGGAAAACGTCTATCAATCTAGGGTTCAATGACCAAATTCCAGAAGCCCCAGGAAAGAACAAAACAAAGCAACGCAAAACGGAACATTGCGTTAGATATTTCTACGCTTCTACGTATACCAGCTGTCTCGGTGAGGCTTACTCATCTCTATAACTTTTACTTGCTCCTGACGGGGATATGCTTTCAGTAGACAAGCCACCATGGAAAAAAAAAAAATTCAAGAATAAGAATGCTTAAAAAGTAATTTTATTTAAAAAGAAAAAGAATAAAAATGCTAAATAATCGAAGTTTCCGAAGACGCTCTGATGATCTGAACATATCCCATTGCCCAGATCCACCATTCTGGTCAGGCAACAAAGGGGTAATGTTTTCCTCCTTTGCTTCATTGAGTCACCGGGCTCCCTTTTGGAGACCGCAACCTCGGTGGAGAAATCGCCTTGAGCCACGATGACTATGAAACGAAAACTCGTGGAAACGAGCAACATCTCGAAGTTCCAAAGGACAGAACGAAAGCAGCGATGCAGGGAGCTCAGCGCAGCGGGCAGACGGGCTGTTCCTTTGCTTCACTGAAGATCAGAGGTCAGTCTTGCTCTTTTGCTTCAAATTAGGGTAAGAACAATGTTGCCCCCCCCCCCCGCCCACCGCCCGTATTGAAAGTAAAAGCAAAAGGCTCAGTCAGCTCCCGCGATGGGGCCCCTTGAGCTCGGCACACTCAGAACCAAGCCAGAGGGGATCCCTGGGTGGCGCAGCGGTTTGGCGCCTGCCTTTAGCCCAGGGCGCGATCCTGGAGGCCCAGGATCGAATCCCACATTGGGCTCCCGGTGCATGGAGCCTGCTTCTCCCTCTGCCTGTGTCTCTGCCTCTCTCTCTCTCTCTCTGTGACTATCATAAATAAATAAAAATAAAAAAAAATTAAAAAAAAAAAAACCAAGGCAGATCTGCACCGTGATTCCGTGGATGTCATCGGTGACCCGCTGTCCCAGCAGGGAGCCTCGGACGCCCGGGGAGCCAGTCTGCCGTCTGCTCTGTTAGGCCTCGCGGTGGCCCTCATGAAAACGAGAGCATCCGAAGAAGTCATCGCCCAGCGAAGACACGCGGACACGCCTGCTTCGACCCCCACCATCCCCTTGCAACGGGGGGTCACAGACGCCTCACCGTCACCGCTCTTCAAAACCTTCCAAGGAAGTGAACAGAAACCGGTGGTTGTCTCGTGGGGGGACGGGAGCACCCAGGCCTAGAAACGAGGCAGCAGAGCACCCTGGGCCCGGCTGGCTCGTGGCCGCCGGGACTGGAGGGAAGAGCTTCTGCTCTGCCGTGAGCTTCCCACCTTCTCTCCGGCGGGTGGTTGCTCGGGCGCTAAACAAGAAAAGGAGCTTTCGCCGGATACTCCAGAAAAGACAGAAATCTCACGGAAACTTTTTTTTTTTCCTATAAATACTTCATGTGACACACTGGATGTTGCTTTCTTACCAAAAACTTGTAAAACCTGGTCACCAGCCCCAAAAACACTTAAAAAAAATTGCTACCACCCAGCAAAGGTTGAAAGAAATAACACGAGAGGCTTGTGCAGCAGTTCACTAGACGCCCGGGACGTTCACTGTCCTTCCCTGTGATCCGGAAAAGTAAAGGATGGGACTTGCTTGTCTGCATTTAAGATGACGGGTTTCTCCCTCCGACACCTTTATTCAGCAAACTGCATGTTCCAGATGCAGTGACTGCTGCAAGCCCAGCTCAAGCCCAGCTCAACCCAGCTCAAGCCCAGCTCAAGCCCAGCTCAAGAAGCACGAATGTACAGAAAGAATTTTAATTTGGCCGGAGGTTGACTCCTTTTCTCACATGTGCTAATAAAGAAGAGGACTCCGAGGAAGCGCCGCGTCAGCAGAGCAAGCGGCCCGGACCCCCGGGAACCGTCGCACGCAAGCGTCCAAGGCCCGCTCAGCACCACGGGCTCAGGCAAAACTAAAACCAAAACTTTGATTGTGTCCGTGGGACATTCCTAATGCAGACATCAGAAGTTATCAATTCACAGAACTGGCTGAATTCCTTATGATGATACATTTCAGGTTCCAATTAGTATTGACTACATTACCCAGAGTTTCTGATGATTGATTGCTTATTTTCTTTTGAAATTTGAAATTTCAAAGTAAGACAGATAATGGATTTAATTAGAATTTTATCTTCTGCTTTTTTATTATAACAGGCAAGAATAAACGTATATATGTGATTATTATAATTTCACGTTAGCTCTCCAGGGAGGTTCAGAGAGTGCCTGAGGTCACCTGCAAAGAACACAGTGCGGCCCAACCAGGCTTTCTCGTCCATTCCGCCTACTGCGTACGGACAATGAGCCTCAAGGCTTTCACTGCGCGCAGGCCCCTTACTCTCCAATGTGTACAAAATCACACACTCTACCTGAAAACTTTGACTCAACAAGACTGCACCGCGATGAAAGTAAGAGCAAACCACACGTAATGAAAAAAAAAGAAAGAAAAGAGAGAATTCAGTCACTGAACTTGAACTGGACGGGAGATCTATGATCTAGGAAGCGGCTGAGGTTGAGCAGTGAGTTTCAAGCCATTATTCCACCTGCAAATCCATCTCGCATTTCTCTGGTGCATCTCATGGAGCTAAAGAAAATCCTGGATCGGTTTGACGAATGCCCTTTGTGACGTGGGTTAATCTTTTGTGATCCGCTGCAGTACATTGAGGCTCGCCACTCAGATGATGTGATATTCAAGCTCAAATCTTACGTGAGAACGCGTCATTAACTTATGCCTGGTACTGAATCAAACAGGTATAGACTTTCCTTCTTCCTGTCCCATCTTCCCAATCTCAGACTGAAGCCCTCCAACTTCTAGGATTGCTTTGATCCCACGTGTAAGAATTAAGGAATGGAAATATCATAATTACGAATTCATATGACATGCATTTACTGAGCATCTACTATATGGGATGTTGTCTGTAAACAGAGAAGTTCCCTTTTATATTCCGTCCTTGCCAAAGTACTAATTTCAGTCTTTGAATAGAGTGACCGACATAACACCCACCTCCACACCTTTTTCTCCCTCCTGCTTCTGACCCCTGACCCATTTCCAAACCTCCCCACACACACACTTTTAGCACTTAACATTTCCTGGCTCTTTTCCCTTTAGTAAAATACTCTGACACTCTTCATCTTTTATCCTTTGTCTGAAAGTTGATGAAGGTGTCTTTGTTTGACTATTTCTTGTGATTGTTCTGTGGTCTTCCTTCTATAATTCGACTACATGTTAGTCTGGTATGTACACCCGAATCCCTTTCACACGGCACTTATTGTTGCTGTAATTTGTCATGAGAGAGGTCGTATAGCAATATGGTTAGGAAGCCTATTATGGGGGCGCCTGGGTAGCTCTGTCAATTAAGAATCCTACTCAAGATTTTAGCTTAAGTCAGGATCTCAGGGTCCTGGGATGGAGCCCTGAGTCTAGCTCCACACTCAGGGGGTCATTGCTTAGATTCTCTCTCTCCCTCTTCTTCTGCCCATCTCCCCACTCATGCTCTCTCTCTCTCTCTCTCTCTCAAATAAATATCTAAGAGAGAGAGAGAGAGAGAAGAAAGAAGAAAGAAGGAGAAAGAAAGAAAGAAAGAGAAAGAAAAGAAAGAAAGAAAGAAAGAAAGAAAGAAAGAAAGAAAGAAAGAAAGAAAGAAAGAAAGAGGCCTATTATGGATCCAGACTGCTGATACTCTGCCAATTTGGGGCCTTAGCTATACTCCCCTTAACCATACTATCCCTTAGTTTCCTCACTATAGATTGGTAATACTTGCCCAATTAATTGTAGAGAATATTAAATAAATTATATTTGCAAAGTTTTTAGGCATTGCATTTCTAGTAAAGATTAATACAACAAAACACTCTATCGCCACTGATTAGAAGTAAACACAAAAAGCAAGCTACCCAAGGATTTTAAAAAATAAATAAAAACGGGAAAATTGTGAGAAGGAGCTACAACATAGAGAAGTAAACCACATGAGGGTGAATTTTTCACTTTTCCCATTTTCCTTGTGCTTTTGACCTGAAGGCAACCTCATTTCTTTGCACAGGCCATAAGACTGGGACAATTTTTTTTTTTAGCTGAGATCATATAAGTATGTATTCAGAACATAATGATATTAGACTAAAACCCAATAACAGAAAAATATCTGGAAAATTCAAATGTTTGAGAATTAGGCAACATAATTCTATTTAACCACTGGTCCAAAGAGAAAGTCACAAAAGTAATTAGGAAATAATTTTAATTTTGAAAATAAAAAATACATGAAAATTTATGATATGCGACTGAAGTGGTACTGACAGAAATTTAGAAGCAGTTGAGTGTCTGCCTTTGGCTCAGGTCCTGATCCCAGGATCTGGGATCGAGTCCCACATTGAGCTTCCTGCATGGGGACTGCTTCTCCTTCTGCCTCTGTCTCTGCCTCTCTCTCTCTCTCTCTCTCTCTGTCTCTCATAAGTAAATAAATAAAATCTTCAAAAAAATAGAATGCTAATATTAGGAAAGTCTTAAACCTATGATCTAAAGCATTATTTTGGGAAACTAGAAAGAGTACATTAAACTTAAAGAATTAGAAGGAAGGGAATAATAAAAACAAAAGCATAAATCAATATGATTAAAAATTAAAACAATCGAGAAAACCAATGAAACTAAGAGCTGTTTCTTTGAAAAGATAAATAAAATTGATAAACTCTAGCCAGATAGACCACGATAAAATGGAGCTATGAATTACAATATTGGAATGGAAAAAAAAGACATCATTATGGATCACTGACCTTAAAATGATAATAAAGAACTATTCTGAACAATATGAAGATTTTAAAAAGCAACAGATGAAACTGAATAATTTCTTGAATAAAAACTATTTACCCAAGAAGAAATAGATAACCTGAATAGTCCTATACCTATTAGAGAAGTTGAATTCATATTTAAATACTAAAAATAAAACTCCAGGTTATACGGTCTTCCTGGTGAATTGTACTACAAATTGGAAGAGTAATAACAAATTACATTCAAACTTTCAAATCTAATCTCAAACTCTTTGAGAAAACAGAAAATGAGGAATACCTCCCAATTCATTTTATGAGCTCCACATTATCCAGATACAAAACCAAAGACAGTATAAGAAAAGAAAAATATGGACCAATATCTCTCATATACTTACATTAAAAAATTATCAACAAAACCTTGGCTCTAACAAATACAATCAATAGTATATAAAAAGGGTCTGTTCCAGGATAAACCAGCATCCAGAGTGTTTTTTCCAGGAATGCAAAACTACTTTAACATATATCAAAATATCTATTAATGCAATTCACTACATCAAAAGACTAAAAAAGAAAAACATTTGGTCATTCCAAAGATGCAGAAAAAAAGTATTTGAGGAAATTCAATATGCATAAAATAAAACTCTCATCCATATAATTAAGAAAACTCTCAGCAATTTATAAATAAAGAAGAAGTACTTTAACTCAATAATGGGCATCTACAAAAATCCTACAACTATCATGATAACTGAATTATAAAGACTCAGTACTTTACTGCTAAGATGAGGAATAAGGTTAAGATTTCCACTCTCTCTCTTTTTTATTTTAAGACTTCTGCTTTTATCTGCCTCTTCAATTTCTTACTGGTTGTCTTAGTATAGTGATTCAAGGAAAAGAATTATAAGACATACAGCTTGAAAATGAATAACTAATGCTGTCTCTATTTGCAGCCAACATGAGTGTCTATGTAGAAAATAGTCAAAAATATCTACAGAAAAGCTAGGAATAATAAGTTTATCAAAGTTACACAATATCAGGTCTAAATACAAAAATCAAGTGCCTATAAACTACAATGAAAATGGGAAAATTGGGCAGCCTGGGTGGCTCAGCGGTTTAGCACCGCCTTCAGCCCAGGGCGTGACCCCGGGGTCCTGGGATCGAGTCCCATGTTGGGCTCCCTGCATGGAGCGTGCTTCTCCCTTTGCCTGTGTCTCTGCCTCTCTCTGTCTCTGTGTCTCTCGTGAATAAATAAATAAAAATCTTTAAAAAAAAAAGAAAATGAGAAAATGAAGTTTAAAAAATATCATTTACTATAGTATCAAAAAACAATTTTAGGGACAAATTAAACAATATATGTACAGGATCTGTATGTTATAATCTATAAAACACTGATGAAAGAGACAACATAAAATGAAATTGTATTTATATGCTCTTTGTTTAAATTATTTATTATTTTATTTATCTATTTATTTATTGAAGATATATAAAATGTTCATGAATGGAAACATTTATTATTGTTAAGATATAAGTTCTCCCTAACAGATATTTAGCCCTGTAGATCCTTAGGAAGATAAAATCATAATGAGTTATTATTATATATCTATTAGCATGGCTATAATTAAATATTTTTTAAGTTGGCAATGCCAATATTTGACAAGTATGTGAACCAACGGGGATTCTTATACATTGATTATAGGAAGGCAAAATAGTATGTCTACTTAGAAAAAAAAAATCTATCAGCTTCTTAAAAAGTTAACCATACACCTACCATATCATCCAGCAATCTTGCTCCTGTTTATTTCCCCAAGAAAAATGGAAATTATGGTCACACAAAAACCTATATTTAATTTTTTTAACTAAAAATTCAAAATTTCTTTGATTTTTTTCTAAAAATTTTCTAAAAACCTAAAATTTCTTTGGGATCCCTGGGTGGCGCAGCGGTTTGGTGCCTGCCTTTGGCCCGGGGCGCGATCCTGGAGACCCAGGATCGAATCCCACGTCGGGCTCCCGGTGCATGGAGCCTGCTTCTCCCTCTGCCTATGTCTCTGCTTCTCTCTCTCTCACTGTGTGCCTATCATAAATAAATAAAATTTAAAAAAAAAACTAAAATTTCTTCAAATGATGAATTGGAAAATCACCTTAAAGTACAACCATAAAATGGAATATTACTCAGTAATAAAAAGCAACATATCATTGATACCCACAAAACTTCGATGACTCTTAGGCACATTATAGTACGGGAAAGAAGCCAGATTCAAAGGGCTACAGAGTGTATAATTCAATTTCTATGGCATTCTGAAAAATGTAAATTATGGAAAAAGAACACAGATGGGTGATTTCTCATGGCTGGCGATGGGCAGAAGAGGCTGACCATAAAGGGGCAGGAGGCTGAAGATGTTCAGGTGAGTGTTCTGTATCTTAATACAGTGAGTAGTGGGAAGTATATGACTGTTCATGTTTGTCAAAAAAAATCTAGAACTGTACACCAGAAAGCATGCATTTTACTGAATGTAGATTTTTAAATAGTGAATATAAAAGAAACAGAAAGAGATTAGAAGAGATAGCAAGTGGTCAATAAATATTACTAGAATTATTAATTTATGATATTCACTATGACTAACACAGCTAGAGAAGTGGAAGATGGACTAAGGGGCACAAGTGGGATGGTTTGACCAATAATCAATGTGAACTCAATCAAGAGGAATGTAGAATCGTGAAAGGAAGCAAAAGAATCTGTTCTATGAAGGACTAAGAAGAAGAAACTGGGAACAAAAATATTGATTTATAGTGAGTGAGAGTCCAGTTACCAAGAATTAATTGATAAGCTCAAGTCTGATCTGATGGGCATCACTAATAGGGGCTCCCTTGAGTAGAAGAGGATGCTGAGAGCTGCCCTTTCAGTATCACGTGTGTGTCCGAATCATCAATGAGGAGGGATACCCAAAGTAGGTTCCACAGGGGACGGGTTTGCAGGCAGGTGTCTCGGGATCAGAGCACCTGGACCACTGGGTGCGGAGTCCCACCCCGGACTCTGAGGATGTGGCCACCAAAACTAAGGACACATTCAGAAACCCAAATTGGGGGATCCCTGGGTGGCTCGGTGGTTTGGTGCCTGCCTTTGGCCCAGGGTGTGATCCTGGACACCCGGGATCGAGTCCCACGTCGGGCTCCCTGCATGGAGCCTGCTTCTCCCTCTGCCTGTGTCTCTACCTTTCTCTCTCTCTATGTCTATCATAAGTAAGTAAGTAAATAAATAAATAAATAAATAAATAAATAAATAAATCTTAAAAAAAAAAAAGAAACCCAAATGGACTTGGACAACTGATTCATCTCTGCCTCTCTCTCTCTCTCTCTCTCTCTCTCTCTCTCTCTGTCTATCATAAATAAATAAATAAATAAATAAATAAATAAATAAATAAATAAAATGGAACCTTAAATCCCACGCAACAGCGTTTCTGTCTTTCCACTTGCACACTGGCCGATACACAGGACGGGTCTAGGTTTATCAAGCTCTCGAAAGGAAGATGAGAAAGAAGTCACGGGAGACAGAAGTAAATTTGAGAAAACACAAAATAATATCCGGCAGCAAATATTACAAATACGAGACATTCAGAAAGTGCTTGTTGATTCTGTACCCCCGGAGGCAAAGACCCAGAAGCAGATTCCTTGATCCTTCTCCTCGAGCTTTTCCTTTTCCCCCCGCAGATCTGTGGGTCCTGGTCCTCGGGTGGCCGCCCCGCTGGAACCAGAGGGACATATCATTTCTGAACTACCGCACGGTGCTGCTGTTGGGCACGAGAGGTGCTCGCGTAGCCTTTGCTTGATGGGGTGGAGCAGTGAGCCCGGGAGGAGGGCCGGGAGGAGGCCCGGGAGGGGGGCAGCGCATACTGTCCTGGCTCCTGGCTCACAAACACCGTGTCTGGCCTCCGGAGCGGGGCCTTGCCCCCCTGTGATGATGTCCTCGGCGAGAACACCCCGCTTCCTGCTGCCTCTGCCTGGGCTCCCCCCCCCCCATCAGATTAGCCCATTTCCTGTTGCTGATGCATCTCCTACATTGGGAGCTTTCATGACCTTTATTTTTGATATTTTCTTCTTTTTTTGTCTTTCAGTCTTGCTCTCTTCTTTTACCGCTATTCTCCTCTTGCTTTTATCTATCTGCACATTTTTGTTGTACAAACCTCTCCACGCCCAATTGCATATCCCGTCTGTTGAAGCAGTCGCAGGAATCTCCCGAGACACTTCTCTTAGCTGTCTGTCTGGCCGCTGTCTGTCTGTCTGTCTGCTTTCAGGCACCGCCCCCGGTTGCCCATCGGTGGGAAGGAACCCGACCGAGAGCCAGTGAAAGCTCAGCTCTATATGCCAGTGGCTCTTTTCCTTCCAGCCTCTACTCCATCCCGTTTGCTTTTACCAAAAACTCTCCAAAGAAGTGGACCTCCGGCGGAGTTTACCGCTTGCTTCCGTACTGGTGTCCGGGTTACTGATGAGATGAATCAGTTGTCTAAGTCCATTTGGGTTTCTTTTTTTAGGGTTCCATTTTAGGGGTGAGTAAACTGAGATTGCAAATGGCTAGGAAACGTGCCACAGGTCAGGCAGGGAATAAGTTAGGGGACAGGGATTCAACACAGGCCTCAAGACTTTACGGTTTTAACCATTGTTTCTACCCTGAGAAACCACAATTGATGAAGACTCAAAGACTAGTCGTCTGGCCGAGAAAACTCCTCCTGAGGGAGAGGACAGCAAAGTTCAGTTTCGTGCCAGATGACTTGTTCCCCAGAGGCCAGCTCCTTCCATCGGGCTGAGCTATCAGCACTTCCTATTGTTATCCCTACTTTCATGCGGATCCTTCTCTCTCTCTCTCTTTAGCCATTTCAATTAGGATTTCTAATTAGATTCCAAATTTGAGACCTCTCTACGAGAAAGCAAATGGCAAGAACGGCGATTAAAGGACAGCTGTCTCTTGTCTTTCTGGGGATGAATCGAGGCTTTTTGTTTCTAAGTTATGAAATCCTGGGCAACTGTTCATGTGTTTTTCTTACTGTTGTTGTAAGAAAAGTTAACAGAACTGAAAGACGCTGGATTGATCTAAAAAAGCCAATGCCCTTCCGTGCAGATGCTTCTCAGCGCCCGTCCTCCGGAGTAAGTGTAAGTTAAGTCTAATATCCTGGCCTCTCAAGACTTTTATTGGGGCGCCCGGGTGGCTCAGTGGTCGAGCATCTGCCTTTAGCCCAGGGCATGACCCCAGGGTCCCGGGATCCAGTCCCACGTCGGGCTCCCTGCATGGAGCCTGCTTCTCCCTCTGCCTGGGCCTCTGTCTGTCTCTGTGTCTCTCACGAATAAATAAATAACATATTTAAAAAAGAAACTTTCATTGCCGTAAATAGAGAATCTCCACATAGCATATGAAGTCAGAGCATCCCGAGGCACTATCCCTACCCCAAGTCGTTCTTGTCATTGTAAGATTCTTTCAAACTATGAGAATTTTACCAATCAAAGAGAATAAGCATTTTCAACACAAAGGAATAAGGTTCAGAGCAGCTGAGATGCAAACTTTCTTTATGACTTTATTTTGTCTGACTTAAGAGAGCAAACATCACGGATAGTGATGATTATTTAGGAATTATTTAGGAAGCCCTTACTCTGTATTATTTTCACATGAAAAGTATACTCGGGATTTGGAGCAATGAACCATAGAATTCAGGTCATGAAAACATCTTCTGCTTGAAAAAAGCTAAACCACTGAAGCAAACGGATTTTTTTTCATCCAGCTTGAATTATCTGGATTTCGGTAAATTAGCAAATCACCCAACGTAATCTGATGTGCGCAGCCACGGGGTAAGTCAAATTACCGAAAAGCAGGCCAGCCTAGGAAGTCGAAGGAACCTCTTCAAATTCATATTTCCAAGAAAGAACCTTTGGGAACATTTTCTAATGCCAACACGAAACCAGCTTTGGGAAACACCAGGTCAGATAAAGGCGCCGACTCGTACGTGGACATAGACGTCGAGCTCTGTTTGCTTATTTACTGCTTATTATAGGGTCTCATAACCTCTCACATCAAAGCTCCTGAAAGTGTGACAGTGTTCAGAAAAATCTCAAAATTCCTTGATTCCAGACCATTTGACGCAGAACACGTGCTGGAGCTCGTGCTGGGGGCGGGGGGGGGGCACATGGGGATGTCTGTAGGACGGGGAGACACTCCATGAAGCCTGGGCCGGTGAGGAAGGGGGGGCAGGTGGGACACCCGGGAGCATCCGTACCCCGGGGGTCAGGAGAAGAGACCAAGGGACGTGACACGGCAACGCCAAGGGCGCGAGGTCGCCCCGCAGGCCCAGGCCACAGGCCCCAGTGCACAGGAAGGTCCCGGTGGGACGGGCCAGCTCCCGTGCGCGTCTTCACCCAGTTACCAACTCGGTGTCCTCTCGTGCCTCCCTCTACAACTGTGACTCTGTCGCCAGGTCATCCTCTTACCAGTCACCTGCTGTTCCTTCTTCCTGGACACTTCCCCCAGACTGCAGCTCTTGGTGTAAGTGCTACTTCCCGAAATACCCTCCGGTTGCCAGCCCGCGACAGACCCCCTTGTCTCCTGATACCGCCCGCATCCCCCTCACGGCGCTCATCACGGTTTTATCCATAGGGTCACACTTGCTTGTTCATTCCATGGCCCCCCGCGAGACGGGCCCCTTCAGGGCAGCAACGGGCCATCCGCTTCATTTGGTTCCATAAAATCACCAACACCTCACAGGTGAGCGTTTGCCGCATCACAGGCTTTTAGCGACCATGCGTCGATTTAATAAACAATTATTGTCACCTGCTGGCTTCACATCCCTGTCAAGGCCTGGCCTGCCCGAAACTCTCAAGATCCAGCCCGTGAGTGCACAGGGGTCAGCCCCGTAGGGTGGGATCGCCCGTCACCTGCAGCCGGGGTCACACGTATTCCACGACGCCGAACTGGCATCTCTGTGACCCACCTTTCTAATAATAGGGGCTATAGGAGTCATCCAGCCCTTTTCCGAGGGATTTATAGGATTCAAGGATCCTCAACCCAAATGCACATTACGTGCTAGTGGCGGGAGTCGGGCTGGTCCCTGCCTTGCCCTTGCACTCGCCCCGCAGCCGGGCCTTCAGTTATCCCTGTGCTGACTTCAGAGCTCTGTGGAGGGCAAAGGGCACCGTTAGGACGTGTTTCCCGGGGAGCTTCTCTCAGCAAAACAGACCGAGCTAAAACGTTCCCCACGTCCATGACGCCCCCACCCCAGAGCTGAGGACCCTCCAGCGGGAATCCCGGGGCCGAAGCTGCGGCTCGCTGGTGCTGCTCTGCCGGGAGACTCCTGGCCGCCCCCTCGGCGCACACCCCGGGCACCGTCCCCGGGGCTACGGGCATCAGCTCACCCGCTCCTCGTAGCCCCCGCTGGGGCAGCGCCCGACTCGACAGGCTGCGGGACTCACGCCCTGCACACTCCAACCTACAGCCTGACTTCAAGACCAGCCTTCGGCCTGGTCCGAAGCGAACCCCTGCGCTCGTGGAACAGCCGCCCGGTAAGAGAACCTTGGGGCCCCTGTGCCTCGGCCTGTGCTCTTGCAGGCTGCCCAGACCCATTGACGGTGAACCCCTGTTTTTGCTTTGGGGGCGGGGAGCCTAAAGCCCCAGGAGCTGAGGCTCATCGCTGGAGGCTGCAGGCCCGGAGCCGGACCCCTAACGACACCATATGACTGGCCCCCATTGAAATCCTAGAGATACAGCTCGGCTGAGCTTCTTCCCTGGTGGACCACGCGTCACGTGGATTGTCACACAATGTTCCGGGGAGAAGTAAGCTCATCCCCTGGGATTCCACTGGAAAGGAACATCCGGACGTTGGCAGAGGGACTTTGCCTCCCCTTTGCTGACCATAATCTGTTTACTCTCACTGCAGTAAACCGTGAGTTCTTCTAGCAAATCATCGAGCCCGCAGGTGGCCTTGGGGACGCCGCCCCTGACATAACCAGCCTGTGAGGTAGGCACTCCTGTTGCCCGCCCTTCCCGGACAGAAAAGTTGGCAAAGGAAGAGGAGGCCCCTCAAAGTCCCATGTCTACTTTACGTGTCAGTATTTAAATTTGAACCTAATGACCTGGTTCCAGAGGCTGGGCGTTTTGTATGTTTCGCCAATTACGTCATACTGTTGAGCGGAATATCCACGATTATCTGTCGTTCAGTAAGGGCACCAAAAAGCGCCACATTATTCTGTATGTTGGCAAATTGAACACCAATAATAATAATAAATTTATTATTTAAAAAAAAGTGGGGGATCTCTGGGTTGCGCAGCGGTTTGGCGCCTGCCTTTGGCCCAGGGCGCGATCCTGGAGACTCGGGATCGAATCCCACATCGGGCTCCTGGTGCATGGAGCCTGCTTCTCCCTCTGCCTATCTCTCTCTGCCTCTCTCTCTCTATGTGACTATCATAAAATTAAAAAAAATAAAAATAAAAAAAAAGTGCCACCTTTTTTTCTTATTTTGGTTCTTTTTTTTTAAACTTTATTATCAGGAATAATTTTTAGATTGCAAATCTATTATTAATTACCAAGATTTCATTTTATCTGCTAAAAAGACAGCAATAATAATAATAAAAAATTTTATTGTTAAAGTTATTCTTCAACCATTACACTTTACTCAAAACAAACTTTCCTCTAGTCCTGTCAATAATGCAGATGGGACACAAGTTTTCCCACTTAAATTCTCATATATCTGTCACCATTTTATTTTTTTTTTATTTTTTTTTTAATTTTTATTTATTTATGATAGTCACAGAGAGAGAGAGAGAGAGGCAGAGACACAGGCAGAGGGAGAAGCAGGCTCCATGCACCGGGAGCCCGATGTGGGATTCGATCCCGGGTCTCCAGGATCGCGCCCTGGGCCAAAGGCAGGCGCCAAACCGCTGCGCCACCCAGGGATCCCCATCTGTCACCATTTTAAATGGTTCTTAGTATGGGGCCTGAAAACTACAGTAGCAGCTTTAAATTAATTATTCCTTAATTGTGGGAAAATAAAACACTTTATCACAACTTTTCTTAAGATATCTAAATTTTTAGCCTGATGGAACCAGAGTTGCTTTTAAGGTAAGTGCTAGAAAAATGGTTTCAGGATAGGAGAAAGCATGAATCTAATCGCTCAGTTGCTACTAAAGAAAATGTGAACCACGTACTGATTCCTAAACACAAAAGATAAAAATAATTTAGGGTGTGTAGAAACTTATATAAAAAAAATTTAGGGCAGCCCCAGTGGCTTAGCAGTTTAGCGCCTGCCTTCGGCTCAGGGTGTGATCCTGGAGACCCAGGATCAAGTCCCGCGTGGGACTCCCAGCCTGGAGCCTGCTTCTCCCTCTGCCTATGTGTCTGCCTCTCTGTGTCTCTCATGAATAAATAAATAAAATCTTTAAAAAAATAAAAAAAAATAAAAATAAAAATAAATTTAAGCTGTGTAGAAAAGTTGGAAGTCTGCGACAGCTTTTATTTAGGTAGACTTTGCAAAAAATACTTTGATTAGGCGTATGAGTTAGTAGCTCTATTCTGATCCTTGAACAAAACTGTACTTCATCCTCTTATCTTCCTTTCAACCCACCCACAGCTCAGCATCATGCTCTGCTGTACGCACAGGGGATGACAGTGTCTTGCTCTCATCACCTAAACAGACCGCACATCTCTTGATATCTTGAGGTGTCATTACACCTGCAAGGGCAATGAGTCTACCTTGCAATGCGGATGTGGAGGTCAACGTAGTCTCATCGGATCTGTTGTGTGCAAACAAGCCCTTAAAGTAACTTTCAAAAACAGAAGTAGAGCCTACGGAGCACGGGCCACACCTCACACAGCGATGATGAAATGTATCAGACATAAACTGGATCATTGTGCAAACCCAAGGAATAAAAGTCCATGATGCAGAAGGACCAACCGTGTTGTGTGAGCCTATCTCGGGCTCGTTTCATCTCCATTATCCCTTGTCAGCTCTCATCACGTAGCAAGAACTAGTGTTTTACCCAAACCCGCTACAGCGTATGGTCACCTTGAATAAACATCCCACGGAGTTAATACCAACCCAAACCCTAATTTAACACTTACCACCACCTTCACAATACCTGATTGAGTAGATCATTATGCCTTATTTAGGACATAAAAATTTGTTTTTAAGTTGAAAATGTAAACATTCTACTTTGAACGATTTCTGGATGTTAAGCTGAATTGAACATTTTGACTAGAATTAAAATAAGGAATATTTTTAAAAAAACTTTAGGCTATAGAAGTCGGTGCCTTCTTTGGTTCCTATATCTGCTCCCTTTTTCACCCCAAATGATACTTTCATCATTGACTTTCTGTCTCCTATGCCAGGGTCCTGGTATGACGGGGATATAGCTAGATGCAGAGCTAGCTATTTGCCTTCTCCATGTCGCCCCGTGAAAGGAAGCTGGGCTTGGGCTGCCTTGCTCCCAGACAGCCTGAGTGAGTCTAGGTCAAGAGCTCCCCATCAGTGAGAGGGTCGGGGGGATTACACCAAAGGCAGGAGCTGAGCAGGATGGGGCTTAGAAAGGACCAGGGAGAGAGCATGCTGTGTCTGTCAGGAAATTGCCTGATATGAAGGTCCCTACCAGTTCTGGAAAACTCACACATTCATCTCCTGAAACATCCGACAGTTAAAAAATAGAGACATGGGCAGCCCGGGTGGCTCAGCGGTTTAGCTCCGCCTTTGGCCCAGGGCGTGATCCTGGAGACCCGGGATCGAGTCCCGCATCGGGCTCCCTGAATGGAGCCTGCTTCTCCCTCTGCCTGGGTCTCTGCCTCTCCCTCTCTTTGTGCCTCTCATGAATAAATAAATAAAATCTTTAAAAAGAAAACAGAAACAAAAGTGCAAAATGTCCTTGGGTGATTGCAAAGCAATCAGAAAGTAAGTGCAGGAAGTGAATGAGAAACCGCGTAATATTAATAAAAACTACCCATTTTATAGGCTGTTGTAAATGTTTAGTAAAAGCCACAGAGCTACTAGGAGCAGAACCTGTATTCACACCCAAACAGTCCAGTTCTAGGACTCAAGCTCATAACCACTAGACCAGGCTGCCTTTTTGGGGAGGCCCTGAATGCCATGCTGAGGATTAGACCTTGCTTTCCAGAAGATGTTGAAACTACAAAGATTTTATTTTTTCTTAAAGATTTATTTACTCATTTTAGAGAGAGAGCGAGAGCAAGTGAGCATGGGGGGGGGGGTGCAGAGGAAGAGGGAGGGAATCCCAAGCAGACTTCCCATGACCGCCTGTTGAGGGGCTCAACCCTATACCCTGAGATCATGACCTGAGCTGAAATCAAGAGTCAGCTGCTTAATTGACTGAGGCACCCAGGTGCCCTGAAACTATAAAGATCGTACACAAGGAAATAAGATGGTCAAGTTTGTGTTTTATGCAGAATATTGAGTACCTGTGAGAAATACAGCCTGGAGGAGCAAGACATTAGAGAGATTAATTTGGGGGCTATTACAAGCTTTAGCAAGAGATGAGCTAGACCTAATTTAAAGCAGTGGTGGTAAGGATAGGAAGGGATAGATGCCAGAGATATTTAAGATATTAAGATAAAATTAAGATAAATTAAGATAAAAAATATTAAGATAGTTTCTTTTTGTGGGGAGTAGGGAGGAGATGATGACCAGGTTTTTTTTTTTTTTTTTTTTTTGACGACCAGGTTTCATCAATCAACATAGATATGTACAACTTATAACTATTGATTATGTTGATCTCGAAGTTCTGCCCTTTAAATTGAACTTGTCTGCTTTTGCTTTTCTAGCAAAATATAATATAAACTAATACTCCAAATATCTAAATATACATAGAAAATAACCACTCGTTAGTGCCAATGGAGAGAATCAAATATTTGAGGAGTTTTTAAATTCACTGTTCTGTCCAAAAGTGAGCCTTCCAGATTACAATATAACTATGCATTACTCTAGTAGTAAATCTCAAAAACATCTAAAAAAAAAAAAGATTGTCTCACATATGGTATACATACTGCTATTAGAATCTATAATAATTGTCTCTAGAATAAATATGGAATTTAATTCTACTTCCAAAAGTAGGTTTTCAAATTCTTACTTCTGTTCCCCAATTTCCTTCCCTTATTGTAAAGGCAAAGTAAAATTTGGCTCACAATGAGATTATTCTCAACATGATTTTCACATTAACTAAAAAACTATTAAAAGTTCTATTAAAATGTATAAAATGATTCAAGAAAAGTCTCAGGATGCAAGATAAATTTGTGACAGTCATGTTCCTTATATAGCAATTATCAGAAATTTAAAATTTTCAAAATAAATGAATGCAACTCCCGATAGCACTAGTAATCTTGGATCACTATAGCGGTAACAGCAAAACCAACAAGCTACTCATGAATAATTAGGTAAAGAAAATCATGAAAAGCTATAAACAGAAATAAAGAACTATGACAAATGCAAGAGTAGGAAAGTATTTGCAAGACAAATATCACTTCTTTAAAAATTAATTTGTATTTTTAGCATTTAATTCCAATCAAATTTTTAATGGCAGGGATTTTGAAACCTTTTAAGACTTCCTAAAGTTCATTTAAAGGAAGAGTCATGGATCATAATAAAAATTCTGAACTCGAATATTAAAGAGAGACTTTGCTCTAGTGGTAAAGTGCCTTGTTAAGACACATTTACCACAGGCAGAGCTGGCTTAGAAATTATGTACAAATTAGTGGAAAAATATAGCTAATTCCAGAAACATCTTATTTTATGCCTTCATTCAACAAATATTTAATGACTGTCATATGCCAAGCACCATGTCCCTTAAAGGGACAACACAATCCCTGCCCTCAGAGAGTTTGATGGAAAAAAATTAATAACTATTTTCATTATGGTAGCAATTGAGACAGACGGACACAGGACTCCATGGATACATATATGATGGAAACCTAAAGGCAGCGCATGATAAAATGAACCCCACAGATTAATCATAAAAATTTGTTTTATAATGTTGAGATTATTGCCTAACTTTTTGGAATAGAGTCAAATAAGTCCCATTAGACGTAGATACAAATTCCAGATGTATCATGGAGTTAAATACAAAGAGATGCAACATAAAAAGTAAATAAAATCGGAATTGATTGTAAGTGTTTTTGAAGAGGCTAATTGTACTTCTGAAGCTTTTAAGTGCTAAAAGAAATTAGAAAGAAAATGCCTGGTAGATTGAAGTAAAAAAACTTCTCTACAAAAAAACACAAAAACATTAAACAAGCAAAAAAACAAAACAAATCACCTTAAAGCAAAGCGGATTCGAAATTATTTGCAACGAATGCAATGCACCTAAGTCTGTTTTATATATAGACCGAATACCCAAACATCAAAGGACACTCCACAATGAAGAAACAACTCATTAATGAACATGCGGAAAAACATTCAACCTCATTAGTACTCGAGGAAATAACCATTAAAACAATGGTTGACCATATTTCCTTTAACAAATTGGCAAGGAAGAGGAAAAATTTCAGGCTCGGTGCCATTTTGAGATTGCTTTGAAGGCCATTTTTCTACAACCCCTAGGAGCGCCAAAGGTATTCCTATCGTGTCCCAAAAAATCTAGGAAGCGTTTTCACCCTATATAATTAACATAAGATGCTCATTTAGGGCCCACCCTATTTTAACACCATGAAACTGTGATAACCCTTTGATAAGAGACTATCAAACACGCATCCTGGTGTTACAGGCACCATGATGAGTGCATGGAAGATACGCAACGAACGTAATGAATGTCGAACAGAAGAATGAATGAGCTTGTTTCTTCATCACTAAAGTAAATAAAGGTGTGGTGCCAGCTTCTCAAAAAAAAATGTTCTCAGACTATTTGATCCAGTAGTTCTAAATCTGTGTTTCTATTCTAAGGAAGTATCCCTAAATATAGAAAAAATTACATACGCAAAGAATTCCTAGGATATGACTTAAAAGGAAAATGGACAAGCAGCCTAAATACTCAGAAAGAGAAGTCTTTAAAAATGTTGTGCGATATTAATTTGATGGAATATTATGTAACCTTTGAAAAGAATTTTAGAATTCAGGCTTAAAGTGGCTTACACCAAAATGTTAAATGCAAAAAGTAGGATTTAAAGTCGTATCTTTTGCACATAACAATGTAGTGTAGCAGGTAAGATTTTACTAAGCGTAAAGTCTCATTCTCCCTAATCCTTGACTCTCTCTATGAACAGGTTACTCAGCCTCTTTAAGCTTCAGTTCCTCATGTGTAAAATGGAAAAGCAGTGACAATAGTGCCTATCTCAGAGTGCTGTTATTAAATCATCGAAAATTAAATCATCAAATTAAAAACTTGGTAAGAATTAAATCATCAAATTAAAACATCGAAGTAGGTAGCTCCCATAGTGTTAACAGGACCAATCAGACGATCCGTATTCAGTAACCGAAGCTACAGCTCTCATCTAAATAAAAACAGAACCTATGCCGCCCAGAAAGTCCGGATGCTTACGTATCGGTGTGCTGCTGGCAGGAGTTTCGAGTTTCTGTTTGGTGGATTTGGCTGTTGGGACCCTTTGGGACACACCTCTGTTTGGGAAATTCCCCACCTGCCAAGTTCGTGCATCACCAGGACGGATGCCAGCACTCTCCACGCGCCTGCAGCACCCTTGGGGGTGTCAGCTGGGGCGCAAGCGTGTGACCTTGGCTTTTCTGATGGGACCCTGCTGCCCAGGGCTTCAGCTCAGAAGCACACGACCCACAGCACCTGCAGCTCCTTCCTGAGCCCTGCCCTCCTGTTCCCTGAGGCAGCAGGCCCGGGGACCCGCCACCGGGGCCCGTCTCAGCTGGTGGCTGGTGGTGTGCTGTGGAGTGGTGTGCATCTGGCTGCCTGGCCTCAGCTCAGCACGCGGCCCCACACGCGAGCCTTTGTTCATTAGGATTTTTTTTTAGAGATTTTCTTTATTGGGGATCCCTGGATGGCTCAGTGGTTTAGCGCCTGCCTTTGGCCCAGGGCATGATCCTGGAGACCCGGGATCGAGTCCCACGCTGGGATCCCTGCATGGAGCCTGCTTCTCCCTCCTCCTGTGTCTCTGCCTCTCTCTCTCTCTCTCTCTCTCTGTCTCTCATGAATAAATAAATAAACTCTTTAAAAAAAAAGAGAGATTTTCTTTATTGATGGGGGTGGAAGCAGAGGGAGAGGGAGAGGACTTCAAGCAGACTCCCCATTGAGTGCCAAAGCCCCACGCAGGGAATCTGCGATCATGACCTGAGCAGAAACCAAGAGCTGGAGGCCTTACTGACTGGGCCGCTCAGGAGCCCCAAGACTTCAATGGATCCTACACACTTTGGCCTTCATCAGCCCTTCTGTCTTTGTGAGTGTGCAGGGACACGCACACCTCCCTCCCCCCGTCCCTCTCTTTACACACACACACACACACATACATATATATGGAAGTGTATGTATATAATTATAGCTCATGATCATATTGGCATAAACATAATAATATTATGTAGTAAAATGTTTTCCAAGTAAAAATTATTTCTTTCTTCAATTTTTAAAGGAAATGAAAATATTTTAACGGGCCCCTAAAGCCGTTGAAGGTCATTGGCGCTGTACACACTTTGCCTGACACAAAAGTCGGCCCTCCCTAACGCTTTCAGATGAATTTTTTTTTTTTCTGTAAACTAGCTGGCATCTATTCTGTGTTTGCAGCTATGAAACCGGATTATATAGATGGTGAAACGGCCGTGCGATTTTTTACCTTTTTTTTTTTTCACCTTTTAAAAAATTTCCCAATTCTTTGAAACAGCATGTATTACTAGAGAGAAGATGATACATTGAGAAGAAAAAACAGTATGAAATGGCAAACTTTACATGCATATCTCAGAATCTCAAGCTGGAAAGGGACCGTAAAGATCATTGTGGAAAAAATGTCAGAAAAAAGAAAAAGAGAAAATAAAAGAAAAAAAGAAAAAGAAAAAAATGTCAGAGTCTGATCCTTCATGTGCCATTTTACATCCCCTCCACCCCATACGCTGACCGAGATGTCACAGCCAATGATCCTGGGCTCAGTATCTCACTATCTCAGGAAGAAAATCAGACATTCTATCTCTTGATAGCTTTGACAGCTAGAAAGTTCTTCTTTAACACTGAGTCAAAATGGGTATTCCTGCAGCTTCCTTGTTCTCCCCCTGAGTATACCTCTAGCACTTCAGGTTTTCTTTATGCTCCCTTTTTAAATACCCAATATCAGCACCTTGGAATCATTGCATGCAAACCCAGCTCCGAAGACTCTTAGGTCTCCCGCGGACACTTACTGATGTGATTCTGCACCAGCCTGCCATCCTCTAGGTAACCTGCTGCACCAGAGCAGAGACGAGAATTGCTAAATCCTAGGCACGGCCGCCTCTTTCTCTTCAGATCACAAGCTCCACATCTCTTTGGCTCTCCCCAGAGGGAAACAGAGCTACGCTAGGCCATCGTTTTAAAGGAAATCTGGAACCCAGTACAAAACGCAGACGTTAGTGTTTGGAAAGGAAAACTTCTCTTTCCGCTTTGTTCCGAAATGGAACAGTGAAAACTCTTACAAGCCTGGGAACCTGGAAATCCAGATTCTGAGTCCTGGTTCTGCTACTAAACCCTTTGTAACCCATCGAAACAAGATCTCTCTGTCCCTTTAGAGATAATTTAGACTCCTAACGCTTGGCTACTTGACTTCTAATAATGAATTCGATTCCTAAGCCACAGCTATACACAGAAGTAAAATTAAAACTGTTGAGCGATGTAGGCTCATTTGCATTAAGGTTCCTTCAACGCATGAACAGAATTACTCAGTGGTGTTGAAATAAAAAGTACAATATTGTTAGTTAACCTCCCGATTGCCATCAGGTGTGCATTTTGCTGTTCTCAGACCCTGACCAGTCAATGTGCCCCGTGCTCACAGACAAGAGTTGCAACCACCTAAAAAAATACAGAAATATTATACAGACAGAAGTGAAGACAACACCTGTGCCTATATGAACTGCAAATCCTATCTTTTAATTCACTCGCTTAAAAAATACTGGGTTCTGTATAAGTTATGGCAATAACTTATAACTTAGTAACTTATAACTTTTGGAATAGCTGACCATGAAATCTCACTGTAGTTTGTAATATCTCTTGATCCGATTTTTGGCTGAGAAGGGCATGGAAGGAGGCCTGTTCTACGAGTCCTTCAGGCATCTGGGCTGGGAGAGACTCCAGTACCCTGCTGGCGAGTGGCTCAGTCATCCTGAACTTGGGCATCCAGCAGAGAAACGAGAGGAGGGAGGGACTGAGGAGCACGTGGGAGCCTTTAGAGGACAGGCCTGGAAGTGTCACAGGAGTCCCTTGAGTGCAACGAGGCCAAACAGTCATAACCTGGTACCTGGGGAGGGAGCCAGGGCCGCTGGGGGCCAGCTGGCCATCCCCATCACAGCCCACTTGCCCAGATATTATGAGGCTCCAATAGCACAACGTGTGTCTCTGCCAAAGCCAGACACCTAAATAATGAGGGAAGTAAACGAATGATTTGATAACAAGGGCTTTGGTCAAGGTGGCATCGGAAATAGCCGAAGACGAGAGGTTAGTGGGAGGAATGTGGTCGTTATAACCTGCAAACTCTCTAGGGAACACGGACAACAGGGGAAATGTAGTTTTGCGTAAAAAGTGTCAGAAACGTCTTCAGGTCAAAAGTCATGTTGGGAAAGGGGATTTCCAGAGGTGTTATTTTTAGTCATGTAACAAAAATGTAAAAATGCTCCTCGGGCTGGAGCTCAGGACATTCTCGGGGTGAATTTTGTCTCGGCCGTTTTCAGACCGGCCTTTGTTCTGTGGCTTCTGGGAATTCCCTCTGTCTGGAGGGGCCGTTCACCAGGTGGCTGCCCACTGGAGCTTCACCAACCCCACAACGCCCCCTCATACACGCGCCCCCCAAAGCTCTCCCCCCTGGAATTCCCATATCATGTATGTTATGGGGCTTGTCATGTGGTTATCTCCTTGAATATCGTTACATTGACCAGCTTTGTCTGACTCTACACTATCCTATCTCCTTCTCTGCAGTAAGAGGTTAAAATGTTATTGAGTGAATAATTAAAAAGGTGAACACATTTATACATTAAACAAGTCGTTTTTAAATACGTTGCGCTCCAGAATTACTTGGGGACTCAAGAATCTCAGTCGGTATAATTGGGGTATTTCGAATTTCTAAAAATCTCCCAGATGATTTGATACCATCAACTTTGGGAAAAACAGACTATTAATTCCGCTAAATCTGAGGCAAGCTTGTAAATGTGGTAAACCACATTTCAGACAAAAACGCCGAGACCAGTGGTTTTAATCACCCCCCTCCCCCCAAAATTGAAAGGTGTATGATTTAGCAGCGGAAAGTTTAGAGAGGCCTAGGATCTATTCCTTGGGAAAAGTAGTTAAAACTTCTCAAGACGGAAACATCTATTTGTTGCATTTTGTGTATCTTCGTGTGTAGGAAGTAGTAAAAGAGGTGAGTGAGCGCCAGACTAATTGTCATCGCAACGACACTAGCACCCTCCAGAGAGAGGAAACCAAAGAAATAGTTAAATATTAGAGAAAAAGACACAACAGCAATATGCGGGTGGTAGTTGGGAAATCATTTTTAAATGAAAACAGAGAAAGTCAATAGCCTACAAGAACCCTAGCGATGGCCTACCGGGTCCCTTACTACGGGCCCAGGAAAACACGCATGTTGCAGCTTTAAATTAGAGACATGTGTGATGTAGGGAAACAATAATATGGTAAGAGAAAAGGTACATGTTCTCGCTGTTTAAAGTTCAAGCCGCTCTATCAACTTTGAGATAATGCAGACTTAAAATTTCACTCCTGAATAGCCTCACGCACCAACAGTAAATACTGCCGTCAAATGCCATCAACGGTCACCTGTTAAAAAATCATCTTTCAAGACATGGAAAGACAGGCAGAGTGAGGATGACAGGAAAGCCCTCGAGATAGCCAATAGGTGGAGAATTATCTGGAAATAAAATGTTTTCCCCAAAAACAACTTGCAAGATTCCCTTTCAAGAAATGTCAAAGCAAATAAAAACACACTTTAAAAAATATGTCAGAGGAAAAGAGCCAACCACAGACTCAGTAAATCCATAACTACGGTCCACCAAAGGGGACCCTTAGGATTTAGGGTCAAACAGAATGAAATGAAACAAAGGGCAGGGTGAAGCCCATAGGCTGCTTCTTTTGAAAGGAAGGATTTTAGGAGATACCGCAGATCGTCCTCCAAGATGGTAGGTCAGACGTGCAGAGTAAAATAATCACACAAAACTCTTAAGATAGAAGTTAGCGGGGATCCCTGGGGGGCACAGCGGTTTAGCGCCTGCCTTTGGCCCAGGTCGTGACCCCAGGTCCCGGGATCGAGTCCTGCGTCAGGCTCCCTGCATGAGCCTGCTTCTCCCTCTGCTTGGGTCTCTGCCTCTCTCTCTCTCTGTGTGTCTCTCATGAATAAATAAATAAAACCTTAAAAAAAATAGAAGTTAGCTTTTTTAAGCATTTAGTAGATTCAAGGGCTGTGTCTAGAAACAGTGTCCCGCGTTGTCCTCGCTTCAGTTGTCTCCACCCAGTCAGAGGGCTGCTCAGGGCCTGGCACCTCCAGCACCTCCAGGGCTGCTCAGGGCCTGGCACCTCCAGGCCGGGCTCCTGCAGATTCCCAACGTGTGCAGTAGGAAGCCGTGACTGCAAAACCCCAATTTTCCTAGGAAGACATTCAGGAGCTGGGGTTATGTTTGAGCAGCCGAGACGAATGTCAAAGACTCAGACGCTCCTGGGCGGGTGGGGGTGGCCCTCGGCCGGGCTGGAGGCCGCAGCCGCTCCCTGGGACAGCGAGGCCTGCGCGGCTGAGCCGGGCCACACCTTGCCCCGCGTACCCGCGCGTGGTGACGTCCTCTTGGTGGCCTGCAACCAGCCGTGGCGGGTACCTATCCCGGGGAAACGGGCCAACACTAAAGATTCGGACTTTTGTTTTCTAGCGAGCGAGCGTGTCAGCACAGTCCTGCCCTGGGTGCGCGCTCACCGTGTCGCCGTGCTAGGACCCCAGGGGAGCACATTCGGGGAGCCCCACTACAGAGAACCCACGGAGGATAGTGATCGAGCCCCGAACCTGGGCTGGCGTCGTCGGGCCACGTGCCGCACACCCTGACACCGTTGGCCCGGTCAGCCCCGAGAGGGAGCCGGAGGGATCTAGAAGTCGCATGACTGGGAGAGGTTCCGGGCGGACCCAGACACGGGCGACCTGAATCTTCACGCAGGGATCCCTCTAACAAAACAGTCAGAAGACAAACGTCTGCACCGAAATCAAAAGCAAAGAGGACACCTCGGGTGCCGGCAACGGACTCTGCGCTGCACCAGGAGACAACCAATGCGGCCAACTGGAAAGCAGATTAAGCTCTTTGATCTGCATCTGGACCTTCCTCCGACCGGGAGAGAGGAGCAGAGGGAACGGACCAGCGGCCGGCACGCCCCTAGACAAAAGCTCGCCCCTCCACGGGACGTGCCAAATTACACCTGATGCTAGAACAGTCCACGGAACAGCGACTGAGCCACCCAAGACCGAAGGCCAAGAGGAGAGCGAGAGGCAGGGCTGCAGCAACCCAGGGACCCCCCCGACACTGAGAATGGGGGGGATGGGCTGAGGGCCCGGCAGCAGGGCCCCCTGTCCTTGGACTCAGGGCAAAGCGTGGTGTAGACCAACCAGCCTAGGACGCAGACAAGAGCAGAGCGGGGCCCGGGCCAGAGGAGCCGCCGGGAGGCTCTCGGGGCCAGAGGGATGAGGACGCGGGCTCCGTTCCCAGCCTACCCTGACAGCTCAGACCCGGGCCAGGGCCTGGGCACCGGAAGGGCGAGGCCAGCCTTCCCAGTGGGCTTCCCACGTCGGGGGGCCCGGGGTCCAGGGACCCAGACCTGCTCACCGGCGTGTGCGGCTGTGCTGAGGCCCAGGAAGGGAGGCCATGGTTGAAAGGCTCAGGGGCTCTGGGGACTGGAAAGCCCCGACGGAGCAGGGCTCAGATACTCCAAGGCCGGGTTTGCACACCTGCTTGTGGGCCCGGTGCCGTCTAGCCACGCCGAGACACAGAGAAAGCCGTGGCTGAGAAGGCCGAGGAGCTGCGGGAACCTTCTCTCCCCTCCCTCCTGAAAGTGCGGATGGAGTAGGGCTTGGATGCTGTAAGAGATGGGGCCGAGGCTGAAAGTGGGGGGTCTCATGACCATAGGGAGAGAGCGGCGGCAGCAAGCCCAGGGGCCTCAAGCCAGGACGGGCCGGGTGCTGGTGCGCAGAGCAGGGGCCAGGGCGGGCCGCTGAGCAGCTCGTTGCCGAAGCATCTGACTTTGTCGTGATCTGGGGTCCTGGCAGCCAGCCCTGGCTTGGGCCTGTGCCAGCAGGGGGTCTGCTTTTCCCTGTGCCCCTCCCCCTTCTCACACTCTCTCTCTCTTTCTCTCAAATAAATAAAATCTTAAAACAAAATTTTTTAATTAAAAAAAATAAATAAAAGGGCCAAGGAACTGTGGGGACACTGTCTGCCTTCTACTTTAAAAGCCCAGACCAGAGCAAGATCCAGCTCACAGTGAGCTTGCGACCTCAGGGAGCCCAAGTCCACAAGCCCAGCCCATTGCCCGGTGGTGCTAGGGCACAGAAAACAAGCTGCAGCGTTGTGTGGTTTTGTTTGTTTTTTGTTTTGATTTATTTTTTAAAATTTGTCTTATTTTGTTTTTTTTTTCTTTCTGGTTTTGTTCTTTTCTTTCTTTTCCTTTTTTCTTTTTTCTTCTTTTCTTTTTTACTTCCTTTTTTTATTTTTAATTTTTAAATTCTATGAAAATCCATGGTTTGAAAGAATAATGAACAAACAGAGCCAAAGCTCCAACCAGCCAGCAAAAGTCACCAAACACACACAGTCTGCATGGGGGGACACCCATATGCCAGACTTACACCCCCCACCCCCCGGCTTCAACTTTAGCAAAAGCAGCTGTCTCACCTAATCCATAGAAACAAACACAGAAAGTCAAACAGAATAGGGAGATGGGAGACAGGAATATGCTCCAAAAGAAAGAACAAGAAAAAAATTTCAGGAAAAGAATTAAATGAAACATAGATAAACAATATGTCTGTTAAAGAATTTAAGGTAATGATAGAAAAACTACTCACTGGGCCGGAGAAAAGAATGGAAAAGCTCAGTGAGACATTCCATAAAGAGTTAGAAAATACGTTCAAGAACCAAGCAGAGTTGAAGAAAGAATAACCAAATAAAAATCATACCAGAGGGAATCAATAGTGGATTAGAGGATGCAGAAGAATGTATCAGCGATCTGAAAGACAGGGTAATGGAAAGCACACAACCTGAATGGCAAACAGACAAAATAACTAAAAAAAAAAAAAAAAAAAAAGGATAGATTAAGAGATCTCTTGGGCAACATCAAGAAAAAAGAAAAAAGAAGTCACATTGTAGGGATCCCAGAAGAAGACATAGAAAAAGGTGTAGATATTTGAAGGAATAATAACTGAAAAACTTCTGTAGCCTGGTGAAAGAAATAGACATCTAAGTTCAAGAAGCACAGAGAATTCCAAACGAGCTAAACCCAAAGAGTTCCATACCACAGCACATAATAATTAAAATGTCAAAGTTTAAAGATAAAGATAGAATCTTACAAATAGCAAGAGACAAATAAAACCGTACCTACAAAGGAAAACCTAGAAGGCTAGTAGCTTATTTTTTGAGCAGAAACTTTGCACGCCAGATGGGTGTGGCATGGTATATACAAATTGCTAAAAGAAAAATACCTACAACCAAAAATAACTGGCAAGATTATCATTCAGATTTGAATCAGTTTGAATTCAGAGATAAAGAGTTTCCCATATAAACAAAAGATGAAGGAGCTTATCACCACTAAACCAAACTTTTAAAAAATGTTAAAGGGACTTCTTTAAATGGAAAACAATTGGCCATAATTAGACATAAGGAAAATATGAACAAGAGGATGTAAAATATGACAGATATGTAGACAAAGGAGTGAAAAAGAAGAGGGGAAAGAAAAAGAAAGATCTTTTCTTTTTCTGTTTTCTTTTCCTTTTTTTAAAAAAAAGAATGTATTTGAACTTAAGTGACCATCAAATTAATATGGCCTGTTATTTACTTACCATGCTATATATGAATCACATGGTAACCACAAATACAAACACACAAAATAAAAGATACACACACACAATAAAAGAGAAATAAAGCCAAACAAAATACTATACATGCTCATCAATCAAAAGAAAGAGAAGAAAAAAAGGATCAAAGACCTACAAAAACAACCCCAAACAAATTTTAAAAATGGCAATAACCACATATCTATTACTAATTGCTTTAGATGTAAAAGGTCTAAAATGCTCCAATCCAAAGACACAGATTGGAAGAATGGACACAGAGAACAAGACTCATCTATCTGTGCGCTGCCTACAAGAGACTTACCTCAGACTTACGGATGTATACAGAATGAAATGAAATGGAAAACATTTACCATACAAAGGGAAGTGAAAAAAAGTCAGGGGTAGCAATACCAAGATAAAATAGACTTTAAAATAAAGAATATAAAAAGAACAAAGGGCACTACATTTAAAAAAAGGATCAATCCAACAAAAGGTTATAACAATTATTATAAATACCTATGTGCCCAACACCGGAGCACATAAATAGATAATGAAAATATTAACAGACATAAAGAGAGAAATTGATGGCAATACAATAATAGTGTGGGAGTTTAACACTCTACTTACATCAATGGATATATCACCCGGACAGAAAATTAATAAGAAAACATTGCCTTTGAATGACACATCGAACCAGACGGACGTAACAGACAGAAATAACAGATATACACAGAACATTCCAGTTCATCCAAAACAACAGAATATACATTCTTTTCAACTGTACATGAGACATTCTCCCAAATGGGTCACATATTGAGCTGTACTACAAGCCTCAGTAAATTTAAGATCAAAATCATACAGTGCATCTTTTCAAACCTCAACAGTATGAAACTAGAAATAAATCACAAGGGGAAAAATGGAAAAACACAAACGTGGAGACTAAACAACAAATTGATCAATGAAAGAAGAAATTTAAAAATATATGGAGACAAATGAAAATGAAAATCCAATGGCCCCAAATCTGGAGCACCCAACAATAATTCTAACAGGGAAGTATACAGCAATAGGGGCCTAGTTCAGGAATGAGAAACAACTCAAACAAATAATCTAACCTTACACCTAAAGGAACTAGAAAAAGAAGAGCAAACAAAACCCCAGGTGAGTAGAAGAAAGGAAAGAATAAAGATCACAGTAGACATAAATGATGTAGAAACTTAAGAAAAAGAAAAGAAAAAGTCAATGAAAACGAGAGCTTGTTCTGTGAAAAGATAAACAAAATTGACAAACCCTTAGTCAGACTCATCAAAAAAAAAAAAGAGAGAGAGAGAGAGAGAGAGAGAGATAGAAAGGACCAAAACTAATAAAATCAGAAATGAGAGAGAAATAACAACTGATACCACAGAAATACAAAGATTTAGAAAACTATATTATATGCCAACAAACTGGATTACCTAGAAGAAATGGATAAATTCCTGGAAACATACAATTTTCCAAAACTGAATAAGTAATGAAATCAAATCACTGATTTTAAAAAATGCCAAAAATAAAAGTCCAGGATGAGATGGATTCACAAGTGAATTCTCCCAGACATGACATTTAAGGAAGAGTTAACACCTATTCTCTTCAAAAGATAGAAGAGGAGGGAAAGTTTCCAAATACATTCTATGAGACCAGCATTACCCTGATACCAAAACCAGGCAAAGGCACCAAACAAACAAAACCACACAAAACAACCCCCCACCCCTGAAAGAAAGAAAGAAAGAAAGAAAGAAAGAAAGAAAGAAAGAAAGAAAGAAAGAAAGAAAGAAAGAAAGAAAGAAAGAAAAACCCACTGCAGGCCAACACTTCTGATGAATATAGGCACAAAAATCCTCAACAAAATATGGGCAAACGGAACCAACATTACATTAAAGATCATTCACCATGATCAGGTGAGATTTATTCCCAGGATGCAAGGATTCAATATTTGCGAATTAATCAATGTCATGTACCACTTCAACAAGACGAAGGATATAATCCTAGGATTTTATCTACCTATTTAAATAGATAAATCCTATTTATCTCAATAGATGCGAGAAAAGCACTTGACAAGATTCAACATCTATTCATGATAAAAACTTTCAACAAAATGGGTTTAGTGGGCCATACCTCAACATAATAAAGCCATAACTGAAAAACCACAGGTCACATCATCCTCAACGGGGAAAAACTGAAGGCTTCCCTCTAAGTCAAGCAAATACAAGGATGTCGCTCTCACCACTTTTATTCAACACAGTACTAGGAGTCCCGGGTTCCGCAATCAGATGATAAAAAGGAGCAAGAGACATCCATATTGGTAAAGAAGTTAAACTGTCACTATTTGCAGACATGATACCATACATAGAAAATCCTGTAGACTACACCAAAAAAAAAAAAAAAGACAGAATAAAAAAATTCAGTAAAATGTCAGGATACAAAATTAATATGCAGAAATGGGTAGCATTTTTATACAGCTACAATAAAGTATCAGAAAGAGAAATTAAGAAAACAGTCCCATTTGCAATTGTGCCAAAAGGAATAAAATATAGAATAAACTTAACCAAAGAGGTGAGAGACTTGTATTCTGAAAACTATGAAACATGGCTCAAAGAAGATGAGGCTGACACAAGCAAATGTAAAGATATCCCCTGCTCATCGATTAGAAGAATTAATATTGTCAAAATCTCCATCTAACCCAAAGCAAACCCTAGATTCAATGCAATCCTTATCAAAATACCAACAGCATTTTTCACAAAAATAGAACAAATAATACTAAAACTTGTACGGAACCACAGAAGACCTTGAATAGTCCAAGTAACCCTGAGAAAGGACAAAACTGGAGGCATTGCAATTCTGGATTTCAATATATACTACAAACCTGAAGCAATCAAAACAGCATGGTACTGGCACACACACACACAAAAAAACAGGCACACAGATCAACAGAACAAAATAGAGACTCCAGAAATAAAACCACAATTGTATGGCCAATTAATCTATGACAAAGGAGGCAAGAACATACAATGGGGAAAAAACCCAAGCTTTTCAACAAATGATGCTGGAAAAACTGGACAGCTACACGTAAAAGAATGAAACGACTACTTTCTTACACCACACGCAGGAATGAACTCAAAATGGATAAAGACTTAAACGTGAGACCTGAAACCATAAAAATCCGACAAGGGAACACAGGTAGCAATTTCTCTGACGTTGGCTATAGCCACGTTTTTCTAGATATGTTTCCTGAGGCAAAGGAAACAAAAGTAAAAATAAACTATTGGGACTATATCAAAATAAAAAGCTTTCGGACGGTAAAGGAAACAGGAAAACTAAAAGGCAACCTACTGATGGGAGAAGATATTTGCAAATGATTATCTGATAAAGGGTCCATGTCCAAAATATGTAAATAACGTGTGTATACAATCCGGCAGCAAAACGACAAACAATCCAATTAAAAACATGGGCACAGGACCTGAATAGACGTTTTTCTAAAGAAGACCTAAAGGCAACAGACACAGGAAGAGATGCTGGACGTCACTAATCGTCAGGGAAATATAAGTCAAAACCACAATAAGGGATCATCTCCTACCTGTTAGCGTAGCAAAAATCAAGATGATAAGAAACAAGCGTTGACGGGGATGTGGGAAAAAATGAGCGCTCCTGCACTGTCAGTGAGGAGTGGATCGGTACGGTCACTGTGGAAAACGGTATGGAGGCCCCTCCAGAAGTCAAGAATAGAACTACCAGATGATCCAGTAATTTTACTATTGGACATTTACTCAGGGAAAATGGAAACACTAGCCCATAAAGACCAGTGCACCCCTACATCCACTGTAGCATCATTTAATATGGCCAAGACACGAAGCAGCCCGTGTGTCCATCCAGAGATGAGCGGGTAGGGAAGGTGTGGTACGTGCACACATACCCATGCACAGACGGGTGGAATATTACGTAGCCGTTAAGAGGTGAAAAATCAGGCCGCCTAGGACAAGGTGGAGACACCTCGAGGTACCGCGCTGGTGAAGCAAGTCAAAGTGAGGAAGCTGTATACCATACGATTCCACTCATCAATGGAATCTAAGAAAAATAAACAAAAAGCAGGATCCGCACTACAGACGCAGAGAACAAACCGGTGGTTACCAGAGGTGAGGGTGAGAGGAAATGCAGGCCTCCAGGTACGGGATGGGTACGTCAGTGGAATAAAAATCAGGGCCTAAAGATAAATAAATAAATTAAATAAATTAAAATAAAACTCAGGGCCTAAGGAACACAGTGGTGGTGCTCCAGTGGGCGACACTGCAATAAAGACACGATGGGACAGACGGGAGCTGCACTTGTGGTGAAGGTGGCCTAGCGTGCCCTGGCCCGATCACCGGGTGCACACCTGAAACTAACGGGACGCCACCCGCCGGCCGTGCTCGGTTTGTAGGCACACGGGGCCCCGTCTCGTTTCAGAGCCACCACGCCGCGCGGCCTTGTTCCTGACCCTGGCGTCCTCTGTGGCTGCTCCCAAGACTCCCAGACTTTGAAAAGCTCTGCTAAGGAGCCTCCGACTATTACGCCGTGAGCAGAATCCAGGCACTCCAGGTGCATGCTAATTCTTTTTTTTTTTTTTTTTAGCCAGACGGGTTGCTTTATTTAACCAAAAAAATGCATTAATAATTCATAAAAGCCATAAAAAAGCCACCATACAAGAAGACAGTGAAGAGCGTCACTTTGAAGAGGCTGACTTTTCTTTTAACCACCAGCGACTGTGGGCTTTAGGTACCCAGAGAAGCGTTTTCAGTCCCCCGCCCCCTGCGGTTCTCTAGCTCTGAGACAGGCTGCGGCTGTAGCCCCCGAACAGGACCGTGGCCCAGGAGCCCTTGGCATCCCCAAACCCACGGCACTTCGGAAACCCTCATATTCTCCTCTGCTAAGGAAAGCCACTAGGACACAGCAGACTGGCAGCATGTGGGGATTTAGGATTTATGGTCCTAGCACCTGGGTGGCACCAAGGGGTCAGGGCAAGCTGTTGAGGCCTAAGCGCTATGGGGCTGGAGCGTGGACAAGTCCCCGAGCTGGTGAACAACAGACCCGCCGTGGGCACAGCCGCGTCTTCTCGGGACCACACCGTGATGACACACACACGTCCGAGGTTCACAAAGGACTAGGTGATGTGCTGCCCGGGAACGTCAAGGGCAAATGGGGTCAACTGGCTCCAGACACCGACAGGCCTGGTTTCAGGACAAGGGGCCAGTGCACAGAAGCAGAGGATAAGGGACCTCTCAGGTGACCACCGTTCCCCCGTGACAATATCCTCTCTGTGCATCCACCTGGGGGCTCACAAAGACCTTGGCCCGACGTCACATCACACTAAAGGGACACGACATACACCTTAACCAAGGGAAGACGCACAGGCAGGTGAGTGACTAGAAAGCACCGAGGGAGAACTACAGGGGCACCTTGGCCCCTACCACATAAAACACAAAATATAAGCTGCGTCCGTAATGCTGAGACTGCGTTTGAGGGTTAATACCTATTAAAGAGAATAACTGTGATCCTCTGAAAGTATTTTCATTTTCTGATCTAATTCATCAGTCCGCAAAATTTAAGAGTCTTAATCATAACGGGTTTCTGTTCGGGAGCGCCTTCTCATATTAGGTCTATTAACGCCGAAAAAAAAAAAGCGGAACATTGTGATATTCAAATCATTTTGTTTTATGGCGACAGGGTTAAGGTGTTTGACTCAGGTTGAATTTTGTTTTATGCAAGACGAGGTCATCTTGCTTTTTTATTAACATAGATTACGTTTTGTTTAGATGAATAAGTAACTCGAACGGGCAAAAAAAAGAAAGAATAAGGTATTTAAACGGTCTGTAAAGAGATGAAGGTTACTTAAGATCTGAAAAGTGTGCAAAGGAAGGCCGGGAAAGTATTTGCGAGGCCGACCACGTGGTCCAGGAGAGAGTGCACACAACCGCTCAGGAGACCGATGCCACCCCAGCTCCGGAGCGGAACCCCCGCCCCCCACAACACAACACTGGGCAACGTGAGAAATCGAGGAAAGGGAAATTTGGAGGTTCAATATCTTAGTGTTTGTATTTGGGTAAAATCCCTCCTTTTGGGCACCTGGGTGGCTCAGCGGTTTAACACCACCTTCAGCCCAGGGTGTGACCCCAGGATCCCGGGATCGAGTCCCACGTCGGGCTCCCTGAATGGAGCCTGCTTCTCCCTCTGCCTGCGTCTCTGCCTCTCTGTGTGTCTCTCATGAATAAATAAATAAATAAAATATTTTTTTAAACTCCTTCCTTTTGTTAGAGGCTCCATGTGTTTTAAAGAGCTCATTGGCATTGTGTGATCCGAGCATCTTTGAATTGTCGTGTGTTGTAGTCACGTGACCCTGATACACACACCGGCTCTCCATCACCTGAGCTGTGCCGCGCACAGGTGCACCTGCGGGCCGCTGTCTCTGATCCCCCCACGGCGTCCGTATGAAGAACTGGTCTCCACATGGTCAGCCTCGCTGGGGGAGAGACAGCTCGAGTGCATTCTCAGGCAGACACACCCGCCTGCGTGCACCCTTGCATCCAGGCAGCCCCGAACCCGAGGGGCCAATCGTGCGAAAGCGCTTGCACTGAGCTCAGAGACAGTCTCTCCCGCCTCCTGGAGTTGGCCCCTCCTATGCTATTTGCTCTTTTACGGTATCGATTCTCCTTTGTGACACACTATGTCTCAGTTTGTAGGATTCATTAATGGAGAGTCTGCAGCTCCCACCGGAGTGTAAACTATACAAACTTCACAAGGGGAGAGACTAATTATCACTTATTTCCAACACTGGCGATAATGACTGGTGTGTAGATGCTCAATAAATGAGTAACGCAGCATTTTATTTGACGACATGAAAGATAATGTTAAGTAGGAGCAGAGAGAATGATGCAAATTTCATTTTTGGCTTTTTTTTTTTTAGGCATAGTCTCCAGAAACAAGGGTCTTCCAGAAGAACTCTTTTTTAGAGGAGTGTAATAGGCTCCAGAAATACAAAGCTAGTAATAGTCATAATGAGAGGACCTCCTGGTTCAAGCCACGGATTAATGCAAAGGGTCTGACAATAGGGTTAGCTAGATCATTCCAAGTACACTATCTTGATGCTCACGCTACAAAAACTAACTCCTTTTGCCGACTGTCCTTCCGTTTAGACATTGTGCTGAGTGTTCTAGAAAACACAACAGAGTCAGGGTAGAAAGAATTTCTTGAAATTTTTTTTTTTTTTTTTTTTTTTTTAGTCACTTTGCCATAACACCTCCCCTTCGTGACATTCAGGTCACACAGCAAAGGCCAGTGAGAACCCTTTGGACTTAAAAAGCGGTGATATCTGATATTCAGTCTTAAGTCTCCACTTTGGCATCATAGTTTCCCTAGGTCCTGGTCAAGTCTGTCGACTTGAAATCTTGTGCTTTATGGACTGACGTAGAGCCATCGGCGTATCTTGGATCACACTGAAAAGCAAGGAACTAAGACAGAATTAATATAAATTATACAGTTACAGGCAGCGGGGAAAGACACCTGCTCTAACATGATGAGCACCAACCCGAATAGATTCGTAAAATTCAGGAACACCCCCTCACCGGCGATTCTTAGAAATGTTTGGAGAGAGACCTAGATTTCCTCACTACAACGGGGACTCATAATTGTTGCTTCTCGAATCCTAAAGGAAAATGTGGTGCTAAGAAGACGACCTCCACCCATGGAATCCACAGCTCCAGCTCAAATAGGGCCAGGACGGGGTCCCGGAAGCTCCAGACTACATCTTGGGAGTATGAATCTTAGCGATGGAGCAGTTGATAAGGATGAGCGAGCACCGTGCCTCATTACAGGGTTACTGTAGAAATACTGGAAAAATTTTCCGGTCCTAGAACATCTTGTAGTCTTTCATCACCGTATCTTAAGAAGAGCACCTAAAACTTAAAAAAGAGCCGGAAAACAGCACCTAAAGCAATCAGGTAGGTGCTGTACGTGCTGCCATATGCAGTTGGGTTAACAAGGAAACAGAAGCTGATAAATAATAGCGACGTAAAAAGGAGCAGCTTAAACATCAGTACGATTTGCAAATTTAACATAGATTCGCTCAACAAATTTCAAAGCATTAGGGCGAAAGTATGCTTTAACTACGGAAGATTACCAGTATCTTATTAACACCAACCAAAAATTCATGGAATTCAACATTCACTCATTCTGGCCACATACATATGTCTCCCAAGAATTTGTCAAGTATGAGGACACGCGCCACAGACAATTATTAAAGGAAATCTTAGATATAGCCTATCTTTACACTTGAGAGCCGCAACTTGCCCCATTTTGACCTTAATGCACCCGACGGCAATCAAACGCAGGAACTGGAAGCGTCTGAAGCCATCACCAATTAAATTCCAGAATATTTTGAAAAGCAATTTAAACCATGACCGATGACTAATCTTCTGAAAGAAAACATCAGTAAATGAAGCAATCCTTTTAGAAAAAAAAAAAAAGGTCTCTTTGCTCAGATGTTGTGGGAACAACTGCAATTAGGGGGGTTGTATTTAGTTGTTGATTCATAATGATTTCTACTGTAAAAAGAAAAATAAGCCATCGAGGGGGAACTGAAGTTATTAGAATGTTAACGTGTCCTCTGGGGGCACATGTCTGCGCATCAGAGGATCGTTGCTCTGCGTGGATTCCAGGAGCTCAGTGTGCCCCTCCTTAGGGGGTGGAGATTAGCTCCCGGAGAAGGTAGGCAGCCCGTCAACGACCCCGCACCAAGGGAGATACTATATTTGACAGAGGAGACTGTGATCCCAGGCCGGGGGAACAAAGCAAGGCCTCAATAGTCATTGAAATGTTTTTAGGAGCCCCTGGCTGGAGTGGAAATGTTCTCATTTAGAAACAAAACAGAAAAAAATCTACCTTTAAGACTGAGAGTCTATAGTCTCTGAGCTACAAAAACCAGTGACATTCACTCAGAAAGAGATCTGGTTTTCAGAGTCTGAGTTTTTGTAAGCGTCACGTAGATCCATACCCCTTCATCGTCTGAGAAGGAAAACTATTTCTTTTTCATAACATAAAGCACTGTCTCATTTGATCTTGAAGACAGTCCCGGAACGCATAAGAGGCGGTATCATGATTCCTGTTTTATAAGGAAAAATAATAAAAAAAAAAAAAAGTCGATCTTTAAGAGCTAGCAAATGCATCACTAGCTGCTTATTTTTTTTTAATGTCCACTCTATGACCTGCAAGTTTCCGGGGCCCTTCGCTGGGTCAGGGGATTGGAATCTGAATGGCTCTGACTCTAAACCTCACGCTTCTACCCACTCTGTCTCAGATTTCCTGTCCAAGGTAGTACGCATTTCCTACCAGAACTAACAATTAAACTCCCTGACTAGTGTTCTTTTGATTGTGCAAATTGCCTCCCACGTCCATCCCCAACTAAGCAGCAGTGTGAGTAGGGCTGGCACAGGCGAGGCACCGGCTAAGCGGTGTCCCCGTCCCCCACGATCACACCTAGATTACACCCCCGGCTCCAGACGGACATCTGGTTGACCTTGTGGAGGTCGGGGCTCTGCACACTCAGCCCAGCCCCGACCCAGGGATTGTCCCACACTCTTCCCCTCATGGGGAGGACCCCACAAAAGGAAAGACCCCATCTCCCCATATTACCATAGACCCGAAGGCCTCGTCCCTACCCAGAATGCTCAGATTGCAACCTGTACGAAAAGAGGAAATAAACCCTGATTCCCCTGGACTACTGAACGTCGGAAGCTCCTAAGGGATCGTGACGTTTCCTACTCCCACCAGGAAAGCATGAGACGTCCAGCTGCTCTACATTCTCACCGACTCGGGGGCTACTCGTCCTCCTGGTATTACATGTTCGGCCAATATGCAGCGATGAATGTGCCCTTAATTTGCATTTTCCTGATAACTTGTGATTTTAAGCCTTTTCCATGTTTATCACTCGTTTGTTACATCTCCATGGGAAACTATTTGTTCTCATCTTCTCCCCGTTTTTAATTGGGAAGTTTTATCTTTCCATTACGGTGTGATAGCAGCATTTACATGCTGAATACAGTCTCGTCAAACATATTTTGTTTGGAATACTTCTTTTGTCAGGAGTCTTTTATTCCTGTGACTTACCAGTTAATTGTCCTAATGGTATCTTTCAAAGAGAATGTGTTTTTTATACTTTTTTAAACTCTCATTATCAGGGTGTTTTTTTTTTTTAATAGTCTGTGCTTTTTTCCCATTTATTAGAAATCATTTCCCATAAAAGTTCATGAGACAAGTCGACTTGTTTGCTTTTAGAAGGTTTATATTTTAGCACTTGCAATTTAGAATATAGTCCATCTAGCGAGAGTAAGCGGGTGTTCACTTTGTTACCTCAATTTATCCTGTTCCAAAAACATTTATCACAAAGAATTTTTCTCCATGGTTGCCTTGGTGCCTATATCAAAAATCAATTGACATGACATGTAGGCATATTTCCGAACACTCTGTTTAGACCCACTGACCTATGTGACCGTACATACAGCACTAGATGCTATCTGGATTTTAATAGCATTACAGTAAATCTTAAAATTGGGGAATATAAATCCACTAACTTTGCTCTTTTACAAGATGTTTTGTCTATTTCCATATAATTTTAGTATCGGCTTGTCAATTTCTACCTCCAAGGAAATCTGTTGGGGTTGTAATTGGGATTGCATTTAATTTTTAGATCAGTCTTGGGAGAAATGACTTTTTAATTGAGTTACTTAACCCATGAAAACGAATTAAAGATTTTCTTTAAATTCTCTAAACAGAATTTTATAATTTTCATTTCAGAAGTCTTACACATATTTTATTTAAAAATCCCTGACTATTTTATGTTTGGGGAATGCTTTTATAAATAATGTATCCAAAATGTGGGCACCTGGGCGGCTCGGTCGGTTAAGCATCTGCCTTTGGCTCAGGTCACGATCCTGGGGTCCTGGGATCGGCCCCCATATCAGCCTCCCCGCTCAGCAGAAGCCTGCTTCTCCCCTCCCTCTGCTTCTCCCTCTCTCTCTGCTTCTCCCTCTGTTTGTGCTTACTCCATCTGTCAAATGAATAAAATCTCTAAAAAAAATGGATCTTCTAATTGCTTTTGCATATGTATACAGATTTGTATAAAATTGCCCTTGTACCCTATGACCTTTCTATATTCACTTATTATTTCTAGTAGCAGAAATTAAGATTCCTTACATACTTATATCTTCTATGAATAAAGACCATTTTAATTATTTCTTTGAGTTTTTATGACTTTTGTGTCTCTTTCCTGTCTTTTTTGCATTGACGAAGATGTCCAATACAATGTTGAATAGAAATCATATACTTGTGCCTATTCTTAGCTGAAAAGTTTTCAACATTTTAATTTAAATGTGATGTTTTCTGTAGACTTTTTATCATGAATGTTGTTGAGTTTTTCAAATGTTTATCCTGTATCCATTGAGTTGTTCATGTAATTTCTTCCTTTCTTCTGCTAATGTGGTGCAATATATGATTGATTCTTGAATATTAAAACAATCTGCATTCCTGGGACAAACTCCAAATGCTCATAGTATGTTATTCTTTTTTATATAAAATGTGACTATTTTGCCAATATTTGTTAAGGATTTCTTGTCTCTGTTCACGAAGGATAACGATGTGCATTTTCATTTAATGTCTTTAGTTTTGCAATCATGATGTCTTCATAAAGTTGGCTGTGAAATGCTCATTCTTCTTACATTTTGTGAAAGTTTTCATGAGATTGAAAATTTTTCTTCCTTAAATATATAATTCATCAGTGAAGTCACATTGGCCTGGAGTTCTCCCTATGAGAAGATTTTGAATTACAAATGTAATTTGTTTACCAGATATAAGACTGTTTATATCTTATATTTCCTCTTGTGTTAGTTTTCATAATGTGATTTTTTTGTGTTTTATTTTTTAAAAGATTTTATTTTAAGTAATCTCTACATTCAGTGTGGGGCTTGAACTCCTAACCCTGAGACCAAGAGTCGCATGCTCTGCTGACTGAAACAGCCAGATTCTACAATAAGGTGATTTTTAAAGAAATCCTCCATTTCATTTAAAATTGTCCACTTTTCGTGGGCAATATGTTTATCCCTTATATTTATCTCAATATGTTTAGGATGTATACTATTATCTTCTTTCAAATCCAATATTTGCAATTTATACTTTCTCTTTTCTTGACCAGTCTTTTTTTTTATAATTTTTTAAAGATTTTATTAATTTATTCATGAGAGACGCAGAGAGAGAGAGAGAGAGAGAGAGAGAGAGGCAGAGACCCAGGCAGAGGGAGAAGCAGGCTCCCTGTGGGGAGCCCGACGTGGGACTTTATCCCGGGACCTCGGGGTCACGCCCTGGGCCAAAGGCAGATGCTCAACCACTGAGCCCCCCAGGTGCTCCCTCTTGACCAGTCTTCATAGAAGTTTATCAACTTAATTAATCCCTTGGGAAAAAAAATTCTTAGCCCTTGAACTTTTTGTCTTTTTTAATTTCATTGATTTCCTGAGTTGTTGATTTCCTTTCTTCAACTTTAGTTTTAATTTCCACTCTCTTTTTTAGTTTCTTAAGATGAAACGCTAGGTCACTAATTTGAAGTGTTTCTTCTGTTCTAACATAAACATTTAAAAGCATTCATTTGCTTCTAATTACTGCTCTAGCTGCATCCCACAAATGTTAGGTTATGTTTTAATTTTCATTTAGAAGAAAACATTTTCTAATTTTCCCTGGGACTTCTTTGTGCCCTAATTTACTCAGGTGCTACTTAATTCCCAAATATTTGGTGAGGTTCCAGGTCTCTCATGTTTTTTTCTAACTTAATTCCACTACACATATTATGATCAGAGAAACTCTTGTGCAAAATGTCAGTCTTTTGAAACTTTTGAAACTCCTTTTATGGCTCTGTAAGTCCTGGTGAAGTGAGTGTCCTGTGGATACTGACAATAGTATCCTACAGATGTAAATTGGATCAACTTGATGGTGTTTTCAAGGTTTTAACAGACTGATTTTTTAAAATTAATTAATTAATTAATTAATTTTATATTTTTGGTCTGTGGTTCTATCAATTCCTGAAAGGGGGTATTAAACATACTAACTATGACTAAGCATGTGTGTATTCCTTCTCTAGTTCTGCTGATTTTTCCTTCATGCATTTTAAGCTCTGTTATTCAGGTGAAATACTTTTTACCTTTTTATCATTTATGAAATACTTCTCCTTTTTATCATTATGAAATACTTCTCCTTTTCAAGTAATAATTCTAGTCTTGAAGTTGCTTTGTCTGATTTCAATATAGCTGCATCAGCTTTCAAATTTCTGATTATTGTTCGCGTGTTACATATTTTCCCATCTTTTTACTTCAATATATATGAGTATCCCTATATTGTGTTCATCTCTTATAGATGGTATATTTTTATTCTATTTCATTTGTATTAATTTTTATAACTCTTTGTATAATTATTTTTAAATGTAACTTTACATATTACAATTTACATTCGTAATTTATCATACTCTACTATTATTGTATCACTTCAGGGAAAATGTAAGAATCTTTCAGCAGCAGAATAATACCATTTGCTCCCCCTTTCTATGTTTTATTGTTGTCATATCTTATAAATATTGCCCACAGAAAATATTACTTTTGTTCTAAAGAGTCAGTTTTCAGTTAAAGAAAATAATAATCATATAAAGTATAGGTTTTCATATTTACCAACACATTTATGGTTTCTAGTTCTCTTCATTCTTCTCTCTGGACAAAAGTCCCTCCCTGGCATCACTTCCCCTCAGCCAGCAGAACCTACTTTAACTTTTCTTAGTAGTGCAACTCTGCAGACTTAGAATTCCCTCAAATTGAAAAATGTGATTTTACCCTCGGTTTTGTTGCATATAGTCTTTGGATATGGAATTGTGGTTGAGTTTTTGTTTTCTTTTTAAGACCTTAAAGGCCTTGTTTCATTGTTTTCTAGCTGCCATTGTTTCTGATTTAAAAAAAAAAAAAAAAAGCTAATTTGGGTCATGGTTCTCCCATGCGTAATGTGCACTTTCTGTCTGGCTGCTCTGAATACTTTATCTTTGGTTTTCAGCAGTTTAGCTATGTGATTAGAGGTGATTCCTTCTGTACTCAAGCTACCTGTGGTTTTTGGAATTTCTTGGTTCTGTAGGTGGTGCTATTTTCAGCAAATTTGGGAAGTTTTTGACCATTATTTATTTCAACATTTTATGGCCCCAATGTTTTCTCTTTTTCTGGGACTCTATTTTTTTTTTTTACATACTAGACCCTTTGGCATTAACTGAGATTGTGTTTATTTCAAAACAAACACCTTCTTTTTCTTTGTTCTTCAAATTGGGTAACCTCTATTGATCTGTCGTGTTCACTCACCATTCATTCTGCAGTTTCAACCTGCAGTTAATCCCACCCAGTGATACATTTTAAAGTTCAGATTTTGCACTTCTTTTCCATTCTAGAATTTTGCCCTACCTGTTGCCCAATAACAGTACACAGTCATTTGCTATATTTTGTCCAGTTTGATGGTTGTTTACTGTAGAAATTTAACCTGAGAAACAGTTCTCCTGTCCTGGATGGGAGAAGTCGTTTAACATAGCATCTGAATGATGCATATTCTACAAAGGTCCAATGAAGTCCTGAAAAACTAGTATATCTCAAGTCTCAAGTCTATTTTAAGATTTTATATGTGTATATATATATATATATATATATATATATCAATAGATAGATACAGATATATCTCCAAATTATTTTCATAACAGTTGTATCAATGCATAGTGCTGTCAGTCATGCAATGGAATACCAGGTTTTCTATAGAGTTATACACATTAAGTGTTTTATTTTGTTTCATAATGAAACAAATTCAGGATAATGTGAATTCAGTATTAACGTTTGAAAAGGCAAGTTGATATTTGCACCCCTGAAAAAAATTAAAAATGTTATCTAATTTCTGTTTTCCAGTAGCTTCCTTCTGCCTGTAGCTAGTCTGCATTCTCAGCCCACAGTTTACCCAATAAGTGTCCATAGAAAAAGGATTGTGGTAGCTTCTCATTGGCAACTTGCTATTATCATTTTACCACTAGGGTTTTTTGCTGTTTTTAATTGTGACTGAAGTGATAATAATTTCACTTTCAGAGTACTTTTCAAAAAGTACTGCATAATGAACCAGCGTGCATGTGAAGCCCCAAGTTTCTCTAATCTTGTTACTTCTATGCTGAATGACCACTTAGACTTTGTTGGAGTAGCACTTTTCTTGGGTAAATCCGAGATCCTCAGCCTCCAGATCATATAGGAAAATGCTACAGGGAAACCAACAGCTTCCATCTTCAGCTTGCTTTGGAAATACTTTCATGACTCCTGACTTTTAGTGTGTCTAGTACCCACTGGTTCCACAGCTTTGAAAATATGATTTTTATGATTTATCAATCTTTATCATCTTCTCAGTTTTACTGGCCTCACATGACTTAGTGCCCTTTATTTTGAAGCAGAAGTCCAGTTTTGCTATTTTTTAACCTTATTTTTTAAGATTTTATTTATTTATTTGTTTGAGAGACAGAGGGTGGGGGGCACGTGTGTGCTGTGGGAAGGGCAAAGGAGGAAGGAGAGGGACAAGCAGATCCCCTCCCTAAGCGTGGAGCTAGATGTGGGCTTGATCCCAGGACCTGAGATCGTGACTCTGGGGGAACCAAGAATCCATTGCTCAACTGGCTGAATCACCCAGGTACCCCTGATTTTCAACTTTATACATATAGAATCATACAATATATATTCTTTATTAGAGTTTGGCTAATTTTGCTCAATATTATTATTTTTTAGATATTCATTCATTTCCTTGAATGTTTATTCTCATTGCTGTAGATCATTCCATTGTATGATTACACCAAAGTTTATATCTGCATTCTATTGTTAATGAGTATTTGAGGAATTTCTACTTTCTAGCTATAATGAATAGTGCAACTTTGAACATCCTTAGAAACATCTTTTCATAAATATATAAATGCACATTTGTTAAGTGTACATTGTAGTAGAAATTCTGGGTCATGGGGTACACATGTGCTTGTGTTCAGTAGCTATTGTCAAACAGATTTCCAAGCGGTTGTTCCTATGTGCGTTTCCACCATTAGGGTATGACGGGTTTTATTTGTATGTTTTTAATTGGCTAGATTTTCTCTAAGACGTTTGTCATATCCTTATTAAGTCATTGTTTTTCCTATTGTCTTAGATAAATCCTTTATATGATAAAGATATCAACCATCACATTTTCAGCAAATATATCCCCATATATTCTGTTCATTGAATTTTAATTTCAACTATGCCAAGCATAATGTGTAAATAACCAGATCGTTCAGACTTTCACTTATCCACATATCTGCTGCAGTCCTTCAGTAGATAACTAAGCTTTAAATTTTATCACAACCCTGAATTCTTTATCGACATGATTACATACCAATATTCAATATAATGATCTAAAATATCGCCTTAAGACTGATATCTATAAAACAAATTAAGGACAACGTAAATCCACTGTTACTCTTTGGACAGATAGAGTTACGAACTGCTAAATAACAAAAAAAAAAGAGGAAGAAGAAGGAATGTCTATATGAAAAAATAATTTATAGCTATCTATAATTAATAAGGTGAGACATTCTTTGCCTTATTTTGACTCTCCATAAAATACCATATATGAATGTTTGTAGCTACCATGTTTCTCTAGCTTGCCCATCTCAAACAGTCCTTTTTTATCTGACGCTTTGTTAGCCGCGGCACATTTCATTACTACAGCTGTGACTAATAATAGGTAATAAGTAAACAGTGTTTACTTATCCCAGTAATCCTATCCTAACTTTAACTGTTAGAATCACATAAAGGCAACCCAACAAGCAATGCAATATGCCCAAATTACATTTATCTTGATACTCAGTAAAACCAATCTCCAGCCTAATACGTTTTTATAGCATTATCTTCTGGAGAATTTACATCTTAAAAAAGTACAATAGAGAATCAACTCTGCATCCATTAATGATGAAAATCTCAAATTTATACAGAAGAGATTAATAAGCCCCAAGAATTCCAAAAAGGCTTTTAAATCCACAAAATGTGGTATAGTGTTTAGTCTCTGCCTGATTTCAAGTATATTGACTAAACGCAGGGTAAATAAACCAGAGTCAAAGTTGTAAATAATTACATCTATAAAAAGTGCTCCACTTGCAGAAAGAAAACCACGTCTAAATTCTTGGTTTGCTTTCAATTTTGTGTAATTTTTTAATGTGATCTTGAACCAGGCACATTTCCCAGTCTATCGTCGCTCACGTCCATCACTGCACTGAAAGTCTATGGCACACTCGGCCTATTGCCAAACAGAACACAAAGGCTCACCCCTACTAATGTGTCCTCCCGCTACCACCTGAAACCTGTAGAGAAAATGAAACAAATTTTCCAAATAAGCTTATGTAGGTAACTATTTGTAGTTATGTGATCTGTGACTTATTTAGCACAGAAAATGAGAAAATTAAATGAAAAGACAAAACTTCAGTTAAAAGACATTATGCATATATAGTCAGACTATACGTATAAGCCTTCAAAGGTACTTGAAATCATGACATAACCTGCTTATTTCTATTTTGCAACTTATTTTTAAAAGTTTTGTATTAACTTCCCTTGGGTGGTTTCACCAGGGGAATAAGTCAGTGTCCAAAAATGCTAACCCAGGCAATGTATGGCCACAGCTCAAATCTCCCAGCCTCTTCCAATAACATCATTCTTCTGATAAGTAAAAGTCACTTTCCACAAAGTGATGGTGCAGAAATAAACTGAGAGAATTGTAGCTACTAAAAAAGTTAAAGAAGGGGACACCTGGGTGGCTCAGCAGGTGAGCATCTGCCTTTGGCTCAGGGCGTGATCCCGGGGTCCTGGAATCAAATCCCGCATCAGGCTTCCCGCAGGGAGCCTGCTTCTCCCTCTCCCTGTCTCTCTCTCTCTCTCTCTGTGTCTCTCATAAATAAATAAATAAAATCTTAAAAAAAGTTAAGGATGACTCTGATTTTATGAGAAAGCCAACTGTCATTAAAAAAAATATGCCTACTTAAAAAGTCTTATTTAAAAACAGAATTAACTTGAAATGGTCTAGTTTAGATTAGAAGATAATCTTTATAATGCATTTTTTGAATACTAGAAGACAAAACTATGAGTTGGAATTGTCAGCTATAAAGAGGGCAACCTAAAGGCAAACTTGTGTGTCTTTCAAGTAGCTAGTCTCAGGGTTTGAGAGAGGAAAGCAATTTTCCAATATATACAAAGCATTTTGAAAAGGTATTTGGAAAGATTTTTCTTCTTGTAAGGACTGCTTATCAGCATCTTTGTAGTTAGATAATGCAGAAGCTATTTCTTTATTCCTGGGATCTGCCTTAGATCTTCAAGAATAAAGAAAAAGTATCTTTTTTTTTTTTTAAAACCATTCAACCTATCTAGGGAGCTGGAACTAGGTTTAATGCCGCTGAAAAAAGCTCTGGTTGTTTACTTGACTTACCACCAAGCAAACAACCCACATTCTGAGAGAGAAAAAAAAAGTATTTATTCATGCCTCAACCATGTAAAAAAAATAATAATCAAATACCTGAGAAGAAGGAGTTATTGTTAGCATATAACATTTAATTAAAAGGAGATTAAATCAGGAAATATGATGGTTTAAAACCATTTAAAATAAAATTTAGAATAAGTTTTAATTGTATTGATCTAAATGTATTTATAACCTATAGTCTCTCTTATTGGACAGACTCACTGAGGCGAGCTATGATTTCATTATGTTACACAGGTTATGAGATATTTTTGCTTTTTCTAGTAATTTTTATTTACAAGTTATCTTTTGTCTAAGACATATTGAGCAGGAATAGGAATTGCTTTTACCAGAAAACTGAACATATAACTGTTCAGGCATCCCATGGAATAAGTTATCCTGGGAATAATGTTATCCATCGCCTCACAGGGGTCATTGTTGCTGAAAGATACCGATTACCAATTAAACAATCCTCCAAGTATTTTGCCCTTTACCAATAAAAAGATATCAATTTGTAGGCTATTAAGAAATTATTTAAAAACTTTTTTACCTTGAAAGAGTAACCTATATACTCAACTTCTTTTTTCCTTCCCTGACCCTGAAATCTGACCAAAACCCTATCATTCTAAAATAGGACTTTCATTGAGATTGCAATGACAGCCTAAAGGCCTACCCCCACCCCCTGCCTGGTCCCAGGCTTTCTCAATGCGCCTCTCTGTAGCCTTAGAAAATTATGATATTCTCTTTGAGAATCAGAGAAGATTCTAGAAACAGCAAGACAAATTAAGGAGTTCCCTTCCCTCCACAATGAGCTCTAAGGTTTTTGCTAATTGCTAGTAATATTAGAAGCTAGGGAGGCCAACCATGAAAAACCACACATAAGCTTTCTTCCCTGAAGAATAGGGCTTGGCAAGATTCTGAGGAGCTGGAGCCCAAGGGAAAGGCCCAATAAACTACACTTTTGGAGAAAAGCTTGACACATTGTAAGTATGTCATCCAGAGAAAGCTGACTTAAAGAACTCTGGTGTCTCCTGAACACCATGGGATAAAGAAAATACATCAGGTGAACTGAATCTCTCTGCCATCAAGACCATGTGATTATAGAGATAATTTAGAACTGAGTGGCTTCTCAAGGATCAGTTTAATTGTCAGTTCTTTCTTTTTTCAGACATAAAGTCTTTGGCCGATTTTACAACCCAGGAATGCCTTTCTCAAGAACCTAGGAGCTATCCCTTTGAAATGTCAGCATCAAGAAAAATAATGCCAAGAAGAAATAGACCATCTGAAGAGGCCTATATCTATTTTAAAAATTGAATAAATAATTGATACCCTTCCAAAACAGCAGAAAACAGATGGGTTCCCTGGTGAATTCTATCAAACTCTTAGAAGAGATTACACTAACTTTCCACAATCACTTTCAGAGGAGTGAATCAGAGGAAATATTTCCCAACTTTTTCTATGAGACCAGTAATTATTATTGTAATACCAAACCCAGGCAAAAACATTATAAAAAACACCCTCCAGACCAACATTTCTCATGAAAATAGATGAAAAAAAATCCTCAGCATAATATTAGGAAAGTGAATTTTAAAAATAATTATACATCATAACAAATTAGGATCTATCCCAGGTATGCAAGACAGGTTCAACACTCAAAAATCAATTAATATAATCCATCACATCAATAGTCTAAAGAATAAAATAATCATATGATCATATTGATAGATATAGAAAAAGCATTTGACAAAATTCAACTTCTATTCACCACAAAATCTCTCAGTAGACTTAGAATATCTTAATGGGGAACTTTCTCACCTTGTAAAGAATATCTACAAAAATCCTACAGCTAACACCATATTTAATATTGAAAAACTCAGGGGCACCTGAGTGGCCTCAGGATCTGCCTTTTGTTCAGGTCATGATCTTAGGGTCCCGAGACTGAGCTCCATGTTATTGGGCTCTCTGCTCAGCTGGAAGCCTGCTTCTCCTTCTCCCTCTGCCTGCTGCTTCCTCTGCTTGTGTGCACATGCTCTCTCTCTCTCTCTATCAAATCAATCAATCAATCAATCTTTAAAAAAATAATGAAAAACTCACAGCTTTCCCAGGAACAATGCAAGGATGTCTTTCTTACTGTTCTCTTGAAAGATGATACTGGAATTCTTTGTTAATGCAATAAGGCAAGAAAAGTAAATAAAAGGTATATTGATTGGAAAGAAAAATGTAAGACTATCTCTGTTCATAGAGGACATAATAGCCTATGTAGAATATCTGGGGAAAAAAAAAGACAAAAAACTGTTCTTGGAATTAGTAAGTGCTTGCAGCAACGTTGTAGGATATAAAAATATATAAAAGTCAACTGCTTTCCTATGTACTAACAATTTACAAATAGAATCTGGAATTTTAAAAAACATTAAAAAAAGAATCTGAAATTAAAAATTCAATATTATTTATATCAGCATCCTCCTCCCAAATAAAATATTTAGGTATAAATCTAATCTAGGTATGTAATATTCATGAGGAAAACTATAAAAATGGACAAAATCAAGAACTAAATAAAGGGAGAGATATTCTATTTTTATGGATAGAAAGACTCAACACTGTCAAGATGTCAGTTTTTCTCCAACTTGATCCATAGATTCAATGTAATTCCAGTAAAGATCCCAACAGTTATTTTATGGATTTAGATGAACTAATTCTAGTATTTATATGAAAACACAAAAGACCCAGAATTGCCAACACAATATTAAAGGAGAAGAAGAAAGTTTGAGGACTGACACTACTTGACTTCAAGACGTATAATAAAGCTTCACTAGTCAAGACAGTGTCGTTTGCCAAAACAATAGATAAATCAATGGAACAGAATAGAGATCTCAGAAATAGACCCTTGTACTTATTGTTGACTGATCTTTGACAAAGGAACAAAGGCAATACAATGGAAGAAAGAGCTTAATCTCTTCAAGAAATAGTGCTGGAACATCTGAACATCCACATGTGAAAGAGAAAGAAAGAGAGAGAGAAAAAGCGAGAGAGAAAGAAAGAGAAAAATTAGATATGGACTTAACACCCTTTATGAAAACTAACTCAAAATGAATTTCTGACCTAAGTGTAAAACACAGAACTATGAAACTCTAGAAGATAACACAGGAGAAAACCTAGATGACCTTGGGTCTGGAGATGGCATTTTAGATAAACATCAAAGACACAATCCATGAAAAAAATAATTGATAAACTGGACTTCATTGAATTTAAAACTTCTGCTTTATGAATGGCAGTTATGATAAGTAGAAGGTAAGCCGCAGGCTGGGAGACTATATTTGCAAAAGTCACCTCTTACAAAGGACTGTTATCCACATATCCAGAGAAATCTTAAAACTCTGCAATAGAAATGCAACTTGATTAAAAAATGGGCAAAAGACCTGAACAAACATCAACAAAGAAGATATACAAATAAGTTGGCAAAGAATCATATGAAAAAAATGCTCCACATCATATGTCATCGCGGAAATTTAAATTAGAATGAGATATCACTACACACCCATTAGAAAAGCCAACATCTGCAATGCTGACAACGCCAAATACTAGCAAGGATGTGCAGAAACAGGAACTCGTGTATATTGCCGGTGGGAACGCAGTGGTACGGCCATTGCAAGATAGTTTCACAGTTTCTTAACAAAACTAAACATACATTTACTATATGGTCCAGTAATAGCATTCCTTGGTATCTATCCAATGATATTGAAAACTTATGTCCAGACAAAACCCTGCCCACAAATATTTATATCAGTTTTATTCATACTTGCCAAAACATGAAAGCAACCAAGATGTCCTTCATAGGTGAATGGAGAAAATTGTGGTACATTCAGACAATGGAATATTATTTAGTGCTAAAAAAGTGAGCTATCAGGCCATGAAAAAAACGTAAAAGAAACCTAAATGTGTAGTAGTGAAAGAAGCCAACCTGAGAAGGCTAACTACTATTTGATTCCAACTATATGACATTCTGAGAAAAGTCAAACTATGGAGACAATAAAAATACCAGTGGCTGCTGGTGGGGGTTAGGGTGTGTGCCAAGGGATGAGCATGGATGATTTTTAGGGTAGTGAAACTACTTTGTATGATACTATAATTAATGATGAATACATGTCATTATACATTTGTCCAAACCTTTACTATGTACGATACTAAGAATGCATCCTAGGTAAAACCATGGATTTGGGGTGATTATGATGTGTCAGTGTAGGTTCATCCTTTTTAACAAATATACCATTCTGGTGAGTGATTGCCATTAGGGAGGCTGTGCATGTGTGGAGGTGGAGGGTACATGGGAAATCTCTGAACCTTCTTTTCAGTTATGCTGCGAATCTAAAACTGTTCTAAAATATTGCCAAAAAAAAGGAAATATAATAAATATAATACCTTCCTTTTAAAGGCTAAATATTATTTTGTTTGTATCTAATACATTTTTTATATCCATTCATCCATGGGTAGACATTAAGATTGCTTTCACATTTTGGCTATTATGAATAATGCCACAAGAACATAAGTGTGCAAATATCTCTTCAAGTTCCTTAAACAATAAGGAAATTGTGTCACATGTGACAAGGATGAACCTTTGAAGACATCACACTAACTAAGGGAAATAAGCCAGTCATAGAAGGACAAGTACTGTTGATTTCACTCATATAAGGTATCAAAAGCAGGGAAACTCATAGAAGTAGTAAGTAGAATCATGATTGACCATAAGCAGAAAATGAGGAGTCACTGTTCAGTGGGAATTGGATTTAGTCATGCAAGATAAAAAAGTTCTAAACACCTGCCATACGATATTGTACTTAAAGTTAACAATACACTATTGTACAATCAAATTTTAAGAGGGTAGATCTCATGATCTCATATATTTTTTCTTTTTTAAGTATAATCTTTTAGAAAAAAAAGTAGTGTTCCTATTTTCCAGTCTTTGTAGGAGGGCAGGAGCCTAACTTTAATAAGCACCAATTAGTAAATCCAGGTGGCCTAATCACATTGACCAATCTGTGTGCTAAAGTCCAATAATTCATCGGGACACTTAGCTATTGGCTCCTATATCATAGGCCCACAGATGCACAAATTGCAGTACCTTCCACCTCATGCAAAATATCCCAATAGCAAGACCCCAGCCACAATGATGAATTAACACAACAACAAAAAAAACTTAGCATCCATTTGGATGATCATAGCCAGGGATAAGAGGAATATTAATCAGAAAACCTGCCCAGAAAAATAGAAAATATTCTGGAAAAAATCCAAGTGAATATTTGAATAAAATTTAGTTCAGCTCATATAAGCCTGTGTGCGTTTACTCGTGTGATAAAAAACGAGGATAAAAAGCTTGGTTTCCAGAATGAAGATTTCATTAAAAGACATGGAGTGGATTATCACCACCAGGCAACAAAATCATGGCTTGAAAGACCAAGAGTCATATTACAAAGTGCAGATCAAAACAAACAAACAAGAAATATATTCAGATGGAAAATAGGAAAAGATAAGAGATTTAGAAGATAGATAGAGCAGAACTAATATCCAAATGATTGGAATTTTAGAAAGCTAAAAGAACACCTGGAGGCAAAGTAACTGAAGACAAGTGAAGTACAGTAGAAGAATAATTTTCCGAAGGGGAAGAACAATGTAAATGGGCATTTGAAATGGTTGCCAAGTTGCAGACTTCCCTGATAAGAAAAGACATATTCTTAGGCCTGTGCAATCCAAATTTTCACAAGTCTGAAAACAAAGAAAAGAATACATGAGCTAAAAAATACAATGTATGAATTGCCTAAGAGAAAAGAAAACCAGACTAGAATGAGATTTCTCCTATGAACCCCGGGACGGTGGATTAAAATTTACAACTAATTGACAGACAAGCCTGGCAACACTAGAATTCTCTCACCAGTCAAGATATCTATCACCCATCAGGGTGAAAAGACAGTGTTTGAGAACAGGCAATAAGATAGAGAATATCACCACAGACGGTATAGGAAGAAAATAGTTGGAAAAACACTCTACAAACAATCAGATCAGAAATTACAAGATGAGCGAAGATGAGTCAAGCAAGGAGTAGTACGTGGGCTGAAATACTTGGGTCCCTGATTATGAGCGCTCAGAAAGTGAAAGTAAAAAAATTAATAATAATGGGAGAAAACAGTAGGGTAGTTTGAAACAATATATAAGAAATAGCTGCTAGCCTTTATATTCTCTAGAATAAAATTAAAAGTGAAATGAGAAAAATATACCATTCATAATACTTCTAAACATACAAGTAATTTAATACAAATGGAATGAGACATATATGGAAAAAAAAACCCCATAAAATTGTATTAAAAATTATTAAACAAGATCTGAACCAAACAGGAAGGTCCTTAGGGGGAAAGACATAGTGTCATAAAAATAATAATTTTCCCAAAAGTTAGCACATACATTTAACAGAATTCCAAAAAGAATCCCTACAATGCTTTAAACAAAATTGGATAAAATAATTTGGGATTTAGAGGAGGAATAGTGTCCAACAACAGTTAGTAAAATCATGTAACAGAAGAACAAGTTCTTAAGAACTTAAGATAAAGCCATTGTATTATTACCACGATCTTTATGTCCTGGAATGGAAATAAATAGATCAATGTTATCAAAGAGACTGGAACTGGATCCGACTGTATGTGATCAGTAAAGAAAGAATGGATTAGGAAAAAAATTATGTTGGCACAATGAGCTATCTAAAAAACCCAATTTATTCCCATTTTATGCCATATGTAAACAACAAATTCCAGATTAATTAGACTATTAATTATAGACTTAATCACAAAAATAAGTTAAAAGGTAGCATATGTGGTCAAGGGATAGGAAAATCTAGACAAAACCGGAAGCCCATAAGTTATACATATGTGATAATGTGAAAACATTTTCTGAGGTAAACAAGTCAATAAACAAACGATAGAAAAAACCTATTGGCCAAGCAGATGGTAGATGAAAGGTTAATTATCTATAACATTCAAAATTATTAAAAATATTAAGATTAAATTTAAATTTAATCTACCTTTAAAAAGGTAGAACAGCTCAATAAAAATATGGACAAAAGACTGAAAGGACAGTTCACCGAGGACAGATATTTAAATTTACCAATGCTTGGGGGAAATGCAAATAAACACCATGACAAATCTCTTCACACTTATTAGGCTCCCAAAAATTAAAAAGATCTGTGACACCAAATAATAGAGATATAGGAGGAAAAGGCACTCTGCTGCGTGCCTGGGAACGTGAAGAGTTATAGCTTTTTAGAAAAGCAATATAGCAACATCTATTAGGATTATAAATACATTAACTTTTCTACCAAGAAATCCCACTTCTGGGAATATATTCCATAGAATGAAAGCCCCAGTTCATTAACACTTATGTAAAGGATGATTATTGCTCTTCTCATTTTCACCAAAAATAGACACAAAAACAAAGACCTTTATTACATGAATGCCCATACACAGAGGAACGACTGAATAAATGATAATGTATCTTATAGTAGAATTTTATGCAGCCATTAAAGAGAGAGAATTAGAGATTTGCCAGTTGGTCTAAAAGTATTTTCTTTGAAGGGAAGCAGAATATGTCTCCCCAAAATACGCCACTTTGATAATGATTATTTTGGGGTTTTTTTCCTAGTTTTTTTTTATTTTAATAAATTTATTTTTTATTGGTGTTCAATTTGCCAACACATAGCAGCAATGTCCACATTAGCCAAACTGTGGAAGGAGCCTCGGTGTCCACCGAACGATGATGGATAGAGAAGATGTGGTTTATGATAATAATTATTTTGAACGGATGGTCATTGAGAGGAATCAGGTGCAAGAAGAAAAGCTCTCGCCCTCCCCCTCACCTACGTGAAATCAGAACATAAATTCCTTCTGCGAAGATGCTTTCTCCCCCGTGTCCTGGACCGAGAAGGGGATGATAAGGTTATCACTGGAGAGGAGACGACGCCGAGAAAGAATCTACACGAGCCAACCTTACTAATTGGCCTCACTTCCATTAGTTTCATGTGTATTTACGTCCTCTCAATTTGCTCCCCCTGGAAGCCCAACGTCCTTTTCCTTTGTCTTGTCACTTTTCTACAAAATTATTATTTTTTTGCTGAGATGTACAAAAGCCCAAGTCTAACACCCCTTTGATTTATTCATCAGAGACTTTTCTTGCATGAAGCATACTGCATGTGTTAATAAACTGGTTTGCTATTGTAATTTTCAGTGTAATTTAGAGGAACTCTGCCAATAAACCTAACTCAGATGGGGAGTGGAAAAGGTTTTTCCTCCCCTACACCTGTTCCACTCTTCTGTTGAATCAGAAAAGGAAGGAACAGAAAAATCTGTAAAACTCATTTTTTTAATGCTTTGTTAATTGCAATATAAGGGGTTACAAATACACATATAAAATGCTTATAAATCACATAAAAATATCATTTATCATTTATATCATTATACAGTTCTATAAAATGGAAACTTGGAAGGATAAATATTAGGATGTCACCAAGAATTTCCACACTTTGCAGGTGGTTTGTGCGGTGATTGGTATTGAAAATGAAGGAGAGGGATCCCTGGGTGGCGAAGCGGTTTGGCGCCTGCCTTTGGCCCAGGGCACGATCCTGGAGACCCGGGATCGAATCCCACATCAGGCTCCCGGTGGATGGAGCCTGCTTCTCCCTCCGCCTGTGTCTCTGCCTCTCTCTCTCGCTCTGTGACTATCATAAATTAAAAAACAAAACAAACAAAAAAAAAAACTTGTATTCCCCTTTAAAAAAAAAAAAAGAAAATGAAGGAGAACAGGAAAAAAAAATCAGGCAAAAAAGAAAAAAAATAGAAAAAAGACTACTAAAAATGGGAAAGTATACAAATATGAGGAGTTACATATGTGAATGTAATTTTTAAAAATTACAAATGGTGATCACTCTCTTGTCTCTAAACCTCTTTCCTTAGTGAGTAAGGAAATTTTCTGTGGGTATGTTTAAGAAATAACGGGGGGGGGGGGGGCAACCAGAGTTCACGTCCTGACTTGTCACTAACTGGAGGCAGGAATTCCATTGCATTGTTCACTTTTCCAGACTCAAAGTTTCCCCATCCATGAAGTAAGGTTGTGAGGATAAAATGCAACTACGGAATTAAACTTTTTAGCACAGTGCCTGGTACATATTAAGCTCAATAAATACTGGCTATTAATGTAAATTTTTATTATAGTTACTGCAAATCAATGAAATTTCAGTTCCAGCTGGAGAAAAGGAGGACAGGTGGAAAGTAAGATGATTTGGAGGTTCATGAGTGAGTGATTTGAAACTGTCCTGTTATATTTTAAATTCTCCTTCCTATGTTTTGATTGGGAATAGAAAGCTAAAAATCGCTTAATGTGGTATCAAGATCCTCAAAATCAATCCTTCACCGAAGTAGAACAATTTTCCTGTGCCCAGTCGTTCTGTTTGCCAAACAATTCCTATAATACTCACTCAAAGAGTTGCTATTTCGATCAAAGAGTACACATGTTGACTCACATTTTTTGATAACCTACTAGATGCCGGGCACTACGTGCTACACAGCAAAACCGAAAATTACATTCTATTTCCCCCATTTTGCAGATAAAGGAACTAATATTCCCATAGTTTAGATGAGTGTCAAAAGTTTGATTTGATGTTCGGGTAAGTCTATTTCCAGTTCCCGGGCTCTTTCTAACACAGGTTTGCTGCCATCAGTATAAGTATTAGTACTCTAGAGTATTAGTACTCTATAAGCAGCAAATATTCTACAAATTTAAATGTAGCTAGACATTTAATAGGAAGTTTCAGTTGCCATAGAGTCTTGGCTGACGTCCTAAGATTGAAGACAGCAGGTGATCAATGTTCTTCACACATTCCAGAGAGAGTTGCTAGACACCCCTTCCCAGACTTGCTGGGATTAACCTAAACATGTCCTTCTCTTCCTTCTGGGTCACCTATCCCCAGTCCATCTAAAGCTGATAAGGTAATGGAGCCTTTTAGAAAATGCCTTAGCCTAGAAAAAAGCAGGTTTGGGCTTTTCACCTTCCCATATCCAGATATGTTCAGGAAACATCCTATCACAGAAAGAGACAGCGGTTGGGCATCTGAACCACAGGGCAACTGTGTCAGATTTGAGACCTATAATGTTTACAACTGTCCCTTTACCTCCAGTTCCTACCCGTATCCCAACCACGGACGACCCCCAGCTGCAGAGTTTTGGGGAAAAAAGAATTATAAGAGCAAAATGGAGAAAGAGTGAAAAAGATCGATAACGCCCTCCTCCCTTGCCCACTGGGGTCTGGGGAATCCTTGTGTCGGGACTGAGCGGGGAAGATGGGAGAAGCCTTACCTTGAATTAGAGGCGAAAGTTAGGGTATGTGATTGTACTGTGTTTTAGTATCAGAAAACTCAGTTCCAATACCCAAGGACTATTCTTCCTGGAAAGGTCTGGGATCTTCCTGAGATACGGCCCAGTGACAGAGAAAGGGAATTCAATGAAGTCCATTGAGGGCAGTGGCAAGAGAGAGAGTCAGGCTATTTCATGGTTATGCCTCATTGCCTGGCGGCCTTAGAAACCATTACTTCTCTGCTTTCTCCAACGGCGTTCGGATTTGTCGCTCAAAATTCTGCTCAGCGTTCTGGTCTTGCCTTCCTTGTTTCCAGGCCTTTCATGGTGTCACCGGATAAGTTATTTTCTTCTGTGTTCCCATGGCCTTAAACTCCCTTGAGATATGATTCACTATGGCATCCAAGAGTATGGTCAGGCTCCTCTGCACTAGCGAACCCCTTAAGGAAGGTGTGGCGCTTTGCCTCTTAATTCCCAGTGCTTAGCACAGTATCTTGCTCCTGCTAAGTGATCATTCCAGCTGGTTAAATTACGTGGAGTTGAACCAATCATTGAACTCAGCCACAGAATCCAGGACCTTGGTCTACCTGTTGTGTCCCAGCACCTCTAGACGATAAATCCCGAAAACCTCCCCCTGGGAAGCAGGACACTGTTTCTGCTTTTCTGAGGACTTCTCAGGTAAGAGTCCAGCTAACTTTGACACAGCTGAACACCCATGAAAATAGAGACCCAGGTGTCGTCCATGTATGAAGCAAGCAACTATTAAGCTCCTACTACGTGCCACGCTTCAGAAATGAAAAATAAAGAAGATAGCACCTGCCCTAGTCCTTTAACCTGCAATGCTTAAAACCCTTTACAACGGATCTCCGTGTGGAAAATGGATAATGGATGCTCATCATCTGCTGAGAGCCAAGGCAGCTTACGCTCAGCTGATGAGACTCTGGTTGTGAGTGTTAGTTCCGTAAAAGGAAGATAATGGAAACTTGGGTAGGCGTAAGCTGAGGGCAATAAGCAGGCCGTGGAACTCCACAGCCTTCCACAGGCATTTTTTACTGGGAGATCGTGAAGGCTGCATAAATCCCAACCCAACCTCGGACTTAAAAATGACATGTCCTAAATGCACCCTAAATATGAAAGCATTATTGTAACTCTCACCAGGATGGGTTTACCATTCTCATCAGCTTGACTGAGCTTCAGACAGGTTTCTTTCTGACCCTAAGCCCCACCTCCCAGCCTCTTTTGTCTTAGAGCATTTACTTTTAAAAATTTGCAGTTGCAAATTCTTTTTTTTTTTACTCCTTTGGTATGTAAATCTCCTCCCAGCCTCTTGCAGGTTTTACAACCCAGGACTATCTTTCTCAAGGACCCATGGGCCATTATTCTGAAATGTAATTATCAGGAATGATAGTTACCCCTATCTCGCAGTCTCTGGGGTGGGTGGGAGTCCAACTTCCACCGACATCAATTAGCAATCACATGGCCCAGGGACCAAGCTCCCCACTAAGGTCTTCCAGTACTTTCCTCCTTGCTTTCCGTAGTGTCTAAAACTCTTCTCCCTCTTGTTTCTTTTTTTTTATTTATATAAATTTATTTTTTATTGGTGTTCAATTTGCAAACATATAGAATAGCACCAAGTGCTCATCCCATCAAGTGCCCCCCTCAGTGCCCGTCACCCAGTCATCCCCACCCCCCGCCCACCTCCCCTTCCACCACCCCTAGTTGGTTTCCCAGAGTCAGGAGTCTCTCATGTTCTGTCTCCCTTTCTGCTATTTCCCACTCATTTTCTCTCCTTTCCCCTTTATTCCCTTTCACTATTTTTTATATTCCCCAAATGAATGAGTTCAATATTTCTTCCCTATTACAACAGTCTCAATACTACTCTTCCTTGTCTAATTCTGCCCAATGCAATTTTTCTTTGTCAACCAGTGTGTAGAACTTCAACCATAACACAGTAGTTGTAATAGCTATGGTTAGTACACAAATATTTAATACCATTTCTTGACTTTGTAAACCATGGTTCCCAACCAAGAGTAATTTTGCCCGAAGGAACCATTGGGTAAAGTCTGGAGACGTTCTTGGTCGTCACAACCAGGGACAGGGAAAAGGGAGGTTTGCTATTGGCATGTTGCGGGTGGAGAGGTCAGGGATGCTGTTACACATTTTACAGTGTACAGGGGAGTCCCTCACAACAAAGAACACTTTAGTGTAAATGTAAATGATACGCGGGTGAGGAATCCTGCGGTAAACAATCAGGATCCTAAGAGGATTCTTCTCTAGGTCTCAGCCTGGCCAAAGAAATGAGGCTGTGCCAACAACCTGCACCAGATTGTTAGGCTGTGGTTCCCAAAAATAGCAAAAGCAGGCAACTAAGTTAAGTAATGACTATAAACAGCTCTTGGGCTGCCGGGGTGGCTCAGCTGGGTAAGCGACTGACTCTTGATTTGGGCATAAGCTATGGTCTCAGGGTTCTGAGGTTGAGCCCCTTGCTGGTCTCTGTGCTTAGCTCTCTCGTTCTCCCTCTGCCCCTTGCTCTGTTAAATAAATAAACAAATAATATCTTTTATTTTTTTTATTTTTTTATATATTTATTTATTTATCTATTTATGATAGACACAGAGAGAGAGAGAGAGAAAGGCAGAGAAACAGGAGGAGGGAGAAGCAGGCTCCATGCCGGGAGCCCGATGTGGGACTCGATCCCCAGACCCCAGGATCGCGCCCTGGGCCAAAGGCAGGTGCTAAACCGCCGAGCCACCCAGGGATCCCGAATAATATCTTTTAAAAATAGCTCTTGAAGATAATATCATTGAGAAACACAAGCAGAACCAATAAAATTAGAAGAATACTGAACTATTAAGCTAGTACCAAAATGAGTCTGCATTTTGCATCGGTGTAGCACACGGTCTACCTGTTGACGGGGCCCAGGGTCTATCCTAAGGGTGGCGATGTGAACCAGGTAGTCACCTCTCAGGTTCAGCTCTCTCACGGCTGTCGAAGAAGACTCAGGACCCCTCCCTCATGGGACAGTCGTAAAAGATGCAGCAATATGACGCCCGTTCCCTGCTTAGCAGGGCGTCTGACTTAAAGTAAGCTCTCAGTGTGATAATGATTTTGAAATTGCAATAAAGAAGGAAAATAGGGATCCCAGAATTGACTACTTAATAAATAAATGAGGAAATAAGTGACATCTAATTAACTCCTAAGTTCATCACTTACTATTTTGAGAACAAGCTAACTCTTGGAACACCATTATTTTTATGAGAGTTTAAGATCCAGATAATCCAATTTGTGGGCTTGCTGAGTCACTCTGGACTCATAATCACATGAAGGTATTTCCCAGTAAGAATCTAATTAGATGTTTAATTAGTCTACGTAGGCTAATGAACTGCCACTCTGCGTTATCTCCTTTGGAGGTTCATCTCAGCCAGTTTAGGACCGGGGTAATAACTACGATTAATCCAGCACAGGCTGCCACCACCTATCACTGTCTTGCTGACGAAAGACTGGCCTTCAGTTAGCCCATCGCCCCTTTGGAGAAATGCTAAGTTTTCAGCTGCTCTCCTAGCTGGCAAGTTACCCCAAACAGGTACCTGATTCCTTTTTCATTTACTCGAAGAGAAGTTATTGTAGCAATAAGAAAGAACAAGCATATAGCTCATTCACTTGTGACACATGGACTTCCTTTTATTTGGCAAACACACAATAAAAAAACAAATCAAACACCTTCCCTTCTCCCCTTTGCACATAGCTAGAAAACCCATATCAGGGCAAATTGGCTTTAAATGTTTCTATGTAACTTAATTTGGCTTATTTTGTAATGTATCCCATCCTTATCAGCTGCACTCAGAGTAAAGACTTTAGATATTTTGCCTTATTTTTATTTGTCTCACATTTAGGCCTTCTATTATTTTTACTTGTCTTATGCCTTCTTGGCCATACGCTAAAGATTATCTGAGTTCCCTCAAGAGCCACATTTTAAATTTAAAAATGCACTAATGCATAAGAAGTAAAAGCATAAAATCCCTTAAGTCTCTACTCAATACTATACTACTAAATCAATATATAAAGAATGTTTTTAAGCCACCAATCTACAGGAAACTGAGTTTAAAAACAGTGGATATCTTCCCCCAAATTTTCTAAACTAATTTATCGTTTAAATAGACTTGTCAGTTCCAAATTGAATATGACTTGGGTTTCTGAGATCTTGGGAAATGAAGAATATCTTGTTTCATTTTCTAGTCTTACATAAAGCAGAGATGTATTAAAATTTTCAAATTTCTTCCCTCTTTATGAGTTCCAGAGGGTACATTTTGGTTAGTTCAATATACTATTCCTACTTTAACTTTCTCATAAGTTCATCTTTCAATTCCATCCTAAAATTTTTAGCCAAAGGATAAAATCTTCAAAGTGTAGTCCTCTCCAGTGTACTTGTGAAAAGGGAAACATTAAGGAATAATCCCAGTGAAGTACGGATCAGGACATGACGCTAAGAACACAAAAGAAATGATTAAAAACGGTACAGAAATAACCTTTGTAATAACCTTAACATGGGGACAAATGACCTGTTTGACATACTGTCTAAAAGGGAAAACGTTTTATCACCTAGAAACCATTTATACACATTGTTTGGAAGGACTTCTGTAAATAAGTTAGTACCAGTTGCAGGTCTGGGGCTTATGGGTCAGCTGGTTGGTTTGGAAAACAATAGCATTGTCTAAATAAGAAAATGTTGTTAACAGTATAAATCAGTGGCTCTCAACCTTGGTCGCACCTTCAAATTATCTCTGGGTTTTTAAACACTTCAGTACCCCAGGCTACCCCCAGATAAATTAAATCAAAATATCTAGGCTGGGAAGGAGGCGTTGGTCTTTTTTTTTTTTTTTAATTAAAAAAAAATTTTTTTTTTTAGGCATTGGTCATTTTTAATGCCCCTCAGGTGATTCCAATATGCAGCCCAGGTTAAGAACTGATGTTTTAAAGAGATGGTTTAATAACAATTGCCACTACAGCATAGAGCTAGAAGGAATAAGTGGATATATTTTCATGAATAAAAATATAATTAGAGTAGAAGGAAGAATTATCTCTCTACCTCCCAACTAGAACATTTAGAATGAGACTTAAAGCCACTACTGAAGTAGATTTTTGCAGTTTTATGCTTTCCTTATAGGACTCCAGGAAAACATCCAGATCATTCCTATACGTGTATATTTAAGTTGATGCGATTTGATTTGACGTAGCCATTTATAATGCTCTGAAGTGTGAACATAAATACTCCTATTTCAATGGACTCTGAGTGAAAAACACAAGATTCAGTCACTGGGCAGGCAACTTTTCTCCTCAAAAACAGAACAAAAATATGAAATATTATTTTACAGGAATATAACAATAGAACAGAAGAAATAACTTGGTTCCGTATATTAAATCTTGTAAAAAAATAGCATGTAATGTATTCACGTATTAAAAAGTAGTTGAACCCCTTGCGGCACCACACTAGGCCCTGGAGATACAAGCGTCTGAAAAGATGTGGCTCCTGCTCTCACTGATGTACGGTCTACCTGGATGACTTCAAGTCATGCTAAAGATTCTTTATCCCTCCTACACGGCACCATAAACCCAAGAGATTGTTAGACGTCAGTAGTGCACGAACTTCCAAGTGAATTACCCTTTGTCTGTGTAGCACATTTTCAGATCATGATTGATATTTTATAATGTTCTTTAGGTCTCTTCTTTTAAAAGACCAAGAAAAGACTATTATAAATATTACTAGTTAAACTTATGCAAAAAAAAATATGTATATATAGAGTAAATGACTCACATCTCTAGCTTCCCCAAATTTGTTTCTTTCTCGCTTTCTTACTCTCATTTTAATCATCATGATTATTGTCACAATTATTGTCACAATTATTCTCTAATATACCTAATTTGAAAATATTTCTGAAAACAAAACTGTAGCTTTGGAAAATATTGTCGATCCATTTACAATTTTTTTTCAGTTCTTGGTTAGATTTTCCATATAAGAGTAATTTGTGCTCATCACACTGTTTTGTAAGTACGAGAGAAAATTACTCATAACTCATCACTATAGGAGCCGTATTTAATATTTTGACATCTTTACAGGTTTTTCTCTTTCAAACCTTTACAGTTAAAGTCATATTGAATTTACAATTCTATATTTTATTCTATTTGTGCAGCTTTTTAATTTTCTTTACATTACATTTTTTAAGGATTTAAAATGCCATTAAGAACTCTTTATCAATCTCATTTGAAAAGGTATTTGGCTGAAAATTGTTAATATTACTGAGCAAACCTCAAGAACTTCAGAATATTAATTCACTAAGCAAATATTTACACGCTGCCTTATATGTACCAGATGATATTCTACATTCCGAGGACACAGAAATGAACAAAGATTCCTGCCCTGTGGAGTTTATATTCTGGTGAAAACATACAGACTTGGTAATCAAAAGAATAAATAAATAAGCAAGATAATTTCAAGGAGCGATTCTCGTTTTAACAGTCCTGGGATTCCGACACCAGATAGGGAGCTGGTGGGGGGGGGGGCTGCTCAGAAAGATCCTCCTCTCCAAGTAGATAACGTCTGGTCCGAGATTGAATGATAAGCAGGATCACCCATGTGAAGCTCAAACATATCCAGCTACAAGCGGAGTGGAATAATGCTACCTTCCAGGAACTTCTGAGTCACCTGGAACAGATTCTCATAAAGGTACAGGCAGAAAGTGAGCACCCCTTGAGGATGCCCGCCCCTTGCCAGTCCTCACGTGGTTTCCGCTGAGTCAGATCGCATCCTTTCCTCAGAAGCCACTTAGAGACCAATCACAGGAAAACTGATATAATCAAATTCCTCTCCAAGTTTCTAAGCAAAGAACATATGATAGAATTAAACTTTGTGCTTTCCTTTATTTTTAACATGGATTTCCCATGATTATTGACATTCCAAATTTGTGCCGCTATTATTGTTGTCAGTTTTGGAGCTGCAATGTGTCCGCTTGTGCAAGTGGCTTAGTATCGCAGTTAAGAGCGTGGACTAGGGGCAGATTCTAACAGTTAAGACTTTACCTAAGGTACTTAGGCCAGCCACAATGTCCTTATCCCAATAGTAATAATAATGTGAATTTTAAAATAAATAATATTTTTAAAAAATAAAACAATAATGTAAATTTTAATTTATATTTTAAAATAATGTGAATTTTAAAAGAGATGGTGCACGGAACTCAACTTAGAGCCTGACAAAACAAGTCTTCAGAGAGGGAGGAAGAGAGGAGACAGATTGAAAAAGACTGGGGGAGCAGGGGACAGAGCATACGCGCACACATACACCTCGAGATTATTTTAGATATTGTGTGCATAAATAGCTTAGTAGTAGCGAAAACAAGGCTTAATTGAGTTTGCCTTCGATCGCCTCCTGAAAGTTCATTGCTTAGGAGACTGCGTGTGTTCTGCTGACTAAGGAGGACAATCCATCAGTTCTTACTTGGATGGATTATATACCGTGGGATTTGGGGAAGTTAAAATCCCAAACTCGGCTAACTCTTGGTCACAGATGCGATGTCAGGTTTCAAGCAATCAGAGTGGGGCATGTAAAAGGAATGCTCTGGGTCTTCTTAATTCTCCTCATTGTTTCCTTCTGTTCTCAAAGTCCTCACTAGGTGAGAATTCCCTCTACTTGAACACAAATATTTTCAGGGAAGACAGTCTGAGGCCCAACGCTCCATGTGCAGAACAGGACTCCACAAGGCAGAGGCCTGCACCCAAGAAAGGGAAGGGACTAAGAACAAAACTGACAAAGTAGCCTTCACACTGTCCTCCTCAGAAACCCAGCACCCGTCAATAGGAATTACCTCTGGGTGGGGAGAAGTGGGGGCTTGAATCATGTGGGCTTGAACCAGAACGCTCCATTGTCCTGTGATACACGCGTCTGCAAGCACGTGACAACCAAAGGGTTCAATGGCTGAACAAAAGCTTGAAAACCATTGAGCCAGTAAATGTGAAGACCCTTTGCAAACTCTAGTGGGATTTACAAGTGCTAGTTGCTAACATTATTACTGCTGTTTCTTGGTTCCTATGAAAATGTAAATGCTTTTTTTTTTTATTGTGAAATTGTTTAATTAGATAATAAATCTCAAGAAAAGGCACTGTTCCAAGTCAAAGACTTATTTTTATCTCTACCATTCTGTGCAATAAGCACATTTGAAATGCTTCCTAAAGGGATTCATTTAGTGGAGGAAGCTGGAGCATTTGACTAAATTTTTCCATCACATATTTAATTCACATGGTACCAACCCAGTTAGTCATCTTCTGGAGTAAAGAAATTCACCACACTTCCTGGTTGTTATGAGAATATTCAGGGAAATGTTTCCTGCCTACTTCAGTTAGAAGTGGGGCCGTTAAGGATTTCCATTTAATTGCTGCAACCTACATATTTAATCTTAGGTTATAGCCAAACACTAAAGAATACTGGAAAACCCAAGGAATCCAAGTTACCCCAATATACATTATTTGTCCTTAAAAGGAGCAATACAACTATGTGATGCTGTGTGGGACTTAAATCAATAATAATAACAAAGTCATATAATGCTAACTGTATGCCAGGCACTGGTCTGTGTGCTTACATATTCACATTCATTTATTCCTCACAACCACCTATGGGCTTGGCACCATGATTCTCTTTAATGACGAAGCCTAGAGACAGCAAGTCATCTGCCAGAGGTCAGTGTTGGAGCTAAGATTCAAACTCAGGCAATCACATTCTAGAGGTGACCACATAATGTTTTAATTTCTAGTTTCAGTGAGGTCAGGAATAAGAGCATGTATTTTTATTTGAATTCTGCTAATTAAAAGTAGGCCTTCATGCTTGATATCTTCCCTTTGCCCCTCCAAATCCACACTCCACAGTTTTCTGTCTTGCTCTGTGCTCCAGAACCTGACCTATATGAGCCGCACGGACGGGCTTCCAGCTGGGTTTAGTACTAGAGGTTAGAGGTCGGCAGGAGAGGGAGGACAGCGTATTTATTTTCCTGGTTCCTCCCAGTCAGGTCACTACTGGTCAGCTGCATCCCTCTGTTGAAACCACAGCACTTCAAATGACTCACTTCACTCTGGATTCTGCTACTTTTCCCGTCCCCTGCCCCTAAAACCCTAAAGATAACAATAGTTCTCTGCTATTACACAGTTGCAAGGGCCCTGAACCATATTTGTTATTTTCCCTAAATCTTGACCACATCTTTGTAAATAGGCTTGTTGCTAAACTTTCCTCAAATCAGGAATCTGATTCATCAGAGATTCATCTTTTCACCTAGTTTACATGACCAGACCAAAAAAAAAAAAAAAAAATGAACGCAGCATAACCCTCACTATCCCCTCTTTCCACCTTCTGCACAATAAACCCAGCAAATAAATTCTAGAATTTTCAAAGAGAGCTCCATTACTCCTACTCCAAGTCTATATGAAAATTATTTTTCAATTTTTTGGATTTTTATAAGAGGCCAGGAGTTGAGGTCTACAAACAGAAAACATTTTTTTTTTAAATTCTGATAATAGTCAATGGGTCTACTAAAGTATCCTGAGTGTCAAGCAGCAATGCAGTAGCAGATCTACCCATGATGGGTGTTGATCTCTTTGAGGTGAATGACCTCACTTGAAGCCTTGACTCCAGTGTCATAAATCAGACACTTAGCCTAATTAAGTATAAAAATATCTGATGTTTTGCAGCTGATAATACTTGACGTTGAGAGTTCCTGGAACCAGGTAGTAAAATATATCCAGGAAATGTGATCCCATGATGCAGAAAGATACCAGGTGCATCCTTGTTTCCCCTTCAGTCTAATTAGCCATTCGTCAAAAACAATGCGTGTTTGTGAACATGTCTTGGTCTCAAACAAAGACAGTGAGCATCTGAACTGACCTTAACATCTCTTATTCAAAATATCTCAAGTTTATCTTGACATTTACTTTAACAGCTCACCCTGTGCCGAGAATGGAAATTATTTCCATTGAAAGGGATGTAAGAACAACATCTTGAGCCATAATTCCAAAACTATCATTATCCTCCCACTGTTCTTCCTTCATCTGCCTTTATAGTGCTCATAACTCTTCACTGTTCCACTCCTGGTTTTCATGCTAAAAGTCAGGCTGTACAGCTATGATTCAGCTGCTTGCCTAGAATGATGCATTTCCTTTTACTATGCCTTGATGTTTGCAAAGTTAATATGTGTGGAGGTGAATTACACACTGTCTTTGCTTCCAGACCTCATTGTTTCATCATCAAAATGTGTCACAAAAGTCTTAAAACCTATGAGCATATACATCTACCAGTGGAATAGATGCAAAAAATTGACATCTCTCTGAATTACAGTTTCATAGAACAATGGCTGGAGATGGATGCTTAATATTGACCCGTTTCAGCAATAAGCAGACCAAGAATCTCTTGAGGTACCTCTGGACTGGCCAGAAGCAATGACCATGACCAAAGGTTAAAAGACAAGAACCCTGGATCTTACTTTTCTAATTCTAGCTCTACACTTCTTGATGTATGACACTAGAGCTGCCCCACCATAAAATGACAACTTTCTGCGTGACCTAGATTTCAAAATTATTGACATGAATGAATGTGATCCATATATACAGACAGCAATACCACATATCTTGTGCTACTTCACCTTGCAGAAATCAGTAGAAATTATTGTAAGTGATTGAGATCTTCATTGGCCTGAAACGAAGTCAAGGTATAGTGTTTAATTCAGATTATGCTGCTATTTCTTTCCCTCCTTACCTATAGAAGCCAGCTTCTAAGGTGGTCTCCTCCAAGAACCATCATTTTCTGATATGCACACACTTACATAGTCGTCCCCCACATTGGATACCTGGATATCCAATAAGATATTACAGAAACAATAGTATGTGATTTCCAAGCTTAGTTCATACGAGCCATTTGGCCTCTGCCTTGTTCTTTATCACTCACTCGGAGGGAAACCAGCTGCAGTGTAAAGAGGGCACTCAAAGGGCTAGCCCCATGATGAGGAACTGAGGCCTCCTACCAAAAGTCAGCCGCACCTGCCAGTCATGGATTAAGCCATCTTGAAAGCAGATCTTCACACCCCAATCAAGCCTTCAGATGAATGCAACCCCAAGTAACATCTTGACTGTTTCCTCATGAAAGACCTCAAGCCAGAAACACTCAGCTAAGCTACTACTAAATTTTAGATACACAGAAACTGTATGAGATAATAAGTGCTTGCTGGTATAAGTCACAAAGATGTGTGTGTGTGTGTGTGTGTGTTGGGGAGGGGGGTAATTTGCTATGTAGCAATAGATAACTAAAATATTCTTCATTCTGATGTTCTTTTATACAAGATTTACCTTTCCTTCAAACTTGATACTACACACCTAGTTTTCAGGGAAGACCAACATATAGGGCAGCCTGGGTGGCTCAGCGGTTTAAGCACCTGCCTTTGGCCCAGGGCGTGATCCTGGGGTCCCGGGATTGAGTCCCATGTCAGGCTCCCTGCATGGAGCCTGCTTTTCCCTCTGCCTGTGTCTCTGCCTCTCTCTCTCTCTCTCTCTCTCTCTCTCATAAATAAATAAAATCTTAAAAAAAAAAACCCAACATATAGATATGGCAAAATGGCTAGGGGTAACCGGAAGGGATGAACACTTTGATAATGACACGATTTTAGATAATTAATACTCGAAGACATACATGTCCATAGTTGCACCTATAAAAACAATGAAGGTCCATCTGAAAAATGTCCTCATCTGAGAAATTGTTTACAAAAATAAATGTTACATGCTTATCTTCATAATGTATATATAGCTCTAATTTATGGGGATCCATGGGTGGCTCAGCAGTTTAAGTGCCTGCCTTTGGCCCAGGGTGTGATCCTGGGGTCTCAGGATTGAGTCCCACGTCGGGCTCCCTGCATGGAGCCTGCTTCTCCCTCCTCCTATGTCTCTGCCTCTCTCTCTCTCTCTCTCTCTCTCTCTCTATGTCTATCATAAATAAATAAATAAATCTTTTTAAAAAATTAAAAAATCAAGAAAAAACTCTAATTTACTTGTAACACAGATTATTCCACTGTCTTATAATAGCCTAAGTGGACTACTGGTGATACCATTTTATTATGCAGACAGTTGTGAGTAGTGAGTTAATGTCCTGTCATTAAGTCCTGTTAACTGCCAGAATTGAGTCATAGATTTTCCACCGATAGTGAAACAAGTGAGTTAGATGGTTAGGAAGAACATCTGGCTGAAATACCGCAAAGGTCTAACAGTGCATTTAAACCAAATAGGGTTTTCTTTACTGGCAGAAAATTTCAAACTATTAATTGTGACTTTACTCTGAGAAGAGTATCTCAAGTACTAACATTATGGGAAGCACCCAGAGCAGATAATGTATCATTCTTTTCCACCTGCCTTTTATCTATATAAAATCAATTTATCATTAACATTTCAGTTCAATATTAAAAGGTAATAAAACTAGAGAAGATACACATTTACTGTCTACACCACTATCTTTCCAAGACTGAAATAACAAAAACAGATGAAGAATCACATCTCTGAAAACTAGGTACCTGTAGAATTTTTTGTGAAACCACTTAACCATTTCCAGCATTAGATTCCAACATAAGTCTGAAAACAAAGATTACTTTCTTAGTATTTTTTTAAAGATTTTATTTATTTATTCATGAGACACACAGAGAGAGGCAGAGACACAGGCAGAGGGAGAAGCAGGGTCCATGCAGAGAGTCCGACATGGGACTCGATCCCAGGACCCCAGGGTCACGCCCTGAGCTAAACACAGATGCTCAACTGCTGAGCCACCCAGGCGTCCCATACTTTCTTAGTATTGATGTGAATTTCTCTTAGGACAATCAGAATTCCTAATTAACCTGAATAATATTAAAGGTATTGAATTATACTTCACATGAGATTTTATCATATACAAATTTAGTTTCTGCAAAGGGCAGAAACATTCTCTTACGTAAGTCCTAAAACAATTTTTAAAGAGCTGTAGGAATTATAAGAAAATGAAAAATTCAGAAAGAATGAGATTCAAGTGTTTTATCTTTAAGCAAATAGCAGCAGAATTTCACCAAATATAAAATGGTATAAATGGTAGTGGTTCTGAAATGAGAATCAAGAGTGCTTTTCTGAAACACTCAAATGGACAAGGGTTAACTATTAACTCTTAGTACTAGATCTTACATATCTACTTCAAAATTTTGATATTTTCATTTAACATCTGAATTTAATATATTTGTAAATTGTCACAAGGGTAGAAATAAGGGAAGTTCCTTTCTGATATTAAGTTTGGCTAACAGTGCGTTAGGCATGGGCAATGAAAAATAAAGCATAAGTCAACAAATTTTTGCTTAATCAATTTTATTTATTGTTGTGTCAAAATTATACTCTTGTGACCCAAGGAGATATACCTAGTATTTACAAATATTCATATAAATTAATTCTTTAATAAAATTGCAAATAGATTTATGCTCAATATAACATTAAAGGGTTGAGTTCTTTTACTCTGAGAAATCATTCATGATTTAATTCTGGGAAATCTTATACATTGGATTGCATATATTTCCTATATACTATGAAACTATCATTTCCTTTCAGATATTTCACAATACCTGTTGAATGAAGTGAATGAATAAATGAAGAAAAAATGTTTCCAGCAAAATTAGTTTTGGAAATGCTTTGTCATCAATATGCTCCATTTGTTTGAAAAAATACCGTTAACCTTGTGTTATTTTTGTTTCTTCATTTCTAAAATTTTCATGATCAAAAAAGGAAACATTTTAACAAAGTCTTCCTTGGAGAAAGACATTTTGAACATTCTGGCTTAGTCAAAATACAACCATTTTCTTTGCTGCAAAAGCTTTCAGTCATTAGTATGTTAATGGGCACTGTGAATTGCAAGGAGGGTAATGTCTTATGAAATAATTCCCAAACTTATTTGACCATAGAAGCCTTTTTTTTTTAATAAAACATCTATTAACATCTCAAGGATCTTTTGGGAAATGCTGTTATACATCATAGCACTTAACTTTCTTTAATTGTTTCATGTAATTTAACTTGATTTCTCTGGTTATATATTCTCCATCTCCTTGGATGAGGACCTGTCTTACTCCTTTTAGCTCTACCTGTAATGAACATATATGTAATAAATACTTTGACAGCTTGTTTGATTTTTCTGAGAAATTGTTGTGCAAACCATTATACTCATCGTATAGGTTTTGGAAGGAAAGAAAGTAGTGAAGGCAATCCTTGTAAACAATTTTATATGGAAATAAAAAGCAAGATTCAAGAACACAAAGTATTTGCCACATTGGGACGCCTGAGTGGCTCCGTGGTTGAGCGTCTGCCTTTGGCTCAGGTCGTGACCCCGGGGTCCTGGGATCAAGTCCCACCACGGGCTCCCCGCAGGGAAACCCTCTGCCTGTGTCTCTGCCTCTCTCTGTGTCTCTCGTGAATAAGTAAATAAAATGTTTTAAAAAAAGTATTTGCCACATTAATTTAACAAGGATTAGCACTTTGCCATATTTGGTTCAGATTTTTTAATCTAAATGATAAGCAAAAGATTACATATACAATTAAGGCCAATCTTCATCCCTTTCTCCTTCCCCTTTCCCAAAGGTAACCATCATCCTGAAATTGGTATATGTTCTTGTTTGTATATTCACTTTAACTCATATGTTTGGATTCACAAATAACATCTAGGATTTGTGTGTTTTAAGTTTATAAAAATAGCATCACTTTGGTACACATTGTGATTTACTAATTATATTCTACATTACGTTCATGAGATGGATCCATGATAACGCATGTGGATTTTGTTGAACGGTTTTAACTGAAGGATTATATAAATAGAATATAAAAATTAATTATCCAATGACCTATTAGGAATATGTGCCTTGTTCTCGATGTATTCCTATTATAAGGACGTTGTGGTAAACATCCTGGCACATACGCCTTTGTGTGTCCGTTGAAGACATGTTTTGGAGTTTTACCTAGAAGTAGAATGAGCTGAGTCATAGGTACCTACATCATCAACTTCAGTAGGTATTTCAAACTTCTTTCCAAAGCACTTGAAATAAGTCACATGCTAACAGCATACCTCAGGAATTCCCAGGGGCTCACATCTCTGCAAATGCTCAGACGTACTAATCTCATGTGTGTGGACTTATATTGTGCTGATATACAACATTAATTTCCCTTATTATTTCTGAATTCTAAACATATTTTTATAAACATATCGGCCATCTGGTTTTCCTCTTTTGTGAATCATGAAGACTTGACAGTTAATTATATATTTCCTTAACTAATCCTTCACTGTTCAAATTCACTGCAAATAACTTCCCTGGTTTTTGGTTTAACTTTCTTTTTTTTTTTTTTTTTTTTGTATTTGGACAGGTGTTTGTGTTTACACTTGTGTGACATTTTACTTTACTCTTACATCTTATTTTTAAATTTTCAGTTTTATCTTTTACACTGCGGATTTTATTCCATCTGATACTTATTTGTGTGTTGTGTCATACAAGCATTTAATTATCCAAGTGACATTTCTTGATTAATCTATCCCTTCTGGACTGATTGCTAATGCCACCTCATCACATCCTAGGCCTTTGTAATACAAAGGAGATCATTAGCAGTTGAGAGAAGGGAGAAGGCTCACTATTGCACCACATGAGGGACTGCATGAAAGAGGTGGACTGGGGGCAGGGCCTGAATACTAGATGGGCATAAAGACATGGGTTTTGGTGAGAGACTCCTAACTCTGGGAAATGAACTGGGGGTGGTGGAAGAGGAGGCGGGCAGGGGTGGGGGTGACCGGGTGACGGGCACTGAGGGGGGCACTTGACAGGATGAGCACTGGGTGTTATTCTATATGTTGGCAAGTTGAACACCAATAAAAAATAAATTTATAAAATAAAACGAAATAATGATCAACAAAACAAAACAAAACCTTCATTCATATCCTTTCTGTGATACTCACTGCTAGTGACTTAATCTTGCTGCAAATGAACTTCTTCCCTTGTAAGCGGAGATAATACAGATGATCTAGTAGCATTATGTAGTGAGATAATACACGTAAGAGTGATTATTGTCTAAGAGTATTGTCTATTATTGATATAGTAGGTGTTCCAAGTAGTCAGAGTAGTGATTGTAGTTTCTCTTGTTGCTGGCAGTAGTGATAGGAAGAGTGATCGTACCTGGTGGGTCAGAGAGCTAACACGAATCTGAAGGACATGCCTAGGAAAGCAAAGACAGAACCGGGGAATTGTCTGAGTGTGAGCTCAGCATTGGAGACAACTCTCAGCTGCAGTTTGGAAGACGAGATGTAAGAGGAATTGGAGATACTAGTGTAGGACGGAGGTGCTCCAAGGAACACCACCAGTTCCTGAGGTCCTGTTAGAAATGCACACTCAAGACCCCAGACCTGCTGATTCAGGTACTTGGACCCACATGTGGCCCCATAATCACAACTGGTTTTAACAACGCCTACTGGCCTGCACGGGACTCTGATGATATTCAAGTTTGAGACCCACTGGTTTGGAACACGATGAGTAAGTAAGGTGATGCTGAGAAACCAGGTGAACCCAGCGTATGAAGAAATGTCGGAGGTGAAGATGTAGATTCCTCACTTAAAGGGTGAGATCTCCTTTCGGATGCCTTTCCTTGCTTCTAGTTATTGGTTTCACTGTACTGAATGGCTTCTCAATCTCAAAATCATTTCCTGGGCTTCAGGTCCCCCTAGTCGTCCACCTACTGGGCAAATCAATGCCAAGTGTGTAAGCCTTAATCGCTCTCTGTCCTTCCTACAACTCCTCACCTGCATCGTTCTCCTGTTTTCAGCGTGGAGGCTCCTGAGGGAGGGGAATTTGTCTGGGACAATTTCATCGAACATTAAATACCATGCACACTGACAGAGCTTCATAAATAATAAATGAGAACAGTAATAGCCTAGAACCCAGCTTTTTAATAGCAGGAATCCCTGGCCATTAAACATAAAACAGTTATATATATAGTTAAATGTATATGTGTATATATAACTATATACGGTGACCCTTCTCTGACCCCTGAAAGATAGAAGAACATGCTGTTTCTATACCATTTAAGAGCACTTTTATTTTTAAACCAATTTCATCTTGAAATCAATAGGTGTAAGTGTGAGAAAAGAGATGAGCAAGTAGCCAGCCACAGAAAATATTTGCTTATTTTCAGATGTTTTTCCATTGTGTTTTTAGGGACTTGTATCTACTCCTTGGTAGAAATCAAGGTGGAAAAATAATGAGAGATTTCATCATGACAATCTATCAGAGGTCTGGCTAGCGTATTAATTTTGGCCATAACATGTCAATCAGCTACAAAGGATCAGCTCAGCCACTGTGACAAGGATCAACAGCAGAGACATCTGAGCTCAGTTAATCTACCATGACATGCTCTGGGGTAGGATGCATACGGGAATATCACCTTCATTTTAAACCACTGCTGACTGCCTTGTAATATCTAGGGATCCATAATTAATAGCGAGGGATCCATAATTAATATCTAGGGATCCATAATTAATAAAATAACATCAATCTTCAGGAACTTGAAACATGTTATCTCCATCACTTAAAAATACAAGATAATTATGATGTCCTTCTTACTACGTCTTTCCTTTGCTTTATGATTTGTATAGTGATGCATGCACGCATGTGAACTTAGAGTCTATAAAATATATAGGACAGCATGTAAAAAGTAGGCCAAAAACATATTTTATTACCACTTTACATAAAATGTTTAACAATATAAACAAAATTAACCTAGAGTGAAGAAGCTTTAACTTTTAAAAAACATTTTGGATAATAGAATACCGATGCCTTTGTGATGTGAAATCATGATTCTTCACAATGAAATCAATGTACTTCGGTGTTTAATTTACCTGCAAGTGCAAGAACTTCTACCTGCAGAAGTTTGAAAGCAAATTCTAGGGTTCAAATTGACCATTAATATAGTTAAAATTTTTAAAAATATTACCCATTTGAATTTCAAATTCATGAAAAGAAAGAAAACACACACAAAAAAACTAGCAAGGATTTTATCTTGGTAGAAAATAATGCATGATTTTTGATTCATACATATTTATTTTCTAAATTCCTTGCCCTAAGGAAGTATTATTATTATTCACTACAGTACCAATGTTAGTAATAATAAGATACAAGTGAAATATGTACTTGGATTTGCATGTCATCCTTGCATGGGGCCGTGCTAATCTCTGTATCATTTCGGTTTTAGTATATGTGCTGCTGAACCAGGCACGGACTAGGTACTTGCAAATAGTCATCAATCTTATCCAAGCTGTACTAGATTCCTTCTTACAGAACTCCTACAAAAACACGTTCCCACACAAACACATGCACAGAAACATGAACACCACCTTCCCTAGTGATCAAGAAATAAGATGCTGATACGAGCAGCAGCAAGTAACAGTGATAACCGACGCTGCTTTGCTATTTATAAGCCTGGACGGGTGGTAAACGCGAGAGCGAGGCGTGCTTCAGGAGTCCTGAATCGATGAGCAGAGTCCATCACATGCATGTACTCCCTAGGCAGAGTTTCAAAACTTTATAAAAACCACTTTTCTTTTTTAGAGGGAGAGCATTTTGCATTGCCATCCCCGAAGCAACTTTACTGTGTAGTAATACATCGACTAGAGATGGCAAGTTAACGATTCATCTCACGTGATCATTGGGATGGTCTGTACCAGCAGCTCTGAAGGTAGGATCCCCAGATCCCGAGGGATCCCGGGAAACTTTTCAAGAGTTCTGTGAAATCGAAGCAATTCCCAATACATCATTTGTCCTTTTTACTGTGTTGGCTTGTGTCCTCTTTCACTATGTTGGCATTTGCACTGACGGTACAGATGCAACAGAATCACTGAGTGCTTACAACCGATTGAGGCAGTAGAGCCAACTGGTACTAGCAGACTATGTCGCCTTCATCCCCATGCACTATAATTCCAGTTTTAAGAATATCTTTGATGAATTAGTAAAAGTTCTTTATTTTTTCATTAAATCTTGGAACTTAAGGACACACTTTAATATTCCGTGTGACAAAAATTAAACATATCTATAAAGCACTTCTATATATGAAGTAGATAGCTGTATTGGTTATCCATTTCTGAATAGTTTACCCCAAAACCTAGCAGCTTAAAACAACACACGTTTAATATCTTGGTTTCTGTGGGTCAAGAATTCAGGTACTGCTTAGCTGGGTCTTCTGGCTCAGGTTTCTTACAAGGATGCAATCAAGGTGCCACCTGGGACCACAAACACATCAAGGTCTAACTGGGGAGGGATCCATTTCCAACCTTATCCATGTGGTTGTTAGCAGGATTCAGCTACTTGAGGTCCTTGGACTGAGGTCCTCAGTTCCCTGCAGCTATTGGCCAGAGGGCACTCTCAGTTCTTGCCAGGTCACCCTCTCCGTGGGGTCAAGCATTTGAGAAGAACCAGAGAGACAAATCCAGCAAGATGGAAATCATAGTCTTTTATAATCCAGTCACAGGAGTGACACCTCCTCATTTTTGCCATATTCTATTTGTTAAAAGCAAGTCATCAGCTCCAGCCCACATTCAAGGGGAGAGAGTGACACAAAGGCATGATTTCCTAGGGGTGAGGATCATTAAGAGCCATGTCAGAAGCTGCTGGCCATGTGGTCATCTCCGGGAAATACCGTTCACGTTGTACGTTCTTTTCATTATGTACCATTTTTACATGAGAGAATAATTTACCCGAAAAACATAATTATTCAGGCTTATTTTGCTGATATTTGCAGAATCGAGTGTTTCTTGACGACAAATTGAGTTTTGATACTTCAAGGAAAACAATGCTGATACTCAAAACTCAATGGAATTTGAATATTCAAAAGAATGCTAGAATTTTGTGTCTGGCAACAGTGTTTTAACAACTTACTGACATAAAATCCTTTTTAAAGGTTTTGTTAGCAATACTAAAGAACTGAGTTTTGATCTTGTATAATGAAATGTGTTAACATTTAGAAGATCTGCAAAAGCCAATGAGTCAATGTTTTTCAAACCACCAAATGGATGCCTTTCCAGAGTCAGGCCTACGTGCGTTTACGGGCAAGACAGACCAATGGCCTTAGCCATCCTGACAGGTGTGAAGTGTATCTCATTATGGTTTTGATTTGTATTTCTCCGATGATTAGTATCGTGAACATCTCTTCAGGTGTTTGTTGGTCATCCAGATGTTTTTTTTGTTTTCTGTTTTGGAAAAATGTCCTTTTGAGTCCTCTGCCCCTTTTTAGTTAGATTATTTGTTTTTTTTGGTTTTGAGTTGAATAAGTTATTTATGTATTTGGGATATTAACCCACTATCAGATATGTCATTTGTCAATATCTTTTCCAATTCAGTAAATTGCCCTTTTGTTTTGTTGACAGTTTCTTTAGCTGCAGAAGCTTTTTACTTTGATTTAGTCCCAGTAGCTTAAATTTGCTTTTATTTTCCTTGCCAGAGGAGGAATATTTAGAAAAATGTTTCTATAGCTCTTGTCAAATAAAGTGTTGCTTATGTTTTCTTCTAGGAATCTTACGGTCGAATGCTGAGAAATGTATAGAATTGTTGAATCATTATATTGTTAATGCCTGAAACTAATATAACACTGTATGTTCATTATACCTGAATAATAAAAAAAAGACACACTAATGGATCTCATGTAACAGTGAGAAGTTCATTAATATGATTTCAGTTCTGCATTGCAACTCATCTTTAAAAAACTACTGCTTACAGAGTTCTAGTGTAATATCAAAGAAGAATATCCACAATTATCTGAAAAGGGTATTAAAATACTTCTTCCTTTACAACTATATAATATAATTATGAGAGGCTGGATCTTTTCCATATACTTCAGCCACAACAAATGGCAACAGTTTGAATGCTGCAAAAGCAGATATGAGAATCCAGCTGGCTTGTATAAAGCCAAACATTAAAAATATTTACAAATATCTATAAAAGGGCCACTATCTTCATAAAACTATTTTTGCTTTGGAAAATACAGTTTTTTTTTCATGAAAATATTTTTTATGTGAACATAAAGTGGATTTACTTTTAAGTGAATTATTTAAGAATGCCTATTTTAATTCCTAGCATGATCAATATCGATAGATAACCCCACATAAACAAGAACTCTTTGGGATATCAAGATTTTTTTTAAGATTGTAAAAAAGATACTAAGATCAAAATGCTTGAGAATCTTTGAGCTAGATTTACTATTTAGGCAAAATAGACCCCAAATCTCAGCAGCTTGCATAAAACGATCTCTTACTCACACTACAAGTCCATTGGTGTCGGCTGAGGAAATGTGCTCATTATTTTCTCAGGAGGCTAAGCTCATGGAGAGAATGTCTCATCAAGACTCCACACTTGTGGGAAACCTGGTTGTGCAGTTGGTTGAGCATTAGATTCTTGGTTTCAGCTCAGGTTGTGATCTCAGGGTTGTGGTCTCAGAGTCAGGGGATCAAGCCCCACTGTGGGCTCCATGCTTGGTGGGGAGTCTGCTGGGATTCTCTCTCCCTCACTCCTCAAATAAATAAATAAATAAATAAATAAATAAATAAACTTATATAATATATATAATATAATATATATATAATATAATATATAATTATTTATTTATTTATTTATTTATTTATTTATTTATTTATTTCAAGGTTCTACACTCCAACAAGAAAAATGGCAGTATGGCAAAATTCACAAGGGGTTATAAACTTCACCTGGAAGTTACCTATGCTACTTCTACTAACTAATCATCTTTCTAAGAAAGCCGCATGGTCACACCTAACTTCAAGGGGACAGTAACACACAATCTCACCATATACCCAAAAGAAAATCCATAAACATTTAGAGAACAACCCTGACTACCATGTATGCCAATTCCAACCCATACATACCTGAAGCACTGAGTGAAAAAGGATTATGAGGCTGCATCTTAGATAGCTCCAGAAGCTTATCAGTTTTTTATTGCTGTTGAAACAAACTATCACCAATTTAGTGTGTCTTAAAGCAACAGAAATGTGTTCTCTCCTATGGTTCTGGAGGTCAAACATCCTAAAATCACTGTGGGCAGAGATTCATTTCTTCTGGTGTCTTTAGGGAATAATCAGTTTTCTGCCTTTTTTGGCTTCTAGAAAATGTGAATTATAGCAATATTTATCCCTTAAACCAAAAGTAATTGAGTACCTAAGGAATATTTTCCTTAAACCAAAAGTAATTGAGGGCAGCCCCTGTGGTGCAGTGGTTTAGCACTGCTTGCAGCCCAGGGCGTGATCCTGGAGACCCTGGATCAAGTCCCACATCGGGCTCTCTGAATGGTGCCTGCTTCTCCCTCTGCCTGTGTCTCTGCCCCCCCCCCCTCTCTCTGCATCTCTATGAATAAATAAATAAATAAAATATTTTTATAAAAGTAATTGAGTACCTGGTAGATATGAGGCACTATTCTAAATGCTGGGGATGCTAGGCTGAACAAAAGTCAAAGCCCCAACTATCATAGGGCTTACACTCCAGCAGAAAAAAAGAAAGAGGTAACTAAACTCACATATATGTTAAGACCTTGATATGTACAACCAAGATAATTAAGGCAGAAAAAAGTACTTGAGAATGATAGGAAAGGTGCTCTTTTAGATAAGTGGTCAGAAAAGGCCTTTCTGATCAGACAATTATTGAGCACATCCCTGAAAAAAGTGAAGGAACGAATCACAATATCTGGAAGAAGAACATCCAGGCATTAAAAATAGCAACCAAGAAGTCTTAATGTGGGAGGATGCTTGGAATGTCTGAGAGGCAGCAAGGAGGGCAGGGTGTGAGCTCCTTGATGAGAGGATGAGAGGAGGAGAGGAGAGGAGGAGGTGAGCCCACGTGCAGTAATAATGCAGTGTCCTTAGGGCTATGATAGGGACCCAGCCTCTACTCTGGGAGGGACAGCCAAGGAACCATCTACTTGCAGGAGTGTTCTGCTACAGGGGATGTTGCTCAAGGGTCACTGACTACTGTGGGGAGAATATAACCCTGGGGCAAGCTTAAACGCCAGAAGACTAGTCAGAGGTTATTGCAATAACATAGGCCGGAGATGATGTTGATTTAGATGAAAGCTGTAATGGTGGAGGTGGTAAGAACTGTCTGGATTCTGGATATAGTTTGAAAAAAGTCAACAGACATTCTAACGGATAAAATGATGAGGGTATGAAAGAGTCATTGCCAAAGGAGTCGTTACCAAGAAAAGTGGTCACTCTTTAAAACAGAGAGGAAAGCAGAGGGGAGGGAGGAGGGGAGGGGAATCGGAAGGGGAAGGGGTAGGGATGGGAGGATAGAAGAGGACAGGAGGGGACGGGGACGGGAGGGAACAGAAGGAAAAGGCCTTCATCCAACTTCTCAGTTGAAACATGTTTGTGTCAGAATGAATAGATTTTCCTGGGAAACTAATGCTGTGACTTAGGGAAGTTCTTGGATATCAGCCAGAAGAATGATAAATCTTACATAAACAAGACATGCTTATCTAGCATCAAAAACTTGGGGAAAAAAAAAAAAAGACTTGAAATGGTGTTAGGTCAATCTGCCACGGTAGCTGCTGGTGCGCATTTGCGTAGCCTATGAGAAATCATTTCTCTTTTATGAGTGCAAGGTGATGATGTAGCTTTCAACACTATTATAACGTGATTTCCTATTATCTGAGCCACACCTGAGTAAAATGGCCCTGGCCTTCTCCGAACAGAATACAGTTTCTCTTGAGCAGATTTTTTTTAACAAGCCTGTATGAAGGTCACCTTTGCTGCCAATTCCACAGTCGCAGGCTAAGGGGAAAGACCACACCAAATGAAGCAAGACCCTAGTGAGAGGTGGACGTATCTCCAAAGGAGACAGAATTTGCAAAGGCCAGTTCTCAATTTCTTCGCAAAATACTGACATTAATGCATTGATTAGGCTGGATAAAATTAATAAGCAAACAAACACATTATTCATCCATTTTTAGTGCATGGGAAGATTTTAAATACATGATTTTTTTTTTTAATTTACTTTTGTCTCAACCGCCAGACGTTGAATTCTGAGTCAGGCTGCACTGAGAACAGACCTCAGAAAATTGTGTTACAGATATCTCATTTCTATTTTCAATTTATCACCACGTTCCTTTCATTTTCTGATTATTACTAGGATGTATCCCCTTGTCCCTGATGCCACCATCACCATCCTGGAGCAAGCTAGCGTCATCGGTGGCCCAGGAATAACGAGGTCCTCCCACCTGATCTCTGCACCCATCTCGCCCAGCTCCAATCTTTCTTTGCAGAACAACTGGGATGATTCTCTTCAAAACTCAAATTGCATATTATTTTTCAGCTTAAAAGCATTCAAAGGCCTCCTAGTCCACAGGGTAATGAACATCCACTGGAGACCTGTGCATGCATGTGACAGGCCTCTCCACCCCCTCAGCGGGAGGCCACTGTTTCTCTTATTGCTCTTGGCTCTGCCCTTTGCAGGCCTCGCTCAGCTCCCCAGCATTCCGGTGTCGTTGCACAGGCTGCGCCCCTTGCTGGGACAATGTTTGTCTCCACCTGCTGCTAGCTCCTCTCTCTTTCAGGTCTCTAACCATCCTGTTCTTTTTCAGAGAACCCTAGTCTCAGTCAGAGAACCCAAGAAGATGAGATCTCCCTGTTACATGTTCTAATCATCCCCTGTTCCCCCAGCTCATAGCACTTCTAAAGGCAGCAACTTTCAAGTGTGCAATTATTTGATTAATGGTTGTCTCCCTTACCAGACAGCAAGCTTCGAGAGGGAGGGACTCGACGTCAGTTAAAGCTCAGCAGCCTGCCACAGAGTAAGATAGATACTCAGTAACTATTTGATGAAAAAAAAAAAAAGGCGCATATAAATTATTCACAAAACAAAGGAAACATTTAATAGAAGTTAGTAGAGTAAGAACGGAATATATCAAAATACTTGGATAAACACGAAACATATATTTAGAATCTAGAAATTTACGTAATCAGCTATAATTGTGAAATGGATAATTGGATGAAAAGAGGCTTGGTAAAGTCAGATCTTTTGATTTCGTTCAAAGGCAACTCACCTGTTCACCCGCTGCCTTATGTAATTGGAGAAAATCTTACAATTTTTTGCTGTATATTAACAGCTATAAATCATAATGGTAAGTATGAGGATTTTTTTTTTATATATATTAGTGCTAAGAAAGAGATTCCGATGCCGCTAATTAATGCACTTAGAAGGCAAATGAAACACACGTCAGGAACAGAGCCTCAAGAAATAAGTGAATCAGAAAATCATTTCAGTGCATGGTGCCCAGAATTATAGGTCTAAAAAGTGATTGTGCCATTCACCCTTTTATCTTTGGAGGACAATGTCCAAGATGTATTGCAAATATATCATCCGTCTTACAATCTGAATGAGTTCAATCTCAGTTGCATGAATACACGCACGAGACAAATGCTCTCCGTGCTCAGCAGCAATCTTAAAGCTTTTCTTAAAAGACAGTCTGCTTTCAAATCAGCGTAGGACAAATTTGTGCATCCTTCCAAGAGGACTGTACCGTGGCTCTCTGATCTTTATTTAGCTTAAAGATTCAAAACAATAAGCTCTCCAACATTTGTCGTGATATTTAACAAATAGAAACCAGTGTCGCTCTGGATTCTAAAATGTACCAAAACACTTCTAAAAAATCAAATAAAAACAATGTCGAGTTTTATAGTTGACCCCAAATCTCCCTATGAACATAGTAAAAATGGTTGACATTTTTAGGAGTAATTCTATTTTATTCTATTCTATTCTATTCTATTCTATTCTAATTTGTTTATTTATGTATTTATTTGAGAGAGAGAGGGAGTATATATATGCAAGACACAGTGAGTGGGGGAGATGGGTAGAGGGAGAGAGAGTCTTACGCAGGCTCCACGAACACAGGGCTCAGGGCTCAATCTCGTGACCCTGAGATCATGACCTGAGCTGAAATCAAGAGTCAGATGCCTAACTGACTGAGCCACCCCGGGGCCCCAGGGGTAAGTCCACTCTTAATCACTTACCTCAATTCCCAGATTATACTCTTTACAAGACTAGACTTAGAAAAACAGTTTTATTTGAGGAACAAAGCGAGGTGAAACAGAGCAAAACTGTAATGCAAATTTCATCTTGACCTCATTAGCAAAATGCTTACTTACTTAAACAAATGAGATAATATGTTCATAAGAAGCTGCAAGAATGTGACCTGCCTTTAAAAGTTGTGAAGATGATCCATGAACACCCAAGCCTCACCCTTGCCTCTGAACGCGTACATCCAAGGGCCACTGTGCTAGTCATCAGTGCCAGTCACCAAATATTGAGTAGATGCTCTGATAATACACAATTCGCAAGGTTTCTCTGCCTTTGCCACTGACTGGCTGAGCTGCAGATTACAGAAACTCCTTCATCTTCGTCTCCAGCTGTAAAGATTTTGATTAGCACCCCAGCCAATCCACTGTGGACGTGTATCTTGAGGGAGAAACATGCTTTTGTTCTTTTAAGCCTTTAAAAAGTTGACTTTGTTTTTTCTTTTTTTCTTTTTTATTATTTTTTATTTTTTTATTTTTATTTTTTTATAAATTTATTTTTTATTGGTGTTCAATTTGCCAACATATAGAATAACACCCAGTGCTCATCCCGCCAAGTGCCCCCCTCAGTGCTTCTCTAGCATAACACAGCCCATCCTGAGTGATCCACATTTGTAAACTCGAGTCATAAATTCAAATTTTATATTATGCCTATACATGAAAATGTATTTATTTATATTTATATACGGGCATCATAGAATAAAAGGGGTCCAAGTATGCAAAGATTGTAGAATGTCACCAGGTTTCAGTTTATTAAAATTCCTTACCTCTACAACTCTTTTAAATTTTCCTTTAAACTTTTTAACTTTTGAACTTTTTTTTTTTTCCTGAGAGAGGAAAACTATATGTATTTCTATGATTATCTAATAGTAAGTGCATTTGTTGTACTGTTTTCCACAGGGACAGCACAATTTACTTGTTACTGAAAATAATGCCATTTGTTCTTAAATAAAATACACTGCCTCGGAAGTAAGAGTTCTTTCTCCAGTGTAATGCTCATATTAAAATACCTAAAACAACTTTGATTTTCATACATCACCAAAAGGAGCCCACATCACCGTGGCGGACTGTACGAATGACTACCCCTATGCACAATTTGTTTAGCAACATCAAACATTAGAAATGTCATGAGTCCGTTGATGATTCAACAACCGTCCCTGAGCACCCGGAAATGCGTCCTCTGTCTGCTGCTACTGTTCCTTGAGTTACGTAATAACTCAGAGACAGAGAAGCTGGGGGAGAGTTTAGTTCATCCACCTACACGGGGAGAGGTAAATACGGTTCTCTTGCTTCCAGACAAATGTCCACAATTTTCACGTCATTTCGACAAAAACCAGTTTCCAAGCAGGCACTCCCTTCACCTCAGGCAGTCTACTATTTCACACCCATGGCAGGTCTCTACCCTCTTCTTAGGAGGATCTGTACATAAATGAGAATAAGCCGTACGACAGGAAAGCGAAAGTGAGCAGTTTCTTTGCCATGGTTGCTATTCTTGGTTTATTGAGTAGAAATGCAAGGAAAATAATCAAGCTATAGCAATTCTCCCACCTGCAATACGGGGCTAATCATAAGTCACTTCAAAGAAATGTGGGGATAAAATGAGCTAATCCGTACAGACTGCCTGGTGCCTAGTGGTTCCATAAATCATAATTGTTGTTACGGTAAAAATAGTAATAAATAAAATGATAATTTGTAAGGACAGTGTTATCTAAATCCATAAATTACATATGTGTAGACATTTCCCAAGTTTATCTCAATCGTCTCCTTTATTTCCACCCCATATTCTTTTTCCGTGGAAATTTCACTCAGTCTCCAGGCGTCCATGATCAATTCTAAAAAACAGACCCAAATTTACATCCTCAACCCTGATTTTCAAGCTGAAATTTCCAATTCCCTCTAGAACATTTCCAACTGGATGCGTCATCGTTTCCCCAGACTCCTTACGTCTACGTCGTGTGTCATATCCGCGATCCTGTGCTGGCCTTAGACTTGGGTGAGGATGGCCCTTATCTTAGGGCTTGACTTAGAGGGGTTTGCTCCTACCCTTCTCTGACTGCCCCCCTCTCCACGGAGCAACACTTTGCAGGACTAAAAGGTATCGTCACCATACAGATCTTTCTTGACCTTCTGTGGAATTATGTCCTGATAAACCCATCATAAATTGAAAATAGCCTGAGTCAAAAATGCATTGAACACACCTACCCTAATGAACAGCATAGCTTAGCCTCGCCTACTCTAAATGTTCTCAGAACACTTACATTAGCCTACAGCTGGGCAAAAATCATGTACCATGCAGGCTATTTTATGATCAAGCATTGAGTATTTCATGTAATTTGTTGAACACGGTACCAAGAGTGAAAAACAGAATGGTCATATGGGTAAAGAGTGATTGCAAGTGTTTCAGCGGTTTACGTCTGAGAGCGCATGGCTGACCGGGAGCTGTGGTTCACTGTTGCTGCCCAGGATCACAAGAGAGTATCATACTGTATATCACTAGCCGAGGAAAAAATCAAAATTCCAACTTCAAAGGGTGACGCTTACTGAATCTGAATCACCTTTGCACCATCATAAAGTTGAAAGTCGAACCGTCATGAGCTGGGAGCCATCTGTATAGTGATACCATAATTACCCTATTTTTTTTTTCCCAAAGCAAGTAAAATTGTTGACAGATTAATAGGATAATAGTAAGTTTCCCAATTATCCATGTAAGAATCAAGCGTTCAACACTTGGTTCATGAAAGCCAACAAAGTCTTCTATTTAATATTTCTATTAACAGTGCTGGCTGATTTGCGAAATCTCTTTTCTGTCTGTGCCTTGATAATTAGCTCTCTTCCCCCTCTGCATTTCTCACTTCAGAAAACTTTTCTGACTTTAACTTCTCAAATTTGGAACTGAACAATTTCTAAGCAGGTAAAGGATAAATGACCATTAATTCAACTGATAATTAACCACCTGAAAAATCAACAAAAGACTGTGTGTCATCATCATTTCCTGCCTTTCTAGAATTTTGGATTTTATTTTCCTCTTAGTAGAAATTATCTTCTGAAATCAAAAGAAGTGGCAGCTGCACATGGAGTACTGTGCCTCAGCATCTCCAGAGCTGAAGATGCCTCTTCCTGTACTTCTCGGCATCTGGAAAAATGGGAACTTTCCTTCTATCATCAATGAGCTTGACTCCAAGCAGGCGAAATAACCAAGGACGAGAGAGCTGAGGCTGACTTTCCTTTTCGCCTCTGCTGAAGGACCTGTCAGGTCTCGTGGGCAGACTCCAGACTTCACTTTCCTCATCTTTCAAATGCGTAGCCCTCCCACATCTCAATCTCTGCTCCTATCTACGTGACCTATCAATTTGTGGGAACTTTAAACACACTACAAAGTGACATTTTTAGGGAAAAAAAGGTTCAATATGCTTTTCCTCATTTGCATGTGTGTTATGAATCATGAGACCATCTGATGTGGGAAAACATGATAAAGAAAGACAAAAACACAAACAGCAGCCAACTCATTTAAGTAAACTCATTTAAATGATGAATCTTTTGGTACCATTGATCCGTTGTTATGGGATAAGCTCTAATCAAGGAAGCAGGTATGCAGGGCACACCCGGCCTCGGCAATGCCTAATTACCTTCGGGAAAGGCCAGCTTTCCTCTGATAAGCGTGTCGTTCTCAGAATACCTCGTGCCCTTCCTCACCTACAACTTTCCAAATGCTGTTGTTTTCTTCAGAGTTGCCTCATTTGTCTAGAAAATCCCTACCTGCTTGAAGACGAAGTTCTTCTCCTTCAGGGAGCCTGCCCTGGTGGCTCCCAGGAAGGACTGAGTAGGCAGGTTGGTCTGTCCTGCTAGACAGTGAGGATCTCTGCATTTCCGAGCGTAATGGAGAATTGGGCATATAGATGGAACTCAACATAATTTAATAAATAATAGATAATTCCTCCCAGTGAAAATATTTTTCAAGACTTCTGTTATTGCTTTTTCTCATAGTTTGACACTTCAGTGCTATTCCATGGAATTACCAAAGGTCAACTTTTTATCTTCCTTGTGCCCTTGTCTCTTATAATCTTAAAACTGTGTTGCTGCCACAAAAAGCAGACGGCCACGCATTACTTCTATCTCGTGTATTTGAAGTGAGTCGTGGTCTTACCTAATGTGCTCTCCGTGTTGGCCCAAGTATCCAGTAATGTTCAGCCACACTTGATGTTTTGCACAAAACTTGCATTTTCCCTCGAATGTTCTGTTAATGTGAGAAGCCAAATTGTAGTACTGTGAAACTGGTGTTTATAGTGAGCGCTCTCATGCGTCATAGTAGTCAATAATTAACGTCTACAACAGACATTTTCCAGAACAAGTTGAAGGTGCTTGAACAATTTACAGGATATGCTGTGTTTTTAAGTGATTAATTTTGGAAGTACTACTTTAGCCTGATAAATACTATCATGTTGTAAATGTCAACGACCTTTATCAGCTGCCTGAAGACAGATTTTTATTGACACCCGATATATTGGTCCAATGTATGATTTAAGGTAAAAGTCATGAGCTACTTCCTCAATGCTGAAATGAATCTTTAAATACACCCAATTCAAAAATGGGCAGAGGACCTGAATAGACATTTTTTTTTCCCAAAGAAGACGTACAGATGGCCAACAGATACATGCAAAGATGCTCAACATCTCTAACCATCAGGAAAATGTAGCTGAAAAGCACAATGAGATATTACCTTGTACCTGTCAGAATGGCTAACGTCAAAAAGAGAAGAAATGCATGTTAGCAAGGATGTGGAGAAAAAGGAACTGTCGTGTGCTACTGGTGGAAATATAAATTAGTATTAGCCACCGTGGAAAACATTATGGAGGTTCCTCAAAAAATTAAAAATAGAAATTCCATATGATGCAATAATTGTAGCACTAGGTATTTACCCAAGGAAAATGAAAGCACTAATTCAAATATATGTACCCCCGTGTTTATTGCAGCATTATTTACAAGAGCCAAGATATGGAAGCAGCCCAAGTGTCCGCTGATAGACACATGGGTAAGAAAACTGTGGCACAGAGACAGATATAGATAAAGATAATGAGGTATCACGCAGACAAAAGAAAGGATGAGCTCTTGCCATCTGCAACCACATGGATGCATCTAGAGGGTATTATGCTAAATGAAACAAGTCAGACTGACAAAGACAAATACCATAGGATCTCACTTATATGTGGAATCTACAACAATAAAATAAACGAAAAACAAACAAACAGCAGAATCAGACCTATAAATACAGAGAACAAACTGTGGTTGTCAGAGGGGAGGAGGTGGTGGGATGGACAACATGGGTGAAGGGGAGGGGACGTATAGGCTTGCAGCTATGGATGCATGAATAAGTCAGGGGGATAAAGGCGCACGTGGGGGATGTTGGATCCCTGCGCTGTACACCTGATAATGTGACGTTGTGTGTCAACGAGACTCAAATTTAAAAATATTTTTCACGTACCCCACTGGAATTGTCCTACTGCTCCCTGAATTTGGTTTTGCTGAACTCAGGAGAGAGTGGGGAGCGGAAATGAAACAGCCCTTGTCCCTTGACAGATGATGGATAGAGAAGCTGTGGTCTCTGTATACAGCGGGATATTCCTCAGCCATCAGAAACGACAGACCCCCACGAAGTGCTTCGACGTGGATGGACCTGGAGGGTGTGATGCTGAGTGAAATAAGTCAATTGGAAAAGGACACATTATATGGTCTCATTCATTTGGGGAATATAAAAATTAGTGAAAGGGAAGAAAAAAAAAAGAAACAGCCCATGTCTCTCCCGCGGTCCCCTTGGACCTCAGCGTGTGTAACCAGCTCCCAGAACACCTCGAGCCAAGGTTCGAAGGGCCTGATCTGGGGACGGTGCTAGAGGAATGTGGCCGTCTCTTCGTGGGATTTTCCGTTCCTGCTTCCCACCTTCCATCCGAAACTACTCCAGCCAATCCCGAGTCATTTCCTGTACCTGGGTACAGGTATCAGGGAATAGGAGATGACGTAATAATTGTGCTTAATTAACAGGACGATCGATGTGACTCATAAATCGCAAGGGAACGCTTTCAAACTAAGCGATGTGTACGTATTCAACAGAAGGTTGCTGAGCCCTGGCTGATTAGTACACAGATTTCCAGAGAGGAATGGGGAGTGAGGAATAGGGCCTAGGCTCGGTGTGAGAGGGGGCACAGAAGTTTTCTGAATCAGGAAGTCAAGGTGTACACCTATGGAGGAGGCTGAGCGCCTCTGCAAAGAAGCTGCCGGAATGAACAAAACAGAAGAGAAGCCAGTTCTCAGCAGAGGTTACACACACACACATCCCCCCACATATATATATAGAGAGAGAAGGAAAATGAAAAATATCTCACCACATGAACTCCAGAAATATTTAATAATTACTCCAAAATCCACCTAGAATTTTTCAAATCTTGCTTTCAAAGGGGATGCAATAAAAAACCGAAGTAGGCGAGAGCACAGGATGTGTAAATTATTCTTTAAAGAAAAAAAAATTATTACTCCTTATGCAGCTCTCTCTCCCTCGTTTTTTTTTTTTTTTTTTTTCTGGAAAATGTTCTGTACCTTCAAAGACAACACCAAAACCCTCACCCGGACGCTGAGGATTCTGGGAAATGATCATCAGGAGTGACCTTTTACAGAACGGGCCCTGAAAAGCACAGCTTGGCTTTGGTTGTTAATCATCCACCTAAATCCTTACGTAAGCGGCTTCCCATACTCCTTCTTTGTGAGCATCACTTTTTAAATATGGAACACATTCAACACTGGCTGCTAAATTGGTCGAATCCACGCGGCAAGAAGGGCAGCCAGCAATCTGGAGTGTGTTAAAAATGGTGACACATTAAAAATAATTTATTGCAAACTCAGTGACGGGGCCGAAACTTAGAAAAATAATGTCGACGTTCTGACTCTGCTCTAGTAAATCCACCAGGACCCTGTGTACGTGAGCATATACACGCATTTAAAAACGGATGTAATAGGAACTTACATCACCACGAAGCCAACTACTTGGGCTGTAGTCTTTCAGGCAAACTCACGTTTATTTCGCCTAAATATTTGTGACTCCGGGTAGCAGAATTCCCTGCGATACCCCAAGAAGACACTTTGAATGAAGATGCCACCTGCAGAAGCTGTGACTCACGCGGAGTATGAGCCTTGAAGAAGCTGAGGGGTTCGCTCGTTGTAAGCACCAAGACATGCTAAGAAACCTCTACATCACACTTCGGCGCAAGGGCTGCTCTGAGACTAACCGCAAGACGAGCCCGCGCTGCAGGCCCGGCCCGGAGCCAGGGGGCAGGAGCGCCTCCCGGAATTGTTCTGATGGGGCAATTTCTCCGTCGAGATCAGACTTCCTTCAACTTAGATGCTGGAAGGGGACCTTTAGAGCCACGAACCCCACGGTTTTTAGCAACGGACACAAGAAGAGATTCAATTAAAAAAAGAAGAAGAAAAAGACAGAGATAAGGCCGAGGCATGAAATTCCGCGAGTTGACCCCGGCTCTGTCGGGGCCTCACCTGCTGAGTGAATGTTGGCGGCGACCCTGCACCCAGGGAGCCCGCTGGTCCCATTTCGCCAATAGCATCTGTTCACTGAGTGTCACGCTCTGGTCACTAACCCAATATCTCAGGCTTTTCCCTCATTATTATACCCCCCTACGGCGATCCGGGGCCAGCGGCCTCCAATGTCACTGCTGCAGTCCCGAGGTGCTGCCGACCCCCCACCTCCCGTGTGAGACGGCGAGAACTGGTGACAACTGCACCTGTTCTGAGTCCCGCGGACGAGCCGTCCCCCACCTTTCTCTTCTCCTTCGGGCCGAGTTCCTAAGACGCGACAATATGAGAATTAGGCCAGTTAACAGCCCGCAGCGGCCTCTCCGTGCTCAGGTGGGGGAGCAGCCACGGCCTCTGCCTCTAACCGAAGAGCTACAGGTGATTACACTTAGAGACGAGGGCACAGCGGGAGCCCAAGCTTAGACCCCTGCGCCCGGGAGCCACGTCGGGGTGCAAATGAAGTCACCAAAGGAAATTAAAAGTGTGGCTGTGGTGAACACACGAGCAACAAGAGGGTGAAACGGGTTTGCTGCTGATACGGATGGGGTCTGGGCGGTCTGGGTCGATGACCAAAGCAGTTGCCCCCATCCCTCAAGCCAGAGGCCGACGCCGCCGGAGCAAGGCCCTGGCATCACCAGCTCTGGAGGCCCAGACAGGCGAGGAAGCCGCAGGAGGGGAGCTGGAAGCTGGCAGGTGGCGGGTCATGAGCTTGAGGAAAGAAGCCACCCACCGACGTCAGAGTGCAGGATGCAGGGGGCAGGTGTGCTCACGCGGGGGCCACAGCAAGATCCAGCAGGACAAGCCATGCAGTGGCCGTAGTCGCCGGGCTTCCAGCCTGTGCTGGGAGACGATGCCACGGAGACTTCCACGGCGTGAGCGGAGAAGCCAGCTCCCAGCTTCAAAGCTTCAAAACCCAGGCTGACTGGCTCTGGGGGGGCCGTGCAGCTAATGGCTTTCGGCGAAAGCCAGGCTCACCCCCCATCCCAGAGTCCCAGGGCGCTTCTGAATCATGCTCCATCCGCTCGGCGTCTGTACAGGGAACAGCGAAGCCCGGGTGACAGCACGTCTGTTTAAAACGTGGCTCCCTGAATGCTTGGAGCCCCAACTGCTCAGAAATAAAGATTGCTTTCAAAATATTACCGCTCGTTGACAACACAGCCAGCCCCCCCCCCCCCAGTTCTGATGGAGACATACAGCAAGATGAACGTCGTTTTCACGCCAGGTAACGCAGCATCTATTCTGTAGCCCACGGATCAAGGAGTCATTGCAACTTTCAAGTCTTACTATTTCAGAAATACATTTCTTACGAGGCTAGAGCTGCCACGGACGGGGACTCCTCTCATCTGGGAAGAGCCGATTAGAAACCTTCCCGAAAGGAGCCATCATTCCAGACCCCATTATGAACACTCGTGATTCATGGGAAGAGGTCGAATATGAACACTGTAGAGTTTTGGAAGAAGTTGATGCCAACCCTCATGGATGATGTTGGGGACCTCAACCCTCATGGACAATGTCAGGGACCTCAACCCTCACAGACGACATCGAGGACCTCAACCCTCACGGACGACGTCGAGGACCTCAACCCTCACAGACGATGTTGAGGACCTCAAGCTTCACAGACGACATCGGGGACCTCAACCCTCACGGACAATGTTGAGGACGTCAACCCTCACGGACAACATCAGGGACCTCAACCCTCACCGACGACGTCAAGGACTTCAACCCTCACAGACAACATTGAGGACCTCAACCCTCACAAACGACGTTGAGGACCTCAACCCTCACGGATGACGTTGGGGACCTGAACCCTCACCGACGACGTCAAGGACTTCAACCCTCACAGACAACGTCAAGGACCTCAACCCTCAGGGATGACGTCGAGAACCTCAACCGTCACAGACAACATTAAGGACCTCAACCCTCACAGACAATGTCGAGGACCTCAACCCTCACGGATGACATCGAGGACCTCAACCCTCACAGACGACGTCGAGGACCTCAACCCTCACGGATGACGTTGAGGACCTTAACCCTCACGGATGACGTCAGGGACCTCCACCCTCACGGATGACACTGAGGACCTCAAGGCAACAGTGGAGGAAGTACCTGCAGGTGCGGTGGGACTAGCAAGAGAACAAGAATTAGAAGTGGAGCCTGAAGATGGGACTGAATTGCTGCCATCTCATGATGACACTTGAACAGATAAGGAGTGGTTTCCTACGGATGAGCAAAGAGAGGATTTTCTTGAGATGGAATCTACTTCCAGTGGAGACGCTGCAAAGACCGTTGGAAGGACAACAAAGGACTTAGAATATTACATGAACTTAGTTGACAAAGCAGCAGCAGGGGTTGAGAGGATCGATTCCGATTTGAAAAGAAACTCTCCTGTGGGTGTTATCAGCACCTTGTACGACAGAAACATCTACGAAAGGAAGAGCCCGTCAATGTGCGAACTTCATTCTAAGAAACTGTCGCTGCTACTCCAGCCTCAGCGACGCCCACCCTGATCGGTCAGCACCATCAGCACTGAGGCAAGACCCTCCACCAGCAAAAAGCTTACGGCTTGCTGGAAGCTCTCATGACGGTCACACTTTTTACAATAAGTCATCTTTAATTCAGGCATGTGCATTTTTTAGACATGACCCTATTGTGCATTTACTAGACTACGGGGTCGTGCACATGTGACTTTTATATGCACCGGGAAGCCAAAAACTCATTTCACTCATTTTATTACTGTATTTGTTTTATTGCAATGATTTGGAACAGAACGTGCAATGTCTCCAAGGTATGTCTGTGGGGGGGGGACAAGTCAACGCTGCCCTTGCTCAACCAAGTCTCTCTCTCTGTCTCACACACACACCCTGAGCAGACATTCATCTGTTAATCGCGGCTTTAAAACAGCAGATGTGGACCAGGGCTCTTGCTTTTTTCACCGACCAGGAAGTTTGGATTATCTCCAGGTTGAGACTATGAGACCCGCTCCAGGCTGCTCACAGCACCTGCTAGGTGTTGTTACACTCGTCACCCATGGAGTGTCTCCGAGTGTCTGGAGAAGCCATAAAACAGCGGGGTGACATTTACTTTGCATACCTACATGACAATTTAACAACACAAAAGCTTTCCCAACCGAAGCAGAACATGTCTCAGAGTATATTTATGAAGAACGTTACCAGACAGAGCAATGGTGCTCCCAAGGATCGGTCGTACGGAGTCAACCACTCTGCCAGTGAGGTCAATCGCGGCAGCTCATCACCCCAAGGGGGGTCACAGCCACGGAGCTCAAGCTGAGCTTGACCAGACAGCTCAATCTAAATATGTGATGGATAGTCTGGTAAAGAATACAATTTAAGGTACGGCTGCCTGCTTCCCTTTGGCTTAATTTATTCTTTCTCACACTGTGTCCCGCTGATGCAAGAACGGAATCTTATTTATTTATTTATTTATTTATTTTATTATTTATGATAGTCACAGAGAGAGAGAGAGAGAGAGAGAGAGAGTCAGAGACACAGGAGGCAGAGGGAGAAGCAGGCCCCATGCACTGGGAGCCCGACGTGGGATTCGATCCCGGGTCTCCAGGATCACGCCCTGGGCCAAAGGCAGGCGCCAAACCGCTGCGCCACCCAGGGATCCCAATCTTCATTTTTTAATACAGACCAGTGAGTCTCAGAGCTGCTTCCTCGATTCTCCCTGTAAGGCTGCCCGGGAGGCCTGGGGAGCAAGAGACTGGCCAGTTTGCATAAACGCCCGCACCATTTCCCAGCTCCAGCACCCGATTTCTCCTTTTTGAATCTGCTCTGTGCTTTGTGCTTCTCTTTGAGGTATCTGGTTGAAGGGGTCTGTCCTTGGGGGCAGGGGGCACCGGCTGCAAAGATGGGCTACGCATTTGTGGTCTAATGAGTTAGTACCTTTTAGGTGACTTTTACGAATACGATAGATAGAAGGAAACCCTCACTGAGCTTTTAACAAGGTAACGGGTTTCAGAAAGAAGGCACCGGCCGTGAGAACGGACCGTCCGTCCTGGGCCCACCTGCGTCCCCTTCCTGCGGGTGCTCCTCACCAGAGCTGGGCGCGGTGCAGGCGTCTGACTGTCCCAACTCCCTTGCTCAGATGCTGTGGGTGCAACGGGGTTCCTGCAAGGAGAGGCCTCCCCCTGTGACCAGGAGATGGAGGGCGAGAGGGCACCAGAGGGCGACGGGCTCCTGAACCCCCGGACAGGCAGTGCCCGGCGGCCCGGTATCTGGGGGTCGGCCCGGCTGCGGGAGGTGCCCGAAGCTGCCCACACCCGGGCCCCCCAGGCTGCGGCCACCCCACGTCTCCTCCGGCTCCGCGTGCGGGCAGAGGGCACCCCCAGCTCCTCGAGGGCCACCATCACCCCGACGGCCCGCCGTGAATTTAGCACGAGCAACAAGAGGCTCGCGTCTCTCGTCACTTGGTCATCTCTCTCAATAGCCGTTCCCGACAACACGGTTTACTCTCGATCTCAGACGGCGTTTCTAAGTCAACCTTCGTCAACACGTGGTGACACGTGAGCTGCACTTGAGCAGTTAGACGGAGCGGAGGCGTCTCAGGCCACCCCTGCTGATCCTGCCCCTGCAGTCACGCAGCCCCGGCCTAGCCCCGCGGAGAGCTTTAGTCAATGATCTGGACACGAACACAAATGGTGACCCCCCTACATTTCCAAGCAACACCGAGCTACACGACACAGGAAATGAACCCATCAACTGAGCCATGTTTTTCAGAGATTTATTTTATTATTTTATTTTATTTTTATTTATTTTTTCAGAGATTTTATTTTTTTCATAAATTTATTTTTTATTGGTGTTCAATTTGCCAACATACAGAATAACACCCAGTGCTCATCCCGTCAAGTGCCCCCCTCAGTGCCCGTCAGATTTTAAAAGGTGACCATGGCAGGTGGCCTAACAACCCATAGTCTGGTCCTTGCTTTGGTGCCAAGCCTCACTCGCACACGTGTGAGTAGGGAAGCAATTTACGTGGAAAAGGCGTAGAGGTGCTAGTTTTCAAAAACTACAATGAGCCAGGATTTGAGGCAGATGCTGACATTACTGCGGTATGAGGCCGAAGCCATCAACGCGAACCCTCTAAATCACAGCATGTTATTCCCATTTCCTTCTCCCCGACTGTACCTGAGTGTTTGGTTTGTGCCAGCACAGGTTTTAGATGAATGATGACAAATGAGAGTTTGTGGTCAAGGAGAATGATTAAGAGTGAGAGGGACACAGGGGCCACCGTACACCTAATAGGTTGGCTTAGGAACTTACCTGATGGGCGCCTGGGTGGCTCAGCTGCTTGAGCATCTGCCTTCAGCTCAGGTCCTGTTCCTAGATCCCTGGGCCGAGCCCTGCCCGGGGCTCCCTGCTCAGCGGGGAGTCTGCTTCTCCCTCCGCTCCTCACCCCACTTGTGCCCTCCTTGCTCTCCCAAATACATAAAGTCTTTAAAAAACAGAAATTCTCGGGGATCCTTGGGTGGCTCAGCAGTTTCACGCCCGCCTTCGGCCCAGGACGCAATCCTGGAGTCCCGGGATCGAGTCCCGCGTCGGGCTCCCTGCATGGAGCCTGCTTCTCCCTCTGCCTGGGTCTCTGCCTCTCTCTCTCTCTCTTTCTCTCTCTATCATAAATAAATAAAAATAAATCTTAAAAAAACAGAAATTATCTTGTTTCAGGGAGGAGCTGGCATGACAAAACCGAAGGAAAAGCCATAAATGCTTTAATTTATGCTTTAAAAACAATTAATGACCTAAGGATTAAAAAAAAAAAAAAGAGTTGGGAAAATAAGCAAGAAAAGGTTTCAGAAAGGAAAAGAGTCCTTGACCCCGTCCAGTCTTTTGCTCCAGATATGTTGGGGAAACTGAAAATAGAGGAGATCTGTGGCCAGCATCATACCTGGAGTCCTTGGGGACACCAGGTGCCTAGAGACACCCCCACCCCACACTACTACGTGCATCACCCTGCGGAGGACATCCTGAGTCAGGAACATGATCGTCCAAGGTTGTCTCAGCCCAAAAGCTTCCTGCAGCAGAGAACGGTGTGGGAGAGAAGCTAAATATTTCTGTGCACCATGAATTATGTAGATGTTAGGAGGGCGGAAAGGAGTGAGAGAGGGGTAGGAGGGAGACGGAGAGTGGAGAGGATGCTAATGAATCTAAAAGGGGTTTTGGAACATGACAACTGATGCTGTGATAGAAAATGACAGTGGCCATATGGTCCTCACCCCGCAGAAGAGTAACCAGGAGACACCACGATAAAGACTAGACCCGGGCCCAGGCCCAGAGGGTTTTGTGCACGGTCAGGTCAAAGGCCAAATGAGAAACACGTCTGCAGGTCCCTCGCTCTTTATTCCGAAAAAGGATGCAAGTCCTCCAGGGCTGAGCTGCCACCGAGGACGGAGAAGTACGTGCGGTTCTGGATGAACTCATCCAGGCTAACGTCGAGCTCACGTGGAACCGACAACGACGGCGCTTGCTGCCGGAAAGCAGAACAGGGGCCTGAACGGACAAGTGTATAAAGTCCTTTGGGCACCTCCAAATTCCGTGATCTGCTAATTTAGACCCTCCACGTGGAAGCAACGAGAGCTGTCCTGGATTTGCAGTTGATCCTTTGCACGTGTGTCCATTCAGTAGCCGGGAGCAGAATTCTGGGTAAGCCTCAGCACGCTGAGTTGATTTCAACCTTTTCTAGAATACACGCAGGTATATTTTTTGATATCAAAGTAACTTACGACCTCGCATCTGTGCCAGGCCACCTATAGAAATTATTATTAATACACCTGTAAATGTTTTTATCACATTTTATTATTTTATTTTATTTTATTTATTATTTTATTTTATTTTATTTATTTTATTTTATATTTTATTTTATTTTATTTATTATTTTATTTTATTTATTTATATTTTATTTTTTTTATTTTTTTATTTTTATTTTATTTTTTTGCATTTTCTTTTCAGCATTTCAACTTTGGGTTCCTTATTCTCTGTTCCCTCTTAACTCCAAATCACTTTTTTTTTTTTTTAGGATTATATGACTTTTTTACAGAGTGCCCCTGTCTATCAGTATTACCAGACAGACTGTAGTTATTATTTTAGTATATGAGAGATGGATTAAGAAGAACTCCACAATCATCTTATTGGTTCAGGATCAGAAAACAAAAACCAAACAAAAAACACTACATGATCGCATCATCTTTTGTCCTTAACGTCTTAGGGAGAGAGGGAAGCGGAGACCCTGAAAATGAAAACCAGACCAAAAAAAAAAAAAAACAAAAACCCATGAGATTCCCTCCATTTACTGAGCCCAACCTATTTAATTTCCAAGGAAGGGGGTCAGATTTCTGTGAAAAGGGACCTGTTCTGTTACCCGGACTCAGTGAAACCTTGGTATGGAAACCCGAGAGGGTGGCACGGAGAAGGACAATGTCTCTCAGTGGCTGGAGGATCCCAGGTATGAAGATTCTGGTTCTGTCTGGGTGTTTTCAGTATAGTCGACACACGGCGTAACGTTGGTTCCAGGTGCACGACACGGTGATCCAGCGCCTCTGTACACACTGTGCTGTGCTCACCGCAGGGCAGCTGCCACCTGCCACCTGCCACCTGCCAGCAGACAGCGCCGTGACAGTTCCATCCGCGATGTCCCCCACGTAGCTCCTCTTACTCCCATGACTTATTTGTGCCATAACTGGATTTTGAAGTGGACTTGAGGAGCCCAGCAATCATGCTTCTAGACCTTCCAGCTTCCAGACTAGAATTCCTGTTCCCTTGTGCGCATTTCCCCACCTGTCCTAGAGTTCGACAGCAACGTAGGACCATAGAAATACCCCCATGCCATCTGGGTGAAGCCTGTGTGTCCACAGGAGGTTTTGCTTTATAATAAAAGTAACATGTCGAATATATTTGTTTCTCTAGGAATGACCCTTTATGTGCATCATCCTATTTAATGTGCTCTGAGGGGTATGTGTGCATGAGTATAAATAGTGCATGTGGAATTAGATATATATATATTTTTTGAAGGAGAAAATTGAGGTTAAATAATTTGACAAAGATCAATAACACAACTAATAATTAAAGAAGCTCAGTTCAGAAGCCAGGTATTTTGGGCCACAAAGCCAGTATTTTTCCACTATCCTTTTTCAACTTCTTCTTATGTTTTATTTAAATTAAGAAGGATGATTTACCACTGGATTAGACAATAATACAGGGTGGTCGTCGCGTTTGGGATGCTAATAACCCACAACTATGGAGCTCTTGGCAGAGTCGACCTAAAGCCAGCACGTCTTTAGGCCAAGAGCAGTAAAGACAGTAACTAATTTAGTAACTAACACTTACATCAATATAATAGATAATATTTATAGAGCAGTTGGTACATGCTGAGTGTGGTGATAAACAGCTAGCTTGAATTAATTAACTCACGTAATCCTTCAAACCCTAAAACAATGAGATGGATGCCAAAGTTACCGCCATTCCACAAATAAGGAAACCAAAGCAGAAAGAAATCATCTCATAGCTGTAAAATCATATTCAAACCCAAAAAGCTGATGAAAAAGAGAAAAGAAACATCTCCGCAAAGAAGGATAGGAGGTAGTCCAGATGTCTACGTGGGTTGTGACTGGCTAACACTCCGGGTTAAATAGCCCAATTACCTTGAATGGAATAGAGGTTTCCAGGCAGGAGCCCAGATGAGACAGGGGCCGGGCAAGGTGTTTGCCCCGACGCGCACAGCACCCCGGACCAGCAGCAGCCTGATTCAGGCTCATAAACCACAGGCAGGTTTCTCTACTGATCTCATTTGTGCCAGGTATCAACGTACGGCTCGTAGCTCCAAATACATCCTTTAATAGCTGATCTGAGAAAACAGAGGTGAGCTTTTTAATTTTTTTGTTTTTTTTGTATCGTCAGGAGGGAAGATGTGAAGCTGTGTGAGTAGAGGGCACTACAGAGACTGCAGGAGAAAGGGATCCACCCCCCCCCATCCCCACCCCGGTTCCTACGTGCTTGCTCAGCCGACTCCAGGGCACCAATGGCTGGGTCCCATCCACCCCTTGGCCACAGCAGGCCTGGCTTCCTATGCACCTGTGCCTGCAGGACAGGGAGCGCCCCAGCGGGCAGCTCCTGCAGTGCGTGGGGCTTCCCAGGTGCCCACCTCTTCCGCGCCACTCATTTCTCCCGTACCCTACTCCGTAGCTACTCCGTAGCTGCAGAAAGGGCTGCTTTCCCAGATCCTAAAGGGAGGAAGGCCAACACCACCCATCGCTGGCCGCTTCCCCGACCAGCTCTCAGGTGCTCTGGGATATGCCTCCCTGTAAACAGAGGGCGGACTTCCCATAATCTCCAGAGGACACACGTCCAGCAAGCTCCGCCGGTGGGGCACCAAAGCGCCTCTCTGCCATCCTCGGCCGTCATGGTTTTGCCCCCTCCAAGATCTGGACACCAGGCTTAGGGGCAGGGAGGAGGAAACACTCCTGAAGTCTCTACTCCAGCCCCAGAGGAAATCACTGCGTCTTCTGCATCTACTGCTCTTCTATTATTAGTCACTCTAATCCTCTGATACGGCTGTTAATTCTTTAGGTTAGACTTTGTCCAGATTACAGCGCGGTTCCCATCTCCTGGATTAGACCCTGACTGAAAGAGTAACCAAAACCCTTTTCCCTATTTAGAGGAAAACACAGCATTCTCTACTAGAAAGTGAATAAATCATCCCATTTTACAAATATAAAAACTATCTAACAAGAAAAACGGGCAGATGCTTGGAATCTCACCTCTGATACAAAATTCAAATTTCTGCTAATCTTTAAATAATCTTTCTTGCCTTTCCTTAGTTGATACACATGAAGAAACTGCTTGAGACGGCACATGAAACTTAATTCGGGACTATGGATTTGAATAGTAAAGAGTTAAATTCTGTAAAACACTTTTCTCTTCTTGGCTTATGGATTAATCTTGGCTTTCCGGGCCACAGTGATTGGGTACTTGTTTCTTTTAAATAACCAGTTTCCTATGAAGCTCATTTCCCTCTCAAATTAGGAATACTGCAAACCAATAAAGCCATTTTACCAGATCAATAATAACTAGATTGGGTTTCTCTCTAATACACATATCTCAGTAAGACTAAACAAGATGTTATATATACCAACGAAATCTCACTCGGTAAATTCATCTTTTACGTAGTGTAAACACCATAAATCTTCCTTGTTCAAAATGAGCATCAATTGGTTTGATCGCATAATAATAAAAAAAAAGGTAGCAGATGTTCAAAGAGAGGAAAAATGCACATTTACATGCTCAAAACAGTATCTTTCTCATTTTCATGGGTGAAAAAAGCCTTTTGCAATATCGTACTTCTTGGGTTTAAAAATTACATTAATGAGAATTTGGAAGCCCATTTCTCAAGTACTGATGCATGTGCACAATTTAAAGTGCATTTTGTTTACACTTACAAATTAAAGTATAATATTCTCACATTTAAATGTATTAATCCCAACAGAAAACATTACATTACCGTTGTTCACATTTTCAATCTTTCTACTTCAGCCACTACATAAACGCGGTTTCCAATTAAGCTGAGTGGTGCACTTGCTTCTGTGGTTTAACTCTGCTGTTACCGCGTCCCCTCTTGGCTGAGTGCAGATTCGGTAAGTACGGCTGCTTCTATTTTCAAGTAAATGAATTTTATGCAAGCTCATTTCCACTGTCACACGATTAATTCCCCTTCAGCATTATAATGCATTGTATTTGTGGATGATAGGCAGAAAATGAAATGGAACTTTTCTTTCTGATGGAGCTAAATCCATTAGTGAAACTTCAAACTGTGTAGCTAAAAGGTCATTTTACTTCATTGTAATATAAGTGTTCTAGTTTTTTTCCCTTAGTCTTAGAATTCAATTATAGAGTCAGCATTTAAAAAAAAACAAAACAAAACAGAAAAAACCACGACAACTTCCCAATGATGCTCAGTGAGGTTGGTTCCACTTCATCGCAGGGCATTTTTTCACCTTTCCATCTGCAGCCATCTCCCAAAGTTGAGATGACAACGGTTTCCTCGTGGCCTTAGTTACGTCAACTTTGAGAGCGGCCCGATTACCAGCTGCAGGAGGTCCCTGAGGCGTCGCTGACTAGCCTTAAGCCGTACGGGGAAGTCCTACCTGGTCCGCAAGAAAGGAACGCGAGGCACGATGCTGTGGACGCGCTGCCACGGTGTCCAGCATCGTCAGGCGAGGACGGAGTGTGAAAGTGTCCCCCGGGAGGAGGCCCAGGACGAGGGCCGCGGTTCTTGTAGCCCCTACTCCGTGGGAGGGGCGGAAACAAGGAGGACGAGGATCACGATGAAGAAAAGTCATGCGGAAGTTTCCTCTGGAGAAAACTGTACCTGTAACACCAAAACCTAGTGAGGGGCTCGGCAGGCCCCACGTGGAGGGTGTGACCTGTGACCGCCACCGGGCGTGTGTGGCGTGCGCGGAGGACTGACAGCCGACTGTCCCCGGGACGTCTGCAGGGGACAGATGGGATGACTCACCCACCGTGTCGGGACCCACCCGCCTTGCACAGGTCATCAGAACAAACTCGTAGTATTTTCTGTGGATTCGATGTGGGAACCCACGAGGTACAGGCTGGCCTGGCGGTGTTCAGGACTTCTCCTTGAGGGGAAAGGAGGACGGAAACAGGCCCCCGGGAGGGGCGGCCACAGCTGGGTGCGTGCAATCCTTCGCTCAAGACTCCACCCAAGTTGCCAGTAGAGGGGACCTTCCAAAGACCCTATGGAAGCATCACGGAAGAAGAAATCCCGGTAGGCCAGGAAACCACAAGCCAGATCATGCTGTTCTCACTCAGGAAAGAACCAGCGTCAGGCCCTTCGTGCTCCCGCCCACCTTATTCTGACTCTGATGAGGTTGGAGTTCGTAGCCCCAGAGGGGGAAGGAAGGAGCGCGAAGCCAGGGTGAAGACAGGCAAGGTGGTTGGACTTGACTCCCACAAGCAAGTGGCCCACGGCCACTGCACCCCAGCGGGAGAAGGGACCAAATGGAGTCCGGGTGTTGACAAATGCATCAATGCAACGGGCTAGACAGCCTATGTTCTTTTGTTTTTAATAAATTTATTTTTTATTGGTGTTCAATTTGCCAACATACAGTATAACACCCAGGGCTCATCCCATCAAGTGCCCCCCTCAGTGCCCATCACCCAGTCACCCCCACCCCCCGCCCTCCTCCCCTTCCACCACCCCTAGTTCATTTCCCAGACTCAGGAGTCTCTCGTGTTCGACAGCCTATGTTCTGAATCGAGAGTGTATTTTGTATATAAAGTGATCTTAGGACTTCCGAATACCCCACAGTAATGAACTTGTTGGAGCTTTCCCTCTAGTAATAGAGCAAAAACTTCCACTTAATATATTCTACAGAGACATTGGAAAACAGAATCAAATGGATTTTAGGGTGACATTCTGGGTGCTGTACTTTTTCAATTATTTATATTATTTATATCAGGCTATATTTTGCATCTCAGGGACCCTGATTATAGGTGTGTAGGGGAAAACCCAGAAATAATTGGTTTATGTAAATGTACCAGTATTAATGTCCAATGTGTTCTGGGTAGAAATGTCAGAACACCACATATCAAGGAAACAGCACCTACACTAATTCAGGACATAATGAGGTAAAGATCCCATGTAGTTACAGAAGTTTTATGCTTAATGATAATAATAATAACGGTGATAATGATAATAGCTAATACGTGCTAAGCACTTCACTTTGAGCCAAACCGCATCCTTGAGCACTTTATAGTTGGAACGTGGGCAATGCTCACATCCACCCCGGGAGATAGGTGATACTATTATCCCGTTGTAAAAAGAGGGTGATTGTGGCACAAGAAAGGTAGCTGAGCAACTCACCCAAGGTCAAAGTAGTAAATGACAGAAAATGATCCGTACTTGAAACTTAACCAATCTCTATGGTCACGCAAGAGAAACAAACAGAAGCAAGGAAGACACTAGAAGTCCACTGAGAAGCTGCTGCACTTACTGAAAAGGCAACCTCACGCGTGGACGACTACTTACCCATTCTTTAGTTCTCACAAAGCCTCCTTTTTATCCTCCACGACATTCATTTTCATACGACCTTTTCTCTTGCCTGTGCAGACTACAAGAGACCCCGGAATAGCCAGGGGAATATTAAAAAAGAAAACCACAGCTGGAGGCGTCACAATGCCAGATTTCAGGTTGTACTACAAAGCTGTGGTCATCAAGACAGTGTGGTCCTGGCACAAAAACAGACACATAGATCAATGGAACAGAATAGAGAATCCAGGAGTGGACCCTCAACTCTACGGTCAACTAATATTTGACAAAGCAGGAAAGACGATCCACTGGAAGAAAGACAGTCTCTTCAATAAATGGTGCTGGGAAAATTGGACATCCACATGCAGAAGAATGAAACTGGACCACTCTCCTGCACCAGACACAAAGATAAACTCAAAATGGAGGAAAGATCTAAATGTGAGACAAGATTCCATCAAAATCCTAGAGGAGAACACAGGCAACACCCTTTTTGAACTCGGCCACAGTAACTTCTTGCAAGACACATACATGAAGGCAAGAGAAACAAAAGCAAAAATGAACTATTGGGACTTCATCAAGATAAGGAGCTTTTGCACAGCAAAGGATACAGTCAACAAAACTAAAAGACAACCTACAGAATGGGAGAAGACTTTTGCAAATGACGTATCAGATAAAGGGCTAGTATCCAAGATCTATAAAGAACTTAGTAAACTCAACACCAAAGAAACAAACAATCCCATAATGAACTGGGCCAAAGACATGAAGAGAAATCTCACAGAGGAAGACATGGACATGGCCAACACGCACATGAGAAAATGCTCCACATCACTTGCCATCAGGGAAACACAAATCAAAGCCACAATGAGATCCCACCTCACACCAGTGAGAATGGGGAAAATTAACAAGGCAGGAAACCACAAATGTTGGAGAGGATGTGGGGAAAGGGGAACCCTCTTACACTGTTGGTGGGAATGTGAACTGGTGCAGCCACTCTGGAAAACCGTGTGGAGGTTCCTCAAAGAGTTAAAAATAGACCTGCCCTACGGCCCAGCAATTGCACTGTTGGGGATTTACCCCAAAGATTCAGACGCAATGAAACGCCGAGACACCTGCACCCCGATGTTTCTAGCAGCAATGTCCACAATAGCCAAACTGTGGAAGGAGCCTCGGTGTCCATCGAAAGATGATGGATAGAGAAGCTGTGGTCTATGTATACAATGGAATATTCCTCAGCCATTAGAAACGACAAATACCCCCCATTTGCTTCAACATGGATGGACCTGGAGGGTATGATGCTGAGTGAAGTAAGTCAATTGGAGAAGGACAAACATGATATGGTCTCATTCATTTGGAGAATATAAAAAATAGTGAAAGGGAATAGAAGGGAAGGGAGAAGAAATGGGTAGGAAATATCAGAAAGGGAGACAGAACATGAAGACTCCTAACTCTGGGAAACGAAGTAGGGGTGGTGGAAGGGGAGGAGGGCGGGGGTGGGGGTGACTGGGTGACGGGCACTGAGGGGGGGCACTTGACGGGATGAGCACTGGGTGTTATGCTGTATGTTGGCAAATTGAACACCAATAAAAATAAATTAAAAAATAAATAAATAAATAAATAAATCGATCCCAGGTCCAATACAGGTAGACAGCATGGTCTGTACCTCAAATAGTTTGGGAGATCACTTTCAGGAAAAAACGACAGAGATGTTCATCTTCCAGGATCAGTTTGTGTCACTTTATCTAGAAATGTTTCCTTGATAGAATAAAATGCCACCGACCGAGTACTTATAACCTGAGTTTCACGTCCCAAACTGAGAAACTAAGGAGCCTGAAGTGACACCGTGATGGAAGTCAGACAATAAGCCACCTACGGTGTAGGGAATCATGACATCACACCCCAAGGGGTGTCCAAAGAGTCAAACTGGCTAGTGAAGTGGAAGTGAGTAAGAGCTATTCAGTGATATATTTGCAAGCTATTATTTTTAACTAGAAATATAGGAATCCTCACACAATGCTTTAAAGTTGATTAATTTTAAATAAATAAAAAATTAAAAAAAATTTAAAAAAAAAAAAAAGGGATCCCTGGGTGGCGCAGCGGTTTGGCGCCTGCCTTTGGCCCAGGGCGCGATCCTGGAGACCCGGGATTGAATCCCACATCAGGCTCCCGGTGCATGGAGCCTGCTTCTCCCTCTGCCTGTGTCTCTGCCTCTCTCTCTCTCTCTGTGACTATCATAAATAAATAAATAATTTAAAAAAAATTAAAAAAAAAATAAAAATAATAAAGTTGATTAATTTGAAAAAAAAAAAAAAAGGCCACACCATTCAACAGTAATGCAGTTTGGATCCTTGAGGACAGAGCAGTCCAAAGGGATGCTGAATTCCCAATACATTTAATTTTCCATCTTATAAAAGTCATGCAGATTTCGTGAATATTATTAACACGTTACAGAGAAATATAAAGAATAGAGAATGCACCTATGATTCTTACCGTGAAGACACAAATCTTATTAACATTTTATGCTCCTTCTCAAAATTAAGATCCTATTACAAATTCCTTTGCCTAGATAATTTTGGTTAATATTTTGAGCATTTGTTTGTTTCTTCCCAGATTCTTCAAAATCATACTTTTGACTGTATATTTCGTGTTGTACGGCAGTACATATGCTCTTCATTCTCCTCCTCCTGATTCCATTGGTTTTTTTGTACTTTTTGTACTTTTTAAAGCAAAGCAATCAGCACAGTAAATAAGCTGAGCAGTTATTTCCTGTGAATTCAGAGAGCTTACCCTGAGATCAATAATTTGTGTGCAAATAGTTATTTCTGGAGGCTCAGAAATCTTTGAGAACGCTAGTCAGACCCTTTTTAATAAAAATAAAATAAAACTTCTGACAAAATCATGACTGTACTCTAACCCTCGCACCAAGTTCCGGGGGGTCCGTCAGGTAGATCGAAGGACACTTCAGCTTCCGAGCCCCCAGGTCCCTGCAGGCTTGCCTGGGCGACACTGAGACGCTAATTCCTTAGGAGTGGCTCCAACACTCCGAGCTGGTTTCCTGCAACACTCGGCAAAAGGAAAGTGACCTGCACCTCGTGGGTCGCTAGCAAACCAGAGGGTGAAAGGGCCAAGTGGGCCAACGGAGGTCATCGAGTTTGCACCCCATTTTATATCCCAGAAAACCCAAAGACGGTGAAGGGTAAGTGACTCTGCTGCAGCGACACAGCACGCCGAGCACAGCGCCAGCCCTGGCTGAGGAAAAGGCCGCGTCTACGTTCCTGAAGGCAAATGCCACCTCTGGGCGTCCGCATTGCAACAAGGACTTCCCACGTTCCACCGCATCGTGCTTCCTGATAATGAGGGGACCAGTTCGGGATGTGATGTATCCTATTTGTTCTCCTCTTGAGACTCAAATATTAGGGGGACAAGTCACCGGTTTTGCAATATTCAGGCAACCACAACCCACCTTCAGGAATTTATCACCACGGTTTCCTTTGAAAGCCCGAATACATAAAGATTGACAAAAAGGCTGAAATCCTTCAATGCTCTCGAAGGGATTTAAGGCGAGGATGGTTACCGACATGAGTTGGCATTTGGTGGTTGAAAACAGGCTCCGACTCTAGTCAATGGGAAGCGTGGAGAGCAGCCCACAGGCTTCCGAGAAAGCCCATTTTCTAACTTTAGAAAGCAAACACACCCCTCCGGCTCTCCAGTGGCTGCAAAGCCATCTATGCCCTTGGGATACTAAGTGGTGGGGGGACCAAGTCACCAAGGACCATCACTACGGAGCAATATTTGCAGCGCAGGCGAGCACCAAGTTGAGGGTGGATGAGTAGAAATTGTAAGAAGTAATCTGAGCATTTTAAGCTTTTCTGTCAGCAATGGAAGAGTAGCCAACGCAGGTCAAAGAACACAAATACCCGAACAACACCAAGAGAGGAAAAGTCTACTTCCTGAAATGTAAGTGATAAGATCAATATAAAAATCAGTAGAAGAGACTAAGTCAGATGGTCGTGTGTTATGGAGGAACACAATAGGACATGGGGTTCACATATTAAAACTTAAAACGAAAAAAAATTAAAAATAATAAAACTTAAAACGAGTAATAATGAGGGAGCAAACCTAATTGCTTCCATAATAATCATCTAAGTCATATTTAATTTGGAAACCCTTCCTGCTATTGGTAAACACCCTAGTGTGAAACAGTTCTTTTGATCAGAGCTTTTTAGATACACCAAAGCTTCACTCCATGGAATCTTCAAAATTTGGTGATTCTGGATGGCATGTTTTCAGCACAACAGGAGGCAATACAGTACATACCCTTTTTCACTCAACATTCTGGCAGAAAATCCTTCCGAAATACGCTAAACTTTATGAGGCCTTCCTTAAAAGTCCATTGGGCATAATGTAATTTTCCTTGATGACCCAGAGTCATCATCGCGAATATTAATTATCACACTTTGCTGCAATAAAATGATCTCTGCGAGGCCCTCAGAACTGTATGTTTCCTATTGCCCTTAGAAGGACGGAATGTCAGAATTAAGTGGGACTTGAGAGTTTGTCCAGCTTCCTCAATTACAGATAAGGACACTGACGTCAAGAGAGGACAGGTGTGACTTGATTAAAGGGACACAAGCAGTGGCCGACCCCAGGTCTCCCAATGTCTTACGTGGAGTCCTTTCAGTTCCCCCACATCCCGTACCTCAGTCCATGCTTTCGTTAGTTCCGTTCTCTCCTGCTTGTTATGTTCTACGCTCGCTCCCCTCACTGTCTGGTGGTGCCGTCTCCCCAGCCCGTAACTGTGCGCTCTGATGAGGGATGTAGTTCTGGCACAGTGAGGGGGACACCGGGAACCCACAGTCATCAGGGGGTGATGGCCGCATGTTGGGCTCTGGGGAGCGCCCAGGTAAAGCTTAGGAGAGTGATCTAAATTGTAGATCAGAAATCAGCTTGGACCCCAATCAATGGGTCTGACCAAATGTTGGAGTCATAGAGCCAAAGAGTTGAAGTCATAGAGCCGAGGTGAGGACGTGGTGCAGGAACCAAACGTCAAGCACGAGGTATGGAGGGAGCAAGCCACGGGAGACAGCCCAGGTGAACTCAAATGACAAAGATGTCTACACGTTTTTAACCTTGTTCTACGGTGACTGTATTTTGAAAGTAATTCAAATTTGAAATTTCAAATTTGAAAGTAATTCCCTCCCACAAAGGTGGGAGGGGATGTGCCTGCTTCTTTGTACAGACCCAAAATCGAACCTGCCTCGGGAGAGAACGCATCCCTTGGATGGTGGGACGCGGGTGTCATAGAGATGAGACGAATGATCCGACGGACTTAACTAAGCAGGAGTAACAGGTGATACGTATCAGGCCCGGGGCCTGCGGAGATTCAGAAGTCTTACTTCCCGCCAGCAGCTTTCCCTGGCCTCGTCCCAGAGTCCCGAAGCTTCAGGACAGTTAAACTCCAGGTGGGTGAGGTGTTGCCTTATGCTTTGGTTGCTTTGGTTTCCACGTCAATAGACAGCCAAGACCACAACCCGGTGTAGCGGTAGAAGGGAAAAGAGCATTTCAAAAGCTGTACGTGAGCCTGTTTGGACAGGATGGTGAACTCCTACTTTTGAAAGAACTGCCCCCCACCCCGTGTCTGTGGCGAGGTACCTGGGGCTCCCGGGGGAACATGATTGTCCAGGGTGATGCAACGGCAAGGCCATTGTCTCTGATTACAATGGTCCAGGGTTAGAGCCCTGCACACCCAGGGGTGGCATAGGTCAGGCCACTACCATCCCAGGGAGGAAACTGCAACCCCGGCGGTGGGCAGAGCGGACTCTGCTGTGCTTTCCTTCCCGCCCGTTCCTGTAGCGGCAGAAAGAGGGTTGGCTTCGCTGCAGTCTGAAAGACAAAGTGGTATTCTCTGTAGGAACAGGCGGCATGAGTCACGCTGTGCAGTACGTAATTCAGGTCTGGGACCTGAAGACGAGCAAACCAGGACGTGAGCGATCCTGGCAGAGGAGTGGCTCACGAGGGTGGCCATACCTCATTCTCTATTTCGATCCCTTTGGGGTAGGAAAGTCAAACTTCTCTAAGATAAGGTGATGTACCTGGAAGAGAAGTTGCTTTCAAGCTCTTAGCTCTCCTACCTCACGATCTCTCAGTTCTATCATGAAAAAAAAAATACGTTCATATACACGAACCTTTTATTTAATTGTCAGGAAACTGGGTTTTTCTCTCATCTTTTGTGAAGTGTTCATTCAATCCAAACAATTATCGGGGCCCTACAACTTACCAGAGGACGTCAACGCCACATAATAAGACAACCTGGTTCCTGCCCTCACAGAAGTCCACTGCCTAGTTGGACAAACAGAGATACAATTGAATTATGTGGGTATTTACCTGGCTACGTCACTCTGGCTAAAACGGTTAAATTCCATAATTCCTGTCTACTCAAGGATAAAATGACAATGATACTTATCTTGCCGACTGTGTTACGAGCACGAAAGAGTCAACAGATATAAATCACGGAGTAGTGTGCTTGGCAAATATTAGGCATTTCTCCCCAATTAGAAAGTGCCAACACGTGGGGTGTTCAATTGGTTAAGCGTCCGACTCCCGATTCCAGCTCAGGTCATGATCCCAGGGTCATGAGATCGAGCCCCCCTCTGTGCTGGGCCTGCTTATGATTCTCTCGTTCCTTCTCTCTCTGCCTCTCCCTGCCCTCTCTTAAAAAATAAAATAAAATAAAGATAAAAGTGTCAACACAAACTGGCAAGTGTTCTAACCAAGGAATGATACAGAGCAGGGAAGGCAAAGGAAAGAGGAGCCTATTCTTCCCGCAAGTGGACTTCATTACTTTCTGGCTGCCCAATTTCCCTGGGTGAGCCCCCTCTGCCATGCTCGGCCTGTGTGTTTCTGAGAGAGTTCACACCACTTTCGGTTACATGGCGTGGCAAGCGGCCTATTTATTTATTTATTTATTTATTTATTTATTTATTTATTGGCAAGTGGCTTATTTATTTATTTATTTATTGGCAAGTGGCTTATTTATTTATTTATTTATTTATTTATTGGCAAGTGGCCTTTTCAAAGCTTCAGCAGGTTCTGGGCTACAAAGGGAGCCTAAATGCTAAGTGATAGTGCCTTACAAAATGGAAAGAACTAGTCGGCCTTCTTCCTTTTTATGATTTCCTTTCTGAGATTGCACGGAAGTTAGTAGGGAGGGTGGAAAGACAAGGAAGGAAACTAGAATCCACTGTAAAAATGCCCAAGGAGGGGGAATCCCTGGGTGTCTCAATGGTTTGGCACTTGCCTTAGGCCCAGGGCGTGATCCTGGAGTCCCGGGATTGAGTCCTGCGTCAGGCTCCCTGCATGGAGCCTGCTTCTCCCTCTGCCTGTGTCTCTGCCTCTCTCTCTCTCTCTCTGTGTCTATCATGAATAAATAAATTTTAAAAAATGTCCAAGGGGCGTTTTGTGGCAAGGACTGGCTACTATGGTGCCATTACATCGTTTGTATTTAAGTCTGGCCTTTCCCATCTCCTCAAACCTGTTACAATTTGTCCTACGCACAAAGGAATTGTGTGTTTCTGATTTTTTTTTTTTTTTCTGGAAAATGAGGCAAGTAGAGCTCAGTATCTGTGGTGACGCAGAATGGAACTGTCCCATGTGAGGACTGGCACGTCGATCTGCAGAGTAAACTCCACGGAAGCGGAAGCTTCGGCAACTTACGGCCGGGAGACTCTCCATTACGCGCAGCAAATTTCGGACAGTTGGGTGGAGGGCCTGGGCCTTTCCTAGGGCACGGAGGAGTGAGCTGAGCCCATCTTACCTACTTTGGAGGAAAGGGCTACCCTGGCCGATGCTCAGGTTTTCTTTTACGTCCTGCTCAGGAACTCCATGAGGTCGGAACAACTGTTGCCTCTACTTTAGGGTGAGGAACGAAGACTCGGAGGGGCAAATTCCTACTCAAGGCCACACCGCTGTTTGGACACAGTCCTGCTCAGCGTCCGCACTCACCAGCCCTACAGTCCCGCCATGTTCAAGGCAGACGTTGCCGTGGAGACCAAGAATCTCCATGACTCAAGATGTGACGCATGTCTTTGGTCCTCGAAGCAGTACCTGTTGCTGCAGAGCCTCCTCCTCTCGCTGAGTAGCATCTCCCCTGTAGGGTTTTGTAAATCCCACAAATCCTGTCCTTTCAATAGCTTCCAAGCGTCCACTGCTCCACCACCTTTATCCTCTTCTATTCCAGTCACAGTTCTGGTAGTTTGTGGTTTTCCAGAAACGCACCCACTCTTCTATTCCAGTCACCATCATTTCTCACTTAGAAAAGAAAAAAAAAAAACCCAAAACCAAACAGAAAAACACATCTGTCTTCCACACCCAGTCTTGACCCCCACAAATCAGTCTGCAGCAGGAATATTGTGCACACACCTGCTCAGGTCGCACCCCCAGGTGTCCCCTATCCAAACGCTTTGGTGCCTTTTGGCGACGTTTAGGTTAATGATGGACGAGCCACCGAGGGTTGCTTTCGCTTTCCTTTCCAGTTTCATCTTGCATCAAACGACTCCTCACACCCTCGGCTCCACCCAGCCTAGACCCCAAAGCATTGCTTTTGTCCTTTCAGGCTCTCTAATGGATTTTAGTGAAGTGTGAAAACAATTTAGTCGGTCAAGATCAGCATTTTATTTTAATGAAATGGGAGAAGAGAAGCACATCTGAGTGTCATTTGCTAGATTCCCTCCCCCAGTTCCACGCGCGCCGCATCATGATGAAAAACCTGTGTGTAAGCAAGTGTCACAGTCAGGAGGAGTCTGCAAACACGATGCCGTAGACCTACTGTGCGCTCTCCCGCCACTGAGCCTCCGCAGACGCTGCTCCCTCTGCCCGGAGAGCTTTGCTCCCAGTTCCTGGCCTGGGAATTCGTATGCTCCCTCCCGGGACCAACCGTATCCACACCGGGGTCTCCAGGACCGCGCGGGGGTGTCAGGGTCTGCACACCCAGCCTGTAGCTGTAGCTGAGGAGGATTCGCTGTGCCCAACGCGGAAGGTTAAAAGTAAAAGCCACGAAGAGTCGCCGTGGAGGGCGGCCAGCCGTGCGGAGCCCGGAGATGCCGGGCAGAGGGTAGGAGTGGGCCCTGCGGGAGTCCCTGTGCGGGACCCGCTGGCGCACTGTGGGCCAACATGTGGCAAGGGCGGCACGTCTGGGCGGCTGGTCCAGCAGCGCGGTGCGGGCGGGGAGCTACCTGCGGGGCAGAGCGGCCGGCGGGCCTGGGAGGGGCGTCTGCAGGCGTCGGGGGACACCTTCTGGGCTCCCCGGGCCGTCGCTGGGCCATCTGCGGCGCCTCCTCGTCCTCAGGGCCAGCCGGGGTGTGGCGGGCTGCCTTCCCGCCCGCGCTGGGCGTCCCTGCACTGCTGCTCCCCTCTGCTGGCACGGGACTGCGTGGCTGCAGGTGACCCGCACGGCCACAGGGGCCTGGGGTGAATCCAGGGCTCCTGGTGCGGCCTAGGAGCCCCGAGGCCGGAGCCCAGTGCTCCCAGCTGCCCCGGCCGGCAGCTTGTCCCGGGACCCCCACGGCCCCGGTGTGTGGACCAAGCCGGGCCTGCAGCTGTACCAACAGGAGCCGGGGAAGCGCAGATGTCGGAGGTGAAGGGGAAGGTGAGGGAGCCCAGCATCTGGGCATAGAGACGGACGCTCGGCCTGCGGCCTGGGAGCCACCAGGGCTATGGCCCCGGACGGGCCGCAGGGAGCGGGGGTGGCCTGGGCCCAGCGAGCAGGCCTGAGAGCCGGCTGGGGGCATCTGGGCAGCTGTCCCCGGACACCGAGGCTCCCCTCGGGGTCGGAGGCGCTGCAGGAGGGGACAAGGGCCTGCGGCCGTGGGCTCCCGGCTGCCAACTCTGTGCATCCCCAGCCGCGGTTGCCGAGGAGGCCGCCAGGCCGAGGCCCAGGCTTGGACGGGCCAGTGGAGCCATCGGAGGGACGCCGGGCCCCCCCAGAGCCAAGAGACACAGAGGCCCCGCAGCCCGTGGGCCCAGCATCTGCAAGGCGGGGACCCCGGGAGCCGCAGGGCCACGCGGTGGTGAGCGTGACCCCCCACGGCGGAGACTGCCCCCGGGTGTCCCACGAGGAGCGTAGGCTACAGGCAGGCGGTAGCGGCCCTGCCACGGAGGCCGGGAGGCCGCGGCCGGCACCCCACCGTGTGAGCCACAGAACGGGACCGAGGTCCCCACGCGGGTGTGCAGATGTGCGGCCGCCCCCATCCGCGCGCACTAACCAACGTCTGTGCCTGCAGAGCTCTGGTCGCTTCGCCGCTCAGCCTGACTCCCCCTCGGGGCCCGGCCCGGCTCCCAGGGCCGCCAGCAAGGCCGGGCCAGCGGCGCAGCAGCAGCCACAACGTCATTTGTAGACTCTGGACTGCACCCCGAGTGCTCCGGGCCGCGTGGGACCCCGTCGCCCAGAGCCTCCACCGCAGGCTCAGCCCCCTCGGCTGGCTCTTGGCCCACGTCCCCCGACTCCAACCAGACAACCCCGTTGCCTTCAGCCTTACGGAGCTGCCCCTGGTCCTTCATTCTCCATCTACACCCTCCAGCATCTCAAGCTTCTGGAACAGTCCACAGGCTCTAAGCACGGCTCGACGCCCGTCCCTTGGGGCTTGCTCCGCCCTCTGGGTCCGCAGCCCTGACTGTCCTGCCCCGCGCTCCCCCGCGCTGACGTCCACACTCCACCTCCGGACCCGGTAAGACCCTGACAAGCTTCGGAATTTGGCGGCGGCAGAAAATAAGGAAAGAAGGAAGAGGAACGCTAAAGTCCAGGAGGCGGTAGGGCTGCGCTGAGAAACCAGCACCCCTGAGACGCCCCATATGAGGCCCAACGGGGAGGAGATCGTCCAATCCGCAGAAACTGCTCGGGGTTCACCGGCTGCTGCCGCGCTTCACAAATTTACCTGGAAATGTCAGCGAATTAATGACGTAAGAAAGGTTCCTTTCCTCCGCCTCAAAAATATGCGACGGCGCTGAGAGGTGCTGGAGAACGGCTCTGGGTGGGACGCAGGGCCCTGGGCTACCAGAGACCTCGGTTTCTCGAAGCTCCTTCACTGCAGGCGAGTCCCCGTCCTGCTCCCTGGCAGCCGACGACAGACTGGAGCGGCACAGGGGCTTTCACAGCCTCGGCCTGGAACTCACACACGTTACCTCCCCTCACTGCCCATCCGCTGCAGGTGGGCCCGGGACCCCCGTCCCCAAGCAGCCCGAGCGGCCCTGCTTCTCCACCTGCTGCAGGTGGGCCCGTGTCCCCCCGTCCCCAAGGAGCCCAAGCAGCCCTGCTTCTCCACCTGCTGCAGGTGGGCCCATGTCCCCCCGTCCCCAAGGAGCCTGAGCGGCCCTGCTTCTCCCCCTGCAGCAAGTGGGCCCGTGTCCCGCCCCCCCCCCTCGTCCCCAAGCAGCCTGAGCAGCCCTGCTTCTCCACCTGCTGCAGGTGGGCCTCTGTCCCCAACCCCCCATCCCCAAAGAGGCTGGGGCACAGCAGGTGCCTCTTCAGGGCTCTCCACGCCTTGCAACGGTTGGGAAGCTAAGGCGCCTGAGCCCTCCCAGTATGACAGCGCTCCTCGTGGTTCGCTGACAACAGGCCAAATGTTTTGCCATCAGCGGGAGGAAGAGGAACGACTGTCCTCTCATTGACTGACGACGACAGCACACGTGCTGAGAGCCCGAGAGAATCTGAGGTAGCGGAGTGGCGGTGCCGCTACCATTTTATTTCACTTTTTTTTTTCTTTTTTGCTTGTTTCAGTTTTGCGGCTCGAGGAACACTTTTTAATGTTAGTTTTCCACGCACACCTTGTGTCGAATGAACCAAGATTAAAAATGGAGCATTTAATACCTCTCACTTGTATGGCTCGTCGAATGTAGAACGTGAGAGCACAGAAGAGCCGGGGTGTCTTGCTGGGGGCAGCTCGTCGAGCTTCCACGTGGAGCCAGGCTCGTAACTGGTAAGATCACACGTGTCACCTTCCTTGGTACGCCCTGGGGTCTGATTCCAGAGTCTCGCCTGCGCGTCTTTACACCACCGCGAAGCTCGTAGTCACGGCCCTTCCTAACAAACCACGTGCAATGCGAGGGTCAGCGCAGCGCGTGCCTTAACGGTGACACCAGCTTACCCAGGCCTGCCGCTGACTTTTAAGTCTCAGTGCCCAGATCGAACACGTCGCAAAAATACTCAAGGAACAAAGAAAAAAGAGCTGTTGAATCGCCCAATTGGTTGCTCTCGTTCCTCCTATTATATGTCGACGAAGTTTTGACGTCCTCGCAGACGTTGATAAGACCTTTACTGTCATTTTGGTGAAAACCGAAGTGACCCTTTTTTAAAAATTTTTATTTATTTATTTATTTATTTATTTATTATTTTCATTTATTTATTTATTTTTATTTATTTTTCTCGAGGTGACCCTTTTTAATTTTTTAATTTTTTATTATTTTATTTTATTTTATTTGTATTTATTTTATTTTATTTTATATTTTATATTTTATATTATTTTATTTTTTATTTTATTTATTTTATTTATTTTATTTATTTTATTTTTATTTTATTTTATTTTATTTTATTTTATTTTATTTTATTTTATTTTATTTTAATTTTTTTCCGAAGTGACCCTTTTGAATATCGCTTGTTTTTCTAGAGGGAATCGTTGCCAAATAGAGAAAAATATTCAATAAGACCGCACCGAAATTCAACAGAATACAGAAATCAGAACTAAACTCCCGAATGCTATAACCCACTGATTTGCAGAAGATTGGAACTGAAAATATATTTTATCAGAACTACTAAAAGGCCAAAAAAAACCAAAAAACAAAAACCCAACAACAACATACAAATCTCTACTTACTAACTTCTCTGAATATATTCTCTGGTGGGGAAGTGTCCGCTAAGCTGCCTAAAAAGGACACTTGAGATGAGATAGAAATATGCTTCGGAAACAGAAATCAACTCACAAAGTTTTTTCCCCTTGAACCGATACCCATTTTATAAACGGAAAAACTGAATGAGAAAATGTATAGGGCCGTTTCTAAAGTTGATTTCTGAATGGAGCAAGAAATAGAATGCTTTTTCCCCAACTTTAAATATCTGATTCAACATTTGTTGACACTCGTCATCTCCTAACGATCTGCAGCGGCTGAAACGCTTATTTATGGACCCGTTGGAAGAAAGATTCTAACTAAGGTCCAAAACGCATCTCTGTTTGTTTGTTTGTTTTTTCCCCAAAAAGGTTTCTATGTACATTTCAAGTCTCCAGCATCATGTCTAGATTCCTCTTTTCTTTTTCTTTTTTTTTTTTTCCTTGAGATTCTTACAGGGAGATACGAGACGGAAAATGAGATCTCATCAGAGGACAGTTCTGTTCTCACCTAGAAAGAGGGAAAGAAGACCTTCAAGCTAAAGAACGTCTAAGACGGATGTTTTAAAAAGGGGGGAGTGAGGGATGTTGCTATGTTATTTTGCTTCATGTGGACGTAGAGAAAAAGTCACCAAATTTTTTGTTTTTCGAACAAGGATAAGGATTCTCTTAAAAGGCCCTGAAATTTTTGATGGTTGAAGAGTTAATGTGAAAAGCGGGAACGCCTGGCACTAAGTGATTGTTTTTTTTTTTTTTAATTTTTATTTATTTATGACAGTCACAGAGAGAGAGAGAGAGGCAGAGACACAGGCAGAGGGAGAAGCAGGCTCCATGCACCGGGAGCCCGATGTGGGATTCGATCCCGGGTCTCCAGGATCGCGCCCTGGGCCAAAGGCAGGCGCCAAACCGCTGCGCCACCCAGGGATCCCCTAAGTGATTGTTATAAGGCTCACACCTTCAGTCAAAAGATGCTTCTGTTCAGTTCCCAGGAGCATCAAATTCTCATTACAAGGGGCCGAATCCCATCTCCCCACGAGCCAGGCTGTGTCCAAAGCAGCGACTTTCGGCATCAAGTTTCGTGACCCGAACTTGCATCCTCCCGTGCATCCCACTCCCAAAGCAGGTTCTCTGGCTCGTTCCCCTTGGTCAACCACACCCCGGATGCTGAGCTTCAGCGAGGCCACGGCCAGGGAAACCCTGTGGCCGGGGTGACCCCAAGACCAGAAAGAAGCCAGGTTATGTCGCTTCCTGGAAGCAGAAAGGTCCAGCTCCCAAGCACTTGCATAAAATCCATTCTTGTGTTCAGGAAAAAAAAAAAAATCAAAAGTCGCTGAGAGTTTCATTCAGAATTGGTGCGGAGGAAAATCAGAGACGCAGTAAGGCCAAAAAAGAAAAAAGTCCCAAGGGTGGAAAGAAACCTCAAGAGCCTACTTGAGGATTTTCATGCCCTTCTCACATCTCATATTCTTTGCAGAATATCAGGACCTTGGCGGCTCTGCCCTTTACGGAAGGCCCCCCCTTAGCAGTGGGGAGCCCCTCTGGTCAGCAGAGAATAGGGCGACCGATGGGGCGCAGTGGAAGCAGGTGTGACAGTCGAGGAAACGAGGACGGTGCCTCGTCTGATGGGCCACTCGGCCGCTCAGAGCCCGCAGCGTGCTGTGCCCGGGAGCGCAGGTGGCTTCCCGCCTCACCGCACCCAGTCGTCAGGCGACGACCTGCAAGGGACAGGCTTGTCCGTTTGCTCCCGGACATGTGCCAGGGGTGCTCCAGAGCAGGCCACCCGGGCACAAGTCAGGCGACGGACGGGGCTGCAACAGGAACGGTGACGTGTGGCCCTGAAGTGGTCTGAGTACAGAGCGAGGCGGGGATATTAGTAGGGTGAGGGCGACAGTGCTGGGAAAAGATCAGAGTCCAGGTCAAAGGCACATCATGAACGACAGCTGTGAACCGAGTACGCTGGACTGGGCCGTGCGCTGTGCATGTGGCCCGGACCCTTCGTGGCCTCCGACGGCGGGTGCGGGCTCCTGGCCACGGTCTGGGCCGCGGCTACCATCTGCTTGGGCTACAAAGAAGCGCCAGAAACGGTCTCTGTGCCAGTTCTGAGAGTGATACTCCAGAGGATTTTGCGGTTTTTCCTCCAACCTGCTCCTCCCTGCACCACAGGGCCTACGGCCCCCAGTGCACAGGCCCAGGCCCGGTCTTCCCCACCCCCAGCAGGTGATCGCTGCAGGCTGCCCCCACCGCGGCCCCCAGCGGCCCACCAAGCCCCCAGCAGGGCCCCTCCGAGGGGCAGCCCGGCCGGCGACAGCCCAGGCGCCCTGGCGGCCACACGACCACGGCTCCACAGGTTGCTGCGGAAGCCTCGGCTCCGGGGCGGCTGGTTCTGCACGAAGAATCCCAGATGGGACCCACTCGCCCTAACACACTTCGTGTGAGCCTGCGGCTCCGTCAACGGGCCAGGCCTTGGTGCACGGGGGCTGTGAGCCGGGCCTGGTGGCGGGGCTGCAGGGGGCCCAGGCCTTGCTGGGGAGGCCAGGCTGGCCGAGCAAGGGCACCGCCGACGGCCCCGGGTGGACTCTGGGGCGCAGTGGGCTGCGCGGGGAAGCATCAGGGACCGGCCGCTCCCCGGGAGCCCAACAGCAGGGAGCCGGCGGCAGGTGCAGGAAGCCCCAGAGCAGGGTGCCGAGGTTCGGTCACGGGATCTGGAAAGCCAGGCCGGCAGGCGGCGAGCCGCAGCGGGGGCTCTGGCATCTCTCAGAACAGCCCGGGCTCACCTGTAGCCCTGGGCCGTGGCTCCCCGACACGAAGGCACGTGGAAACCGTCCGGTGGTGGCAGGAGTGGGAAGTCCTGGGGCCCATCACCCATGGGTCCCAGCCCCGTAACCGTGACGTAGGCCAGACCACGGCCCGCACGTCCCCACTTGCCCCAGCAGCTCCACTCCAGGCTGAGCGCGGGCCACCCCGCGGGGGTCTCGCAGCCGCCCAGAGAGACGGCCTCGGGCCCGTGCGTGGCTTGCAGGCGGCATGTAGGCCGGAGTTGCCTGGCGCGGTCAGGTGAGCCACCCAAAGGCACAGAGGGCACGAATGGGTCAGAGAGCAGGGCGCAGCAGGACCCCCAGGACGCCAGGCTGCCGGTCAGGGGAAGGGGGTCCGCATACGGGACGCGGGAAGACGACGCGTGGCCCGGTGGCTGTGAGAACCACCACCCAAGCGAGAGGAGAGCGGGGGGGGGCCCGCGGTGGCCTGGAGGCTGGGACGCGGCCCGCACCAAGGCCACCCGCCCACGGCCACCCTACCTAAAGGTGAGAACGCCCCGCCCAAAGCCTCCCGCGGTCTCTGCCGTCGTGTTTCACTAGTTTCGGGCGCAGAAGACTGAACAGAGCGGTCTGAGAAGTCAAAGCACAGACGTGAGAACAATCCGCACGACCCATTTGGGAAAATGTAAAGTGTGCAGGAAATCATAAAAAAGACGTTAAAAAAAAAAAGAACTATTTATGCACCTTGGTGAACAACCAGTCTGTTGCCCACATATAATTTTGGATAAACAGGATAAACAGGATCTAAACTGTATTATCACATATTAAAGTAACACGTAGGATGCGTAATACAGGTGTCCCCTTTTCACTCAATATCGTCCGCCTGCGTGTCAATAATCTTCATCGGGGCGAGGAAACGTTCTCCAGAAAGGGACAGACAATAAATATTCTAGGCCTTGTGAGCCGTACGGTCCCAGTTGTCGTCACTCATGTTGTCTCTGCACCGCAGCGTGCACGCGGCCTTCGCTAATACGCGGTGAACGGACGCGAATGAGGCGGCCCACAGGCTCCGGTTCGGAGTAATATTCATGGCTGAGTAATATTCCGTCACGGACACACTTGTTTGTATATGTGGACACTCAATGTGGCTGTGGATGCGGGTCCGCAGCACGATGTTCGACGGCTTCACGCCGCTCAGGGCTGTGCCGAAAGGTATCTACTAAGCTCACTTCAAGAGATGTGCCCAAGGAGACTTTCAGCTGTCTGAAAATGATGGTAGCAAATTTATCCAATACAGACAAGTCTTCATGCAAAAACAGAAACAATGTAAATGTGCATCCAGAGGAGATTCATCAGGGGCCCGGGTGGCTCAGGCGGTTGGGCGTCCGACTCTTGATTCCAGCTCAGGTCCTGGGATCCAGCCCCATGTCGGGCTCTGTGCTCAGCAAGGAGCCTGCTTGTCCCTCTCCCTCTGCCCCCCTCCACTCATGCTCTCCCTCAAATAAATAAGTTTTTCTTAAAAAAAAGGAGATGAAGTAGATAACTTTTGGTATACATAATATTAATATTATTAATATACATGATAATTTCAAAAATCCCTAAAATGGTAAAGTCATCTCTGAATTACCCTGCTCCTGACTCAGATCGGTCCCTTCAGTTGCACAGATCTGAATCTTCTTCAAGTTTTGATTTTTATTTATTTATTATTTATTTATTTATTTATTTATTTATTTATTTATTTATAATTTTTTATGAATTTATTTTTTATTGGTGTTCAATTTGCCAACATATAGCATAATACCCAGTGCTCATCCCATCAAGTGCCCCCCTCAGTGCCCGTCACCCAGTCACCCTCACCCCCCGCCCACCTCCCCTTCCACCACCCCTAGTTCGTTTCCCAGAGTTAGGAGTCTCTCATGTTCTGTCTCCCTTTCTGATATTTCCCACTCATTTTTTCTCCTTTCCCCTTTATTCCCTTTCACTATTTCTTATATTCCCCAAATGAATGAGATCATGTAAAGTTCTGATTGTAATTCCAGTTAGTCACCAGGTAATGTTACATTAGCTGCACGTGTGCACTATAGGGACCTCACAGTTCCGTGCATCACCCTGTGCTCATGGCAAGCGCCTCCCTCCACCCCCAGCACCTTCTCTACCCACCAACCACCCATAACCCTCCCCTCTGGTAACTATCAGTTTGTTCTCTATAGTTGAGTCTGTTTCTTGGTCTCTATCTCTCTCTCTTTTTCTCTGTTTGTCTTGTTTCTTATATCCCACAGATGAGTGAAATCATATGGTATTAGTCTTTCTCTGACTGACTTATTCTGCGTAGCGTTAAACTCTCTACTCCATTGATGTTGTTGCCAATGGCAAGATGTCACCCTTTTTCATGGCTGAGTAATATTCCGTCGCAGACACACTTGTTTGTATATATGGACACTCGATGTGGCTGCTGTGGATAAAGGGGTGCACGTGTCCCTTTGAATTAGTGTTTTTGCATTACTTGGGTAACCCCGCAGCAGTGCGACCGCTGGGTCGTGGGGTAGCTCTGTTTCGGACTCTTTGAGCCCCCCCCACTGTTCTCCAGAGCGGCTGCACCACTTCACATTCCCACCAGCAGCGCAGAGGGTTCCCCTTGCCCCACGTCCCCGCCAACCTCTGTTGTTTCTCGAACTGTTGATTTTAGCCATCCGGACAGGCGTGGGGTGATATTCAGAATCAATTACGTGTAGATAAACATGTTATTTTGACTTGACCATGACAGGAAGGTCAATGTGTATAAAATCATAATACAATATACAATAGTATTTAAGCTGTACAACTTAAATTTCTTCAGTTGTCCCACTAATGTTCTCTTTTGGTCCAGGACCCGAGGCAAAAATCACTTGATATTTAGTTGTGTTTCCTTGGCTTCCTTTACCGTGGAACTGGTCCTCAATCATTCGCTGTTTCTTGTGACCTTGAGAACTCTCCAGAGGACTAATACTGTGATGCCCCGAGGCCAGGGAGTCCACCCGGTGCCAAAACCTTGGATTCCAAATGCCATCCCCCAAAACCAGAAAACTGTGAGTCCTTGGAGAGGTAGCTGGTTGTGGGATTAGGGCAGGGAGAGTACAAGACGAGCCTGAAATATCTTGTGGTGTCAGAAAACATGGAAGTGCTTTAAAAAGCAGGGAAGTCTTGCAAAGTAATTCTTGGAATACAGAAGCTTCCATAATACAGCCCGTGAAAGGAGGTTTTTTTAACCTTCTTTAGAAATGGAGCTGCGTGTGGAATGAGATCACATGCTTGCAGTATAGCAAACACCTTTTTATATTTGAAATGTTTGCTTTTAGGAATAGAAGGCATATTTTGCTAATTTTATGGCTAAAACATTTCAGACTGATCTCTTTATTTTTAAGCCATCTTGAAGTTGTATTTCTATCTAATGCGAAAATGGAACAAGATAGGTTACAGTGCAGTTGTTTCATATTAAATGATCTACTAAACAGTGGTGTTGGTGGGATAAAATCACAGAAAATGTACCCATATCTTTTTCACATTTTCTTGATTAAAAACGTGATTATAGGGGATCCCTGGGTGGCTCAGCGGTTTGGCGCCTGCCTTTGGCCCAGGGCGCGATCCTGGAGTCCCGGGATCAAGTCCCTCATCCGGCTCCTGGCATGGAGCCTGCTTCTCCCTCCTCCTGTGTCTCTGCCTCTCTCTCTCTCTATGTCTATCATAAATAAATAAATCTTTTTTAAAAAAGTGATTATAACTGCAAAAAAAAAAAAAAAGATACAAGAGCCCACCTGGAGGGAACTCCCAAAGGCCAAATCTGGGAAAATTGAAAGCAAAATAAAGGATTGTGACAGATTATAATCCAAGGAATAAAATAAGAATCCCTGTCTCCATATAAATATAAATAATGAATGAATAAATAGATAAATACATAGAAAATCATAAGCTTCTCTTTGCCACAAATTTCTCACTAGTATCTGTAGATCAAGGAATGATTGAAATAGAAAATCACCATTTGGCAAACACCACAGTAATAATTGATTCAGGCAGGAAATCAGGCTAAAATCAGTGGTGAGCGTGTGATAAATAACAAGGTACTTAAGTATTCTCAGATCGCGTCCTCATAGGATCCCTACTGGGCACAAAGGAATATGGGGACTCCGCAGCGGAGCGACCCAGCAGACGTCACCTTCAGCAAGTTAACATTTTTAGTAATGGAACAAATCAGTGTAGAATGACTTCTGACATGATATGCCGACAAGGTCACAGCCTTAACTTCTGGTATCTTTGCCCAAAATGCAGAAGCTGAATTCAAATATGAGGAAGCATCAGAGAAATGGCATGGACTGCCAAAGCCCAGGCGACCTGGTACCAGACTCCTGTGCTGGGTGCACTTGCAGTGTGGCCTTCATTCCAGTCACAGGGGAATCCATCTATCACCTGGGGTCACGGCCCCAGAAGGGAGGAGAGGAGAGCGGGCTGAGAAATGACACAAACAAGACTCGGAGTGAGGTTTCTAATTACTGAATGTGAAAGGGCCGGAGAAGGAGTGAAAGGAAGGTCCCTGTTTACTACCCTAAGCAGGAAGCAGGAAAGGTCGGTCTCTAGTCTGGGAAGGAGGGGGATTGCATTTTCCATCAAGAAACTGAGCTTGAAGAAGATGCGTGACTTGCAGTGCTCCGAGAAGCCAAGTCTTCTAAGTTCAGAAATTTCTATGGAGAAAGAAGAGAAGAGAGGAGGGGAGGGGAGGGGAGGGGATAGGAGAGGAGGGAAGGGGAGAGGAGAGAAGAGAGGAGAGGAGGGGAGGGGAGAAGAGAAGAGAGGAGGGGAGAGGAGAGGAAGGGAGAGGAGAGGAGGGGAGAGGAGAGGAGAGTAGAGGAGGGGAGGGGAAAGGAGGGGAGGGGAAGGGAAGGGAGGGGAAGGGAGGGGAGAAGAGAGGAGGGGAGAGGATAGGAGGGGAGGGGAGGGGAGAGGAGAGGAGGGGAGGGGAAGGGAGGGGAGAAGAGAGGAGGTGAGGGGAGAGGAGAGGAGAAGAGAGGAGGGGAGAGGATAGGAGGGGAGGGGAGAGGAGGTGAGGGGAGAGGAGAGGAGAAGAGAGGAGGGGAGAGGATAAGAGGGGAGGGGAGGGGAGAGGATAGGAGGGGAGGGGAGAGGAGGTGAGGGGAGAGGAGGGGAGAGGGGGGGGAGAGGATTGGAGGGGAGGGGAAGGGAGGGGCGAAGGGAGGGGAAGGGAGAGGAGAGGAGAGGAGAGGAGGGGAGGGGATAGGAGAGGAGAAGAGAGGAGGGGAGAAGACAGGAGGGGAGGGGAAGGGAGCGGGGAAGGGAGGGGAAGGGAGAGGAGAGGAGAGGAGAGGAGGGGAGGGGATAGGAGAGGAGAAGAGAGGAGGGGAGGGGAGGCGATAGGAGAGGAGGGGAGAGGAGAGGAGGCGAGGGGGGAGGAGGGGACAAGAGGGGAGGGAGAGGAAAAGAAAAATGTCCATGGCCTGTAAGAAGTTCAGGCTCCTTGCAAGAACCACAAGCTTTTGCAGCTGCCGACCTCTAAGTGCACACTCAGATTTGTGTGCAAAATTATCATTTTTTACATGAAAACTATAACAGAGTAAGTGAAGTTTCCCTCTTCTGAGTGCCATCGGGCTTCCTGCAGCAGCGGGGTCATGTCCCTGAGCTCCAGGGCAGTGGCCGGGGTCTCAGCATTCCCCCCCGCCTCCCCGCAGGGCCGGGGCCTGGTTGGCCCCAGAGGTCACGGCGCGGAGCCGTCGCTCCACAGGCATGTGGTCCCTCACGTGCAAGTATGTACGTGCAGGTGACACGGGAAGCGCCCGGGGCGGGCAGCTGGGATTGCGCCCCGTCTTTAGCCCCGTCTCTCGCCCCGTCTCTCGCCCCGTCTCTCGCCCCATCTCGGGCCCAGGCAAGAGCAGACGGGACTGGACCGTCGGGTTCCGTGCCCTGCGCGGGTCGGCGAGGCTGCAGCCCCCTGAACGGCCACGTGGAACGGGGAGCCTCGAGCCTTGAGGCCACCGGCCCTACACCCAGATGAGCTCCGGGGTGCGTGGACACCCTGCACTCAGCCCACGCTCAGGGACCAGCCTCGCCCCGCTGACTGCCCCCCTTCCAGCTGTTTGCCCCGTCGGGGGGGAGGAGGACACCCGACACCTGCCTGCGGCCTTCCCGTCGAGGGACGCCCCGCAGCCCGGAGCAGAGGGCCCCCTTCCAGGGGCCTAGGCGCCTCCTCACAGGCGATGCACGGCAAGGTCGAAGGGTGGAGCAGGTGAGTCGATCCCCCACGAACACGGGCTCCCGTTGGTTCCAGGACGTGGGGGACAGTGAGCCAGGTGCATGCAGGGCGGCGAGGGCGTCCGTCCGAGCACCCGGGCAGCCCCTCCGGCCGCCGTCGGGCCGCGCCCCCAGGAGGCTTCCATGCCGCCCTTTGGGGGCCCCGCTCCCGCTCGGGCACGGAGGGCACGTCTAACCCCGGCAGTCTCGTCACGTCCTCCCTTCTCACATTAAAACACAAGTGTCCTGAACACACACACTGCTTTGCCTAAAACCTGCCGTTTTCCAGACAGACCCTCGGGGGCCTGGCTGCTGAGCCTGGGCGCCCCCGGGCTGGGCCAGGCCGTCGGGGACCGGGCCGAGCTGACGTGGGCGTCTGTGGCCATCGCCTGGCGTGCGCCTTGGTCTTGATCCCTGCGTCCCCTCCTCTCCCTGTCCTTCCCGGGTGCAGGGGTGGTGGGTGCCCACACCGCAGGGGACGAGCTGCCCGGTGTCGCGGGAGAGCGGCCTTGCCCGACTGCCTCCCCCTTTAAGGTTGGTTCCCTGCTCAGCCCGTCCGCCCCGGTGACCCGGGCCCCAAGCCCCCCAGAGCGCAGCCGGGCCGCCTGGACGCCCAGGAGCTCGCTCACAAGCCCTTCCTGTTGCCTTCGCAGAAAAACGGGCTCTAGAAACGTCGGGGCCACCGCGGTTGAGGAAGTGCCGGGAGCACCTGCTGGCCCCCTCCAGGGCTGCTGCCGTTACCGCCCCCCTTGCCGTCCTGCCTGGTCTAAGGGGCCCAGAGAAGCGGCTGCACCCCGAGCACTGGGAGCACGTTCCCGACAGGGCCCGACGGCGACGACTGTCCAGGACAGTGGCCCCCCTCCCGTCCCTGACACGGGAACAGCGCCGGGAAAGCCTGGGTGCCCGTGCCGGGTGCTCGCCGCACACTTGGCCTGGGGACCCCCTGAGGACACACGGTGGCGAACGACTCGGTCCCCCAAGGACGGGGCAGAACCGCCTCTCGGTGGGCGACACTATCCGGGAGATGCTCTGGACCTTCCCGGCAGGGGCCGCCCGCAGGCCCGGACATCCCGAGGCCTCCTGAGCAAGTCACCAGGTGGCTGCGCAGCTGCCCCGACCTTTTCTGATGTGGCCGTTCTGTAGAGAATGTGACTTAAAAATAAGCTGCGTCATGGCGATTTGTCCCGGAAACTTGTAAATGGGCGAGATGGCAAATGAATGAGCTACTCCAGGCCGCCGCCCTCTGCCTTCCGGGCGCGCACAGGCGGGCGTCCTGCTTCCCCGTGGGATGCGCTCCGGGGGCTCCGGGGCAAGAGGGACAGGGGGCGCGGGGCCTCCGTTCATGCGACCCTATTTGGACCTTCTATGTGGAAAAGACGGAAGGAGGACTGTGGCCGCGGTCTGCCCGCCCGTAGCCTCCAACAGGCCCGATCCCGCAGCGAGGCCTTGCTGACTATCGCCGTCACAGCGGGCCGCCCGCGGGGGGTGGGGCATGGCTGGAAGGAGCCTCCTTATGCCGCCCTGCTGCTCAGCAGGAAGAGGAGGGACCGTTCCCGGGACAGGAGCAGCACCGAGGCGGGGAAGGGCCACTCAGGGCAGCAGACGGCCCGGAGCCCCGGCCTCTGCAGCTCAGCGCCCGTGGGCCCGGGGAGGGGTCCTCTGCGCCCGTGTCCACACCCACGGCGCCGGCGTACACCTGCACTGAGCGCTGGGTGACTCTTACACCATCGACCTGCAGGACCTGCTGAAGTGAGCATGCGGGGTGCCAGGGCCAGCGCTGGGGCACCCGCCTGGGCTCAGGCCTGACCCTGGGTCTGGGATCGAGTCCCGTGTCAGGCTCCTGCAGGAGCCTGCTTCTCCCCCTGCCTGGGTCTCTCTCTGTCTCTCCCTCTGTCTCTGTCTCTCTATCTCTGTGTCTCTGTCTCTGTTTCTATCTCTCTGCCTCTCTTTATCTCTCTGTCTCTGTATCTCTCTGTCTCTCTCTGTGTCTCTGTGTCTCTGTCTCTCTGTCTCTATCTGTCTCTGTCTCTCTGTCTCTCTGTCTCTGTCTGTCTCTGTCTCTGTCTCTCTATCTCTGTGTCTCTGTCTCTGTTTCTATCTCTCTGCCTCTCTTTATCTCTCTGTCTCTGTATCTCTCTGTCTCTCTCTGTGTCTCTGTCTGTCTCTCTGTGTCTCTCTCTGTCTCTCTGTCTCTGTCTCTCTCTCTGTGTCTCTCTCTCTGTGTCTCTGTCTCTGTCTCTTTCTCTGTCTCTGTCTCTCTCTGTCTCTGTCTCTTTCTCTGTCTCTGTCTCTCTCTGTCTCTGTCTCTCTCTCTGTCTCTTTGTCTCTGTCTCTCTCTCTGTGTCTCTGTCTCTGTCTCTTTCTCTGTCTCTGTCTCTGTCTCTCTCTGTCTCTGTCTCTCTCTCTGTCTCTGTCTCTGTCTGTCTCTTTCTCTCTGTCTCTCTCTGTCTCTCTCTCTGTGTCTCTGTCTCTGTCTCTTTCTCTCTCTGTCTCTTTCTCTCTCTGTCTCTGTCTCTCTCTCTGTCTCTCTCTGTCTTTGTCTCTGTCTCTCTCTCACGGGCACACACACGAGGGGAGCGTGCCTGCTGTGCAGCCCGGAGACACGGAGACAGGCAGTCAGGCCCGGGGCTCAGGCGACCCCACAGGACCTCTGCCCTCCACTCTGTGCCGACTCTCCGTTCTCACGACACCGTCACGAAGATTTCTCCAAAATCCTCACTCTTTAAAAGTGAGGATTCTACTTCAGGAGGAAAGTCAAGGCTGGCCCCAAGACGCACACGGACGTCCTGCCGTTCCGTAGCTCAAGAAACACGCGCCTCCCTTCCTCAGAGCTCGTGTAGGTGACAGCAAAGGAAAGGCAAGGGGTGTCCCATCTCATCCCTGGTACAGCATACAGTGATGAGGTCCACTACGTCATGTGCATATATTTATCTGATTATTTAACATTTGCTTGTTTATTTATTTAACAAATACTCAACAAATTCTGCGCTCATACATAAATGTTCCATGTATAGGAAATCGATAGGCGGGAAAATGAAATAACCATGATTTTTCTTCCCTCTGCCTCCAAGAGATGATTTATTGTTCTGGATGAGTAACGAGGTGTAGGAAGCAGTAAGGTGCTCCCATTCAAGAAAAAAATTAAAGGGAAAAAATTAAAGGAAATTTGAAAAAACTAAGAAAATATTAGTTTGGGCCTCCCTATGGAGAGCTACAATATATACTAAAGAAGTCAAATCATCTTTGAGTGTCCTTGAAAGAACAGGGGAAAAGAAAAAAAAAACAAATTGCTCCTTTATGTACTTTGTCTCAGACCAAATAATGAATTGATTTTCAGTGACAATAATAATATGTTCTCTTGCTAAATAACTACATCCCAGGGGTCTCAGATTTCATTTTTCTCTATTTTTTTATTTTTTATTTTTTTAAAGATTTTTTTTTAATTTATTCGTGATAGATACAGAGAGAGAGAAAGAGGCAGAGACCCAGGCAGAGGGAGGAGCAGGCTCCACACAGGGAGCCCATCGCGGGACTCGATCCTGGGTCTCCAGGATCACGCCCTGGGCTGAAGGCGGCGCTAAACCGCTGAGCCACCCGGGCTGCCCTCTCTTTCTCTTTTTAAAAAAATCCATGAATACTCATTTCAGGCGCCTGCGTGGCCCAGTTTGTGAAGCACCCGGCTCTTGATTTTGGCTCAAGTCATGATCTCGGGGTCACGGAAGCGAGCCCCATGTTGGGCTCTGTGTGCAGCAGGGAGTCCGCTTGGGGTCCTCCCTCTTCTCTCCCTCGGCCCTCCCTGTGCTCACAGGAGCAAGCTCACTCTCTCTCTCTCTCAAATAAATAAATCTTTAAAAAACAAATCCCTGAGTACTCATTTGAAAGTTAACCTAGAGCCCTCCTTACACTTGTTCCTTTATCCACTCCAAGTGTTCAATGCATTACGAAAATTAACTAAGAAATATTTTACTAAAAAAAAAAAATTTGAAAAAAAATTTTACTGCAATTTTTAAATTAGGAAGTAATAGTATTAACGTTGCTTAAAGTGTTACAGTTGGTGGAGGGGGATAAAATGCCAACGGAAATTCCCTAAGCATTATTTGGAGCTAATCTGAGCGGGGGCAAGGCTCCGTGCCCTACAAGGGACTATAAGCTCCATGAAAGCAGGATCTGCAAAACTCTCCATGGTGAAGGCCACTTAAAACTCTGTATTTAAAAGAAGGAAACAAAATGCATCGGCAATTCCTAAACAATATAAGGCATTGGCAACGTTCTTGCCTATCGATGCTTTCACAGACCGCGGGGGAACTGCCGACCACGGCCCTTGGCCCTTACCGCGCGCAGCACTTGCAGCCCGTGACTGAATTCGGCGTCCTTCCCCCCATTTCAGGCGTCCTCCAGTGAGGAGCCGACAGCTCACCGCACCCCAGCCTGAAGGAAGGCCTGTCCGCCTCCCGTCTACAACAACCCGAAGTCCCTCATCAGATATTCTCTCTTATTCTAAAGTTGCATCTTATGATCATCTTCCTATGTTATGATCATCTTCCTATGTTCCTCCTTGGCTCCCATTAAAATTTTCCTTTTTTTTTCTTTTTTAAATTTTTCTTTCTGCTAGTTGTGCCCCGCGTACCCGAGGATTTCCAGAAGTCCTCCCTCAACGCTTTGCTGTCTCCCAGAAACGGGAGAGCGCAAAGTGGGGAAAGGGGTGGAGGGGGAAGGGGTGGGGGAGACCTCGGCACCCCCGGCTGGAGGCATCCAGAGGAACTTCAAGCCCACCCAGCTCCAATCTTCCTAATTTTTTTCCCTTCTCTTCCTCCCCACGATCGTCCATCCGGAGCCCACCTCCAGACGCCTCGCCCCAACCCGAGCAACACCCGAGCTGGTTATGCGGGTAGGACAGCGACCGCTGTTCCTACGGACCCGGGCCACTATGCTCAGAGTCGGCCGACGTGAGTACACACGCTCACAGCCCCAGAGCGTCTCCGTCCTAAGTTCTTTTAATGACGCTACTCCGTGTCTTGTCAGGTGTCCCGTCTTTATAATTCTTGCACACGTAGCATAATTATGCCCTTGCAATAAAAAAAAAAAAAAGATAAGTCTCACACCTTTCTAGAGATTGAAAACATCAGCCCCAAAGAGAAAAAGTTTTATTATCAGCCAAGGAATTAAATAAAATGGTACCTTGACGGTTTGGGCAAGGGGACAGCAAACTGTAAATTAGAACCAGATTGTTCTGAAAGGAAAGAGAACAGCAGTTGATTAAGGAAAGAACAGGCCAAATGTTAGCGCAATGGGATCATCGAAGGCTACGGTGCCGGTGCCGGAGCGCCTCGGACGTGGAATGCATTCAGTAAAAATTCACTAATTGAATAAATGAAGTAAGTAAGTGCTTTGCCGGTTTATACCAGGCTTAAGGGACTCAATATAGAAATATCTCGGCGCTTGCTACGCTCCCCGGGTACACATTATGGCTTCAGAAGCCCTTGGTGCTGCAGCGGCCGGGGCAGGTCCCTCGGATTCCGTCTTCCCCTTTCCAAGCTCTCCTGGCCTGTGAAGGCTGCTCGTCACCCCGCCGCGGGCTGCCTCGGTGGGACCTGGGATGCTCGGCCCGGGCTCACCGACCGCAGCTGCAGGTGGCAGGCCCCGGCCGAGTGGGCGCAGGCCCAGGTGCAACTGCGGGAGGCCCGAGCGCCAGGTGCACCTGCGGGAGGCCCGAGGCTCCTCCGGGAAGGGGGGACAGGTCCACAGCGCCGGGCACCGCGGGCGTCGGGAGGCCGGAGAGTCGCTGCCCCCAGGCCTCGCAGGCCACCCTGCGACACGCCTGCACGTGGTCATCACTTACAGAGGAGGAGCCCGCTCCTCCGCAAACACCTAGTGATCACCACCTGGAGGTATGGGGTCTCTTCCCTGGGCGAGACTGTTCCAGTCCCTCCCGCTGGCTCTCCCAGTTTACAGCACACGCTTCCCGCCCCCCCCCCCCGCTGCCTGCGCCTCTTTTCCCTCCGTCACACAATGGGAGACAGTAATACCTCTCTCGGCATTACAGGTTGGCAAGGCCCGGGGGCAGGTAGTAAATGTTCAGTGAATGGCTGAGAAGCATAAATAGGTATTCAATAAATGTGACCAAATATATGTTTACATAATGCCATATAATTTTATTGTGTGATTATAAATTATAGATAATATATGATTATAGATAAATATAAATTATAGATAATATATTCATATATAATAATATATGTTATTATATATATATATGTATATATAATATATACATGTATATATACATATATGTATATATGTAATATTATCTTTATAATTTTTTAATATTTTATATTTTTATTATATTATATGTATTTATATTTATGTACATTACATGCATTTATATTTATATTATATTATTAATTTATTATCTTTATATAAAATATAGACAATATTATTACATATATAATATGATACATATTATATGTCATATAGTTATTATATTTTATATATGAATTATTTAAATTATTAAAATTTAATTAAATTAAATTAAATTAAAATTTTAATTTAAATTATTTAAATTTACATAAATAGTACTTATATATTGACTACATAATTTCATAAATATCTAAATTATGTAATATAAATATATGATGATCATATAATATATAAATAATACAAATTATTACAAATTATTTGCCTAGTATATATGTTCTCTTGTATATTTATATTTATATTATATATATATATATGTATATTATATTATTAATTTATTATCTTTATATATAATATAGATAATATTATTACATATATAATATGCTACATATTATGTTATATAGTTATGTATATAAATTATTTAAATTATTATTTAAATTATTAAAATTTAACACATATTTAAATTAAATGAAATTTAATACATATTTAAATTAAATTAAATTTAATACATATTTACACTTACATAAATATTACTTATATATTGACTATAAAATTTAATAAATACCTAAATTATATAATATAAACATAATGATCATACAATATATAAATAATACAAATTATTACAAATTATTTGCCTAGTATATTATATGTTCACTTGTATATGCTTCTATGTATTTACAAGGATTACAGTGGCAGGGAGGACAGAGTATTTTGGGTAGGTTATAGAAGATGTGGCTTCCCATCCCCCACAACGGCCCCAGCTACTAAGACTCCCAGTTCCTACAGGAGGAGCAGCAATGGAAATACTCAAGCTCGCACCTGACCTCTTAAGCTCAGAAACGAGGGTCAGTAAAGCCAAAGACCAGACCAGTCTTCCTTCAGCTGGTTCACTCGTCCCCTTGACCGTCTCCGTCTGTCCTCTCCCTTCTACAGTGGAGAACTACACATTTGTGTGCTAGTAACCACGAGTGGGGTCAGGGCCCCCGGCGATGGCCAGCCAAGCACATACGTAAAAACCCGAATAACAGTTCATCGCTGTATCAGGCCAAGGCTGTGCGAGCCAGCCCCACAGAGAGCTTTCAGGAAGATGGGGATGCAGATAGGCTTCTGATGGGCTTCTCCAGTCAATTCGGTGTGTCCTTTGAGCAGCTTTCAGTGCGATCTAGGCTCTCACGATGTATCTCATGTGCATTATCTTCGTTGACAGAAAATATTCGTCTTGTGTCTTCCTGCTTGAATCTTTTGCCGCTCAGTTCCTTCCTTCTTTCAACAACCTTTCCCTTTCTTCATGGCCACGGCCCTTCATCCATTTACGGCTTGCCTCTGGCAAGAGTAGGTAGCCATTCTTTGTTCTTCAAGATGGAATAGCAGAAAGTCGATAACTTTACTCCTGAGGTGGGCCCTCACGGCATTTCAGCCCGAAGATAAAAACTCTAAAACATCAGCTTTATACTTGGCAAGAGAAGGGTTATCTTCACCATCTTGTTTCTCAACCTTAACTACGCTAAAAAGAAACGTAGGTCACCCTTTTGCTCTTAAATTCCATTTTCAAAAAATTTCCAAGTAGAAGTACCTGAGTGACTGAGTCGGGTAAGGATCAAACTTTTGGTTTCAGCTCAGATCGTGATCTTAGGGTCATGAGGTCCAATCCCCTGTCTGACCCCAGGTCCGCGGGGAGTCTGCTCGAGAGTCTCTCTCTCTCTCTCTCTCCCTCCCTCTTCCTCTGCCCCTTCCCCCACTCACCCACACACCTGTCACTTTCTCTCAAATAAATAAATAAATCTTAAAATATATCTCCAACTCTCACCCTTGGCTTGGATCATATTAGCGAGGTGAAAAGGAGGCAAGTGTGTGGGGGAGGATTGAGCACACCACCATAGATTCCGCGGGCTACACCACACGTCTACCAAGTTTAGCTCAAGAACAGCCACAAACGATTCTGAGTACGGGCTTTCATGCTGAACGGGGGCCATCGCCACCGGTTTTCTTGACTTTGATCTCCTCCTCATCAAATCCGTCTTGAATCATACCGACAATTTGCATCCTCCAGTTTTCTCATGTCTTTCTACTTAGAACTTGTTGGCTATGCATGTAGCTACTCATTTGCACAGAATTCGACAATCTACAAAATACCTTATACTTGTATATGTATGATTTCAATGGATTATTTTAAACAGGTAAGGAAAGTGGTATTATCCCTATCTCATAGGTGGTAAAATTCAGAGATATTAAGAAACATGACTGAGATTATATAACTAAAAGGGGCCATACCCAGCCTTCTGATTTAAACCATTCAACTGTTGGACTTCATCCATGCCAAATGCCTTAGTATGACATTTAAGAGATCACAAAATCTGAACTCGCCCACTTCCAACATTAAATCTAGCTGTTCGCAGCTAACTTCTCTGGTCTTCTCAGTATCCCCCAACTTCAACTGAAGAGCTGGTTCTCTCCCCATACCCTTTATTTCCCAATGTGGGATATCCTTCAGCCTTCGCATTCTCTGCTTCCTGACCGTTCGTCTCCTTAAGATCCAATCCACATCCCTCCCTTCCTGCAAGCTTTCCCACTTGCCACCAGCTCTTCCATGAGAACCCCGTGTGGTTATTTTTCATCTCTTATATGGACATTATGAGCAGACCCTCTTGACATTAAATACTGCCTTTCAGCCTTTGCCTGGCTGGATAAAGTTACTTGAAGCTTAGAGAGCAAGACTATCCCCTGAGATACCGTGTTCTCCCGTCATCTTCTGTTGTGCTGTCACCGGGGACAGAAAATCACCAACTTATCAAGAGAGTACTTTTCAGAATTGTCAGGATGCAACTCAAATATCCTCTCCTCAATAAAGGTTTTCCTGACTCTCAGAATTCAGCAGGCGTTCTCGTATCCTCACAATAACTAGTGCTTGCTGCTCATTTAGCACTTAACATGCTGTTAGGGTTTTTTTGTTTGTTTATACAACAATGCCCTACTTTCAGTTCCATAGCTCCCTGGACATAAAAAAAAGTGACAGTCATGGTGAACAGCTGTGGTACTGACTCCAAATGGCAGACTTCATTAAGTATTACGTGGCTGGCTGGCTGAATGAATGAGTCAATGAATGAATGAATGAATGAATGAATAAAAATGTAGATTTAGTAGCAACTGGAACACAGACTCCCTTAATGGCAGTTAGCTAGTACTGAGAGCCTCAAGCTATCCAACAAAACCCTGTTAATCCTTAATTTAGCTGAAATAACTTTAAACTCTGATGGAGGTCACAGGAAGAGAAATTTACTATGGAGTATGGTTTCCCTTAGGAAGTATTCGCCAAATTATTTTGGCTCTGTCCAGGCACAAATCCCATTTGACCCATAGTTCAGCAGAATCACGATGAAAGGGCAAATGAAAGGGAAAGGGAAAGGGAAAAAAGGAAAGAGAAAGGGAAAGGGAAAGGAAAAGGAAAAGGAAAAGGAAAAGGAAGGAAAAGGAAAAGGAAAAGGAAAGGAAAGGAAAGGAAGAAGGAAAGAAAGAAAGAAGAAAGAAAGAAAGAAAGAAAGAGAGAGAGAGAGAGAAAGAAAGAGAGAGAGAGAGAAAGAAAGAAAGAAAGAAAGAAAGAAAGAAAGAAAGAAAGAAAGAAAAGGGAGGGAAAGAAAAAAAAGAGAATAGGAAGAGAAAATCAAGGAAAAAAATCAAAACAAGAACCATAGCAACCTCTAAAAAGAAAAACTAGAGGATTTTGGAAACTACTCTATTTAACAGACGAGAGTACTGGGGCCCAGAGTAACTTGTGAGATGACCAAGATTAATTAGCTAAACCAACGTTTTCTACCAATCATCCACTTTTTCCACCGCAGCTCACCGTCTTTCTGATGTTTCTATCGATGCTGTATTATTGATTTAAAGTCTCCACAGTAACAAATAATGACATAAACATATAATAATAACATAAATACCCCTGAGTTCCTCGTCAAGAAGGCAAAATGATCAGGATAGCCAATGCACAGAGGTTTTGTCAATATTAAGTGAAATAGTGAGAGTGTACAATTTTTAGGACAGAGATGGCATATACTGAAAACACGCAATAAGTATTACTATTTTTAGCAACTATCATCTACCTCAGACTCACATTTGCTTCAATGTGAATCCTCTTGGGAAGCCTGGACTGAACGCAGAACTAGTACAAACGTATCCGATGCTTGTCACAACAATGACGCTTATGATAACTGTGCTCTACCGTTATACCCTTGGCCCTGGGGTTACTACTATGTATGTCACCTCCCTAGTTGCTCAAATAATTCAAGGTGTTGGATGCGAGATTACATATTGCAGGTGCCCAGGTTACATGTAAGCGATGGGATCCCTGGGCAGCCCCGGGGGGGCTCAGCGGTTTAGCGCCGTCTTCAGTCCAGGACCTGATCCTGGAGTCCCGGGATCGAGTCCCACGTCAGGCTCCCTGCATGGAGCCTGCTTCTCCCTCTGCCTGTGTCTCTCTCCATCTCTCTGTGTCTCTCATGCATAAATAAATAAAATCTTAAAAAAAAAAAGAGAGAGAGATGGGATCCCTAGCTGTGCCCTTTCAGAACCGCCGTAGATCTGCTGAATTGTAGGGCGGGCACTCTAATGCGTTTTAACTAGCTGGATAACATTTGTGGTTTCCCAACAGTCCACATCTAACACAGCTACATTTCCACTCAATATCCAGGTGGGAATAATTTGTTTTAAAAATATTTATTGAGCTTCTAATATGCACCAGGTATTTACTTGGTGCTGAAGATAATAGCAGTGAACAAAGCAGGCAAAAATCCCTCACCTATTAGAACTATATTCTAGTGGAGAATGATCCAGAATAGTAAAGGACAGAATAAAAGTGTTTATTCTTTGGAAATGTCATCTCCTAAGCCCAAAGATAAGCTGCCCTCACACTAGAAATAAATAGATTTTTATGAAAAGCTGTCTTTCACCTTGACGTTATGCAACCTATCAAGTAAGATCTTAGGCAGGGATTTCTATATCACGACCAATTGTTTTCCCTGATATGCCTCTAACTTCCTTATTTTCACAGGGAAAACCAAGTAAGAATAATATAGCAAAAGATAAAGAAAAATCTATTGGCAATGAGGATAATAGTTATTATAAATAAGTTAGACAGGCACTGAGGGGGGCACTTGACGGGAATGAGCCCTGGGTGTTATTCTATATGTTGGCAAATTGAACAGCAATAAAAAATAAATTTATAAAAATTCTAAAAAAGTAGAAATATCAAACCCTTAAAAGGAATTCATAAATCATGTCACCAAAGGAAAGACAGACACAAAAGTCACTTTTAGGAGCCATTCACTCAATTTCTACCATCCCCACCATCGTTGCTCACTCTCGTGGTTCAACCTAAGCCTTTTAAACCAAAAGCAGCATCTGTAGTTTGCAATCACAGCCAAGGGTTAGCACTGCAGCATATTACTTCCTCTCCCCACACCTGCTATGATGGAAACATCAAGTCCAAACCTAGAATTTTAAATACAAGAACAATTCAAATGTAACAGAAAAGAACTATTTGAGCATTAGCAGAACATGTATATTTTGTTGTAAGGTTCATGTTATTTTTAAGTATTTTATTTAAAAGACATAAAGAAATGATTTATAGTAAGAATAATAATGAAAAGGCCTAGTTTTTTTTTCAAGTTCAAGGCACTATTCCACACTACACTCACAAAAAAGCACACTCAGTTCTAGAATGGGTGCTAATATGATACCCATTTTACAGATAAGGAAAGGTAACACTGAAGACGAAAATAACCTGCCCGTGTTCTCATGCGGACTAGTAAACGGCGGAGCTGGGACCCACACACTGGCAGGCTGCTGCTGACCATCACATGCCAACTGTCTTTCTCGATACTGGCAGCTCTGTCTTAACCCTTGACCCCATGAGTTACTTCCTGCTCCTTCTTCTTATCTGTGTTTCCCCTGAAAAGACAGAAAATCTCTTGTAGGACAGGAATTATGTCATGTGTCTTTACGTGGTCCATAGAGATTAGGAGAGTTAGACATAAAAGCAACGTGCAACAAACAACTTAACCCCCCCTCCCCCAATTTTGCTTTGTTCATGTATAAAAGGGATTTCTCATAACACTGGCTCTTTCACTATCATGAGTATTTATAATGAGGTCTGTGGCATTATAAATATGAAAGTGTTTTGTGAACCAAACATGAAAATGTAGAAGAAATGTTGTCTATGAAATACTGATAACTTTAATTTTTCTCTTAGATACCCTTCCAAAATTAACTTCTAGCCTCTGTGGAATCTCCAAATACAATTTCTGAACCTTTACCTTACATTTATCTCATTTGCCCTCAAATTGAACTAGCTCACAAGAGCTGATTGTTATATTTTCAGGAAATTTGCTAGCGATAGCCACTATTTTTATTTTTATTTATTTTTATTTGTTAATTTTTTATTGGAGTTCAATTTGCCAACATATAGCATATAACACCCAGTGCTCATCCCATCAAGCCACTATTTTTAAAAGTATGTTGTATAACTTATAATTTAATAAATTATATTAGAAACAAAAATAGATACTCAGAACTCATTACTCCTAATTATTTTAGGATATTGTACTATTTGTGCTCATATGGATCGACTGTATCTATACAGTAGAAAACCATATATTGAGCTACAAAGCACCTCTTCCCAACGTTGCATTCAGGTAGCTCACAAAATTAGCCATGAACTAATTATTTGAAATTGGCCATGATAGGAGCATTTTCACCAGGAACATCAGAGAGCACTACAAATCAAGACCAAACTTGTTGCTTTATTGATTGTCTAGACTTAAAGAAGCAATGGATAATATGTCAATCATGCAAATTAAACATAAAAGTGTTTAATAGCATAAAAAATGGCCATATCATAATAACCATAGGTTGCTATGGATACAAGAATTGTGCAAAAATCAATGAAAGCATCATTTGAAAATCAATGGTTGTATAGAATTTAAGGAAATATTGCCAATTTATCATTTTTAAATTATGTGCCACCTTTAAGTCTGTAAGATACTTAATAAATCATGAATTTGTATATATTTATGCTTATATGCACATACACAATATACACCACATACACAGACACAGATGTGTGGGGGGGGCCTGTGAGTAGCCATCGATTAACCTTTTACCAAAACACTACTGTTTGCAGCAGAGAGAAAAATGCTAGTGTGGGAACAGAGAGAGAGGAAGAAAAGGAGAAACTGCTTTGGAGCCTGCTAAGTGGTGTGGCAATATAAATACACATCCCTTGGTGATTAAAGGTATGGAATGGGATACTTAATCTAGTCGTAGGCAAAAGAATAGTCAGGGAAGATATCCCTGAGAAAAGACCACCTGAGCTAGTTTTGATGAATGGGAAAAAAAGCTAGCCAAGACAATGTCTGGGGAAAAAACAAGTGCAAAGACACAGATGTGATAAGAGAATGTGTGCTTGTGTGAAAAACTAAAATGTTTAGAATATTTCTAAAGGAGCACGTATATAGGGCATAGGAAGGAATGTGTCCCTTTTGGGACGCCTGGGTGGCTCAGCGGTTGAGTGTCTGCCTTCGGCGCAGGGCATGATCCCGGTCTGGGGATCGAGTCCCACACTGGGCTCCCTGTGAGGAGCCTGCTTCTCCTTCTATGTCTCTGCTTCTCTCTGTGTCTCTCAGAAATAAATAAATACATAAATATTTTTTTAAAAAGGAAATGGGTCCCTTTTTCTTCTTTTCATTATTGATCAGTGGCCACACCTCACTTACCTGGTGTGTCTCAGAGTATATTACACAGCTCTATACATTAGAGGTATTCAATCAATGCTCTAGGACTTGAGTAGCAAATACTAAGTGACCCTTGATCAACAAATAATAAAACCCAATAATACAAATTGCATTTAATACTTAGTTTTTATATTCTCTCATGTTTTAATTTCTCATTCACACACACTCAAAAAGAAAACAGTATGTAGGAAAAAGTGTGTTGTATATTTCCCAGCCCTGTTTATCGCTAACTAGAAAGTCCTGCTAGATTTTGAGGATTGAAGTAACAGCTTCACAAAAGTAATCATTTGAATTATTTATCTATAAACTAGCCAATGCACTGAATTTATTTATTTATTTTTCAATGCACTGAATTTAAATAACTATTTTAACTACCCCATTATAGGAATGCTTGGCTCATCTAATAGCCCTACTTTTGGTCATTTTAGTTGAAATGCCCAAATTACAGTCAAGGATGGCCAACTTTAAATTTCTCATAGAGACTGTAGACTAGAACACCAGGAGCATATAAGTATTTATATTTAAAGATGTAAGACATGTAAATATAGATAGAGAACTAGCAATATAATACAGTTTTCTCAGTCCTTAGTGGTAAAAAAACAAAAGGTCCATTCAGAAGGCCAGTGGCAGTCTCCAAAGAACCCATTCAAAGTAGTATTTATCTGAATGAAGCCATGTTTTGTCACTCCATGAAGAATAGATCTACCTCTCAGAAGCAGATTTATAACCACTAAGCTTATCAGATTGGTGTAAAGCAAAATGGTAATACACTAATATACAATGAAAACAGTAGTAGACACATGGACTAAAACAATAATCATAACATGATTAGCCCAATTTTTTTAGTAAACAAATATGTATATGAACAAAATCATATGCAGAATGTTTGATTACATATTTACAATAAGAAACTACTTTAACTTCGGTTTAAGCAGTAAATGATTTCCATAGAAAGAAGCCTATTTGGGAAACCACGCATGTTACTTATCTGTTGCTGTATAACAATATCACCATATCTTATCTGGGTCCTCTGTTTAAGGTCTGACAAGGCTGCAATGAAAAAACTAGTCAGGACTTTGGTTTCATCTGAAGCTTGACTGGGGAAGAATCTGCATCCAAACTCACTCAGATTATTGGCACAATTCAGGTTCTTGTGAAATTCAGTGCTTTAGCTGAGGAGTGAGAACTTCAGTGCCTTGTTGGTAGTTGGCCAGAGACTGCCCTCAGCTCCGAGAGGTCACCTGTACTTCCCTGTCATAAGGTTTTCCAACAGAGCTCATTAATTTCTCAAAGCTAGCAAAAGAGACTCCAACAAAATGAATGCTAAAATCTTATGTAACAAACCTATAATGTTGTATAATATGCTACATACATGCAGTTGTGTATATCCTATCACCTCTTCCATCTTCTGTTGACTAGAAACAAGCCACAAGTTCCATGTACACTCTGGGGTAAAGAATCTCAGAAAAGTGTGAACAGCAGTTGGGGAATCACAAGGGCCGTCTAAAAGTGTGTTTGCCATGAAAAGAGACAGCCCAATAAGAAACAGGAACAACAGATCTACAAAACAACCAAAAAAGCAATTAAGAAAATGGCAATAGGGATCCCTGGGTGGCGCAGCGCGGTTTAGCCGCTGCCTAGCCCGGAGGTCGCCGTATCCCTGTAAAGGTTCCACGGGATCAAATCTCAAGTCGGGCTCCCGGCTACATGACCTGCTTGTATCTCCACTCTGCTGTGTCTCTGCCTTCACCTCTCCTCTTCTGTTGACTATGAAACAAGCACAATAAAACTGGTAAAAACAAAAATTAAGCATAAAAACTAAAAGGTTTGATGAAAAGATACCATAACAGAACAACAGATTACAAACATTCAAAAAAAAAAAAATGGCAATAGTAGGTCCTTACCTATCAATAATTACTTTAAATGTATATAGATTAAATTATCCAATAAAAAGACATGGAATGGCTGAGCCACCATTTTTATCCATATTCTTGGATAAAAATACAAGATCCAATGATATGCTGCCTACAAGAGACATACTTTAGCCTTAAAGACACACATGGACAGAAAGTAAAGGGATGGAAAAAGGCATCTCCAGTAATAAATATCTTCCAAAAGGTATTTCCAGTTTGGTAATCAAACCAGCCAACCAAACAAACAACAAAACAAAACAGGAGTAGCTATATTTCTATCATACAAAATAGACTTTATATTAAAAATGTTAAAAAGAAACAAAGGAGATTATTATATAATGACAAAAAGGCTAAACCATCAGGGAGATATAATGATTTTAAACATTTATGTATCTGACATTGGGTTATTACCTAAATACACAAAACAAAAACAAAAACAAAACAAAAAACCCAAAACCAAAACAGAGCTAAAAGGAGAAATAAATGACAATACCAGAATAGTTTTGGACTTTAATTCCTCACTCTCAGTAATGGGTAGATCATTCAGATAGAATCAGTAAGGAGAAAAGTGGATTTGAATGGCACAATGGGCCTAACAGATATATACAGAATATTCTATCCAGGGAGTCCCTGGGTGGCTCAGCGGCTGGGCGCCTGCCTTCGGCCCAGACCATGATCCTGGGGTCCCGGGATCGAGTCCCGCGTCAGGCTCCCTGCATGGAGCCTGCTTCTCCCTCTGCCTGTGTCTCTGCCTCTCTCTCTCTGTGTGAATGAATAAATAAATAAAATTTTTTTAAAAAAGAATATTCTATCCAACAACAGTAGAATAAGCATTCTTCACAAGTACACATGGAGCATTTTCTAGGATAGATGCTCTGTTACACCACAAAGCAAGTCTTAACGAATTCAAGAAGATCAAAATCATAGCAAGTATTTTCTCTGACCGTAGTAGCATGAAACTAAAAATCAATAACAAGGAAAAAGATGGGAAATTCATGAACAGGTGAAAATTAGGCAACAATCTCCTGAAAAATCAATGGGCCAAAGAAGAAATTAAAAGGAAAATAAAAAATTTTCTTGAGACAAATGAAAATGGAAACACAACACACCAGAACTTATGGGATGTAGTAAAAGGAGTTCTAAGAAAGAAGATTAGAGCAATGAAGCAAGAAAGATTCCACATAAACAACCTAACTCTATGCCCTAAGAGACTAAAAAAAAGAAAAAAAAAAGAAAAAGAAAGAGAAAAAAGAAAAAAAGAAAACCTGAATCCAAAGTTAGCAGAAAGAAGGAAATAACAAAGGCTTAAACAGAAATAAATAAAATGGAGAACAGAAAAACAATAGATTGACAAAAGAAACAATAGAAAAATAAAATATTAACCAAAGTAAAAGTTGGTTCTTTGAAAAAGCAAATGAAATCAACAAATCCTTAGTTTGACTATCCAAGGCAAAAACAGAGAAGACTCAAATCAGTAAAATCAAAAATGAAAGGGAGACATTAAAACTGATACCACAGAAATAGAAAGATCATAAAAGGCTACTGTGAACCACTGTATCCCAACAAACTGGACAACTCAAACATACAACCTATCAAGATTTAATCAGAAAGCTGCAGAAAATCTGAATAGACCAACGACTAGTAAGGATATTGAATCAGTAATCAAAAATCTCTCAGTGAAGGAAAACTTAGGACCAGATAGCTTCGCTGGTGTATTTTACCAAGCATTCAAAGAATTTTCACCAAAGCTTCTCAAACTCTTCCAAAAAATAGAAGATGAGGGAACACCTCCAAACTCATTTTCCAAGGCCAGCATTATCCTGGTATCAAAGCCAAATTAAGGACACTACCAGAAAAGAAAACTACAGGCCAATATCCCTGATACACGTAGATGCAGGAATTCTCAACAAAATACCAAGATACCACATTCAGCAGCACATTAAAAAGGATCATTCCCATGATCAAGTGAGATTTATCCCTGAGATGCAAGGATGATTCAGCATATGCAAACCATTCAATGTGATGTGTCGCGTTAACAGGTGAAAGAAAAGAATCATATGATCATCTTAATGCAGGAAAAGCACTTGACAAAATTCGATGTTCATTCATGATAAAAACACTTGACAAATTAGGCCTAGAAGGAATATATCGCAACATAGTAAAAGCCATATATGACAAGCCCACAGCTGACATGATACTGAATGGTGAACGGTGGAGAGCTTCTCGTTTAAGATCAGAACAAGAGAGGACGTATATTCTTGCAGCCCCTATTCAACAGAGTACTAGAAGGCCTAACTGCAGCATTCAGCAAGATAAACAAATGGAAGGAAGGAAGGAAGGAGGGAGGAAGGGAGGAAGGAGGAAGGAAGGAAGGAAGGGAGGAAGGAAGGAAGGAAGGGAGGAAAGAAGGGTGGGTTAGGGAGGGAGGGAGGGGGAAAGCAAAGGAAGAGAAGGGAAGGAAGAAAGAAAGAAAAGGAATCAGAATTGGAAAGGAAGAAATAAAATTTTCAGTATTTGCAGACGTTATCACTTTTCATAACTTTTGTCATGACATGGGATGCCTGGGTGGCTCAGCGGTTGGGTGTCTGCCTTCGGCTCAGGGCATGACCCCGGGGTCCTGGGATCGAGTCCCGCATCGGGCTCCCTGCATGGAGCCTGCTTCTCCCTCTGCCTGTGTGTCTGCCTCTCTGTGTGTCTCTTATGAATAAATAAATAAATAATCTTTAAAAAATAACTTTTTTCATAACAAAAAACTGTTATAATTAATAAATTCAGTGAAGTTTCAGAATACAAAATTAATATGCAAAAATAAGTAGCATTTGTATACACCAACAGTAAATTTTCTGAAATTGAAATAAAGATGTCAAAATCCTATTTACAATAGCATCAAAAACAAAATAAAACAAAAACACTTAGGACTAAATTTAACCAAAGAGGTGAAAAATCCTTATTCTGAAAAGTACAAGATATTGATGAAAGAAATTGAAGAAGGCACAAATAAGTGGAAATGTATCCTGTGTTTACTGATTAGAAGAGTTCATATTGTTAAAATTTCAATACCACTAAAAGCCACCTATAGATTCAATGGCAAGATTCCAATGCCAGTTTTTTCCAAAGAAGAAAAAAATATTCCTAAAATTTTAATGGAATCATAAAAGACCCTGGAAAATATTCCGAAAAAAGAAGAACAAAGCAGGAGGAATCAAATTTTCTGATTTTGAGCTACACCGGGAAGCTACAGAAGTTAAAGTTAAAACAGCAGGGCACAGGCATAAAAACAGACAAACCAATGGGACAGAATCATCGAGAGCTCAGAACTAAACCCAAGCATATGTATAGTCAACTAATATTTGACAAGAGATCCAAGAATACGCGATGAAGAAAACATAATCTTTCTTATCCACTTTTTTTCTGAGAAAACCGGATATTCACATGTTCAAAAACGAAACTTGATCTCTATCTTATACCACTCACAAAACTTATCTCAAAATAGATTAAAGACTTAAATGTAAGACCTAGAAATGAAACTCCTAGAATAAAAAATTTTTAAAAAAAGAAAAGAAAAAAAAAGAAAGAAAGCTCCTTGACAGGGTCTTAATGATTTTTTTTTTTTAAGAAATTACAACTAAAGCACAAACAAAATCAAATACAAACAAGAGGAACTATATCAAACTAAAAGGCTAACTAATAACACAGCAAAAAAAAAAAAAAAACCATGAACAAAGTGAAAAGACAAACCTACGCACTGAGAAGAAATATTTGAAAACAATATATCTAATACGGGATTAATATCCATGTAAAGAACTCATACAACTCAATGGCAAAAAAAATCTAAATAATCCAATTAAAAATGGGCAAAGGACCTGAATAGACATTTTTCTAAAGAAAATATACAACGGCCAAACAGGTAAATAAAAAGATGCTCAACATCCCTCGGCATTAGGAAATTGCAGGGATGCTTGAGTGGCTCAGCGGTTGGGCCTCTGCCTTCGGCTCAGGGCATGACCCCAGGGTCTGGGATCAAGTCTTGCATCAGGCTCCCTGCATGGAGCCTGCTTCTCCCTCTGCCTGTGTCTCTGCCTCTCTCTCTCTTTATGTCTCTCATGAATAAATAAATAAAATCTTTTTTAAAAAGGAAATTGCAAAATAAAAATGCAATGAAATATCGCATCATCCCTGTTAGGCTGGCCATCATTAAGACGAGAGGTAACAGCAAATCCTGGCGTGGATATGAAGAAAAAGAACACGCGTATGCTGTTTGTTGGGATTGATACAGCCGCTATGGAAAACAATACTGGAAGGTATTTAAAAAACGAAAAATAAAACTACATTTGATCCAATAATACCTCTTCCTAGGAATATATTCAGACACTAGCTCAAAAAGATACCAGCACCCCCGTGTTCACGGCAGTATTAGTTACGACAGCCAAGACACGGAAACAACTTAAGCATCACTGACAGATAAATGAATAAAATATTGTACAGGCACATCTTGCTTTATTGTGCTTCACTTTATTGTGCTTCCTAGGTTATTGCACTTTCTACAGATTGAAGGTTTGTAGCAATCCTGCATGGAGCAAATCTATTGGCACCATTTTTTTTTTTTTTCCGACAGCATTTGCTCACTTTCCCTCTTTGTAACATTTTGGTCATTCTCACAATATTTCAAACTTTTCTATTATTATCTTATTTGTTATGGTGATCTGTGATCAGGGACCTTTGGAGTTACTATTGTAATGGTTTTGGGGCACCATGAGCTATGCCCATATAAGATGGAGACATTATTCAATAAATGTGTGTGCTCTGACTGCATCACTGACCAGCAGTTTCCCTGTCTCTTTCCATCTTCTCAGGCCTCCCAGTTTCCCGAGACACAACAGTATTAAAATTAGACCAATTAATGAATAATCCAACAATGCCCTCTAATTGTTCAATTGAAAGAGTCAAATACCCCTCTCCCTGTAAATGAAAAAATAAGTGGGAAATATGGAAATATCAGAAAGGGAGATGGAACATGGAAGACTCCTAACTCTGGGAAACGAACTAGGGGTGGTGGAAGGGGAGGAGGGCAGGGGCTGGGGGTGACTGGGTGGCAGGCACTGAGGGAGGCACTTGACGGGATGAGCACTGGGTGTTATTCTGTATGTTGGCAAATTGAACACCAATAAAAAATAAATTTGTTATTAAAAATAATAAAATAAAATAAAACAAACAAAAAGAAGCTAGGAACGATTAAGCTTAGTGAAGAAGGCAGGTCAAAGACTGAGACCAGCTAAAAGCCAGGCCTCTTTACACCTAGTAGCCACCTTATGAATGCAATGAAAAGTGCAACTGCGGTGAAATGTGAATGATAAGAGCGTGAAATAGACTCATTGCTGGTGCGGAGAAAGTCTGCGTAGAAGACCAAAGTAGCCACAATGTTCTCTTACACCATTAACCTAATCCAGAGCAAGGCCCCAGCTCTCGTCAGTTCTATGAAGGGTGAAGAAAAGTGGGAAGTGGCAGGCGGTGGGTCATGAGGCTTAAGGAAGAAGTCAAGTCCATAGCAGAAAGTGCCAGGTGAGGTAGCACGAGCTGATGGAGAGGCCACAGCAGGTCATGCAGAAGACCAGCCAAGACAATTCACGAGGTGGATACCTGAAACAGATCCGCGGCGTAGACGAGACAGCCTGTATCCACAGAAGACGCCATCCAGGGCTTTCCTCACTGGGGAGAAGTTAATGTCTGGCTTGAAGGCGTCAAAGGCTGGGCTGACTGTCTTGTTAAGGGGCTAACACAGCAGGTGACTTGAAGGTGAAGCCAATGCCCATTTACCATCCTGAAAATTCTAGAGCCCTTCAGAATTCTTGCTAAATCAGTTACGCCTGTGCTCAATGAATGGGATAGCAAAGTCTGGATGACGGTGTAGATGTTTATAACATGGTTTACTAAATATTTGAAGGCCACTGTTGAGATCTGCTGCTCAAAAAAATATTTCTTTCAGACTGTAATTGCATATTGGCCATGTACCTGCCGCCCAAAAGCTCCAATAAAGACGTACAATCAGGTGAATGTTGTTTTCATGGCTGTTAATATACAACATCCATTCTGTAGCCCATGGGTCAAGGAGTCATTTTAACTCTAAAGTCTCACTATTGAAAGAAATACGTTTCATGAGGCGACAGCCGCCATAGACAGGGACTCTCCTGATGGATCTGGGAAGATCCGTTGAAAACCTTCAGGAAAGGATTCAACCATTCTAGATGCCGTTGAGAACGCTGGGGTTCATGGGAAGAGGTCAAAATAACATTAACGGCGATTTGGCAGGCACTGAGGCCAACCCTCATGGATGACTTCAAGGGATTTAAGGCTTCAGTGGAGAAAGCACCTGCAGATGTATTGGAAATAGCAGGAAAACCAGAATTAGAAATGGGGCCTGACGGTTTGACTAAGTTGCTGTGATCTCATGATAAAATTTACGCAGGTGAGGAGCCGCTCCTAACGGATAAACAGAGAAAGTGGTTTCTTTGGACAGAATCTCGTTCTGGTGAAGACTGCTGTGAGGACTGTTGAAGTGACAGACAGATGTAGAATATTGTGATACAGACTCATGGGCAAAGCAGCAGCAGGGGACGGGAGGAGCGGCTTCTAATCTGAAAGCAAGTCTCCTGCGGGTAAGTCTTACCAACCGCATCATATACTACAGAGAATTCCTCCACAAAAGGGATCTGTGTACAAACTTGATCGCTGTCTTATTTTAGGGAATTGCCACGGCCACCACGACTCTCAGCAGCCCCCACCCTGATCAGTCAGCAGCCATCGCCATCGTCCCAGAAGGTCTTGCCAACAAGACGGGAATACATAAAATCCGTGAGCTTCTTCCCTGAGCAATACTTAAACAGGAAGGGACAAGGCTTTCCTTTGGGACGATCTTATCTCCCTGTTGTTGAATGTCCAACGTTCTTCTGATTCTTAGATGCCGTGTGCGTCTGCTATGGCTGCGTAACAAAATAGCATGGACCGGAAGGTTTAAACAAGAGGAATTTATTTTTTCACAGTTCAGGAGTCTAGAAATCCAGTATCAGGCACTGGGAGGTTTGGTTTCTCCTAACATCTTTCTCCTTGGCTTAGAGATGTCCACCTTCTCCCTGTCTCCTCGCATGTTCTTTCCTTTTTGCACATGTACTCCCTATGCCTTTCTGTGTCCAAACTTCCTTTTCTTACAAAGACATCAATCAGATTGGATGGGGGCCCATCCTACCTGCCTCATTTTAACTTAGTCACTTTTTTAAGGTCCCGTCTCCAAACACAGGCACATTCTGAGGTACTGGGGGTGAGGATTTCCACATATAAATCCTAGGGGGCATAATGCAGTCAATAACAGATGCTGTCCTCTAGAAATGTTGCGACATCACTCAGGCTACAGTTGAGTCTCACTTGTCTACAACCTCTTTGAAGTGATCTACCCACTTTGACTGCAATCTGTTACATTTTCCTGTGAAACTTTAGAGAAATGATGTTCCTCTCAACTTTAAGTTTTCAGGGAATTTGTGACTATGGACTCATATGACTAAAAAGGAGACACGCTTTGGTTTTGTGATCTATCCCTACCAAAAAGACAAACATAGACACAATAACTGCAGTTTTGCTGAACCCACTATGTTAGACACGGTACTGAACTGTGCTTTAATTTATCTAACAATCTAACAATTTATTGGGTCCCTGAAACAGAGCTACATGGTGTCTGTATTCATAGAGCCACCATTTAAGTGGGGCCTACAAGGGGGAGGAGGCGGACATTAATTAAGCAGGGAGATAAACACATATGCCATACACAATGTGCACTGTGGAAACTGATAAAGGGTAGGAAGGAATTGTGAAATGTGAATAATCGTGAAATGGTGAAATGTGAATGCCGGTAGATTAGGGGAGGAGAAACCTACTTTAGGTTGAGTGGTGAGGGATGGCCTCTCAGAGGTGAAGATACTTCACTTGAGGCCATAAGGATAATAAATGACCAATAATGTAGAGTGAAGGAAGCATGGTTCCAAACCAGACACAAGCAAATGCAAAGACCCTCAAGGCAAAACAGACTTTGATGTGTTTGAGAACCTAAAGGTGAAGTACAGAGAGGGACAAGGGCCTGAAAATGAAGAATCCGGCTCTTGCTCATCAGTCTAGTCACTGACACGTCCAAGCACCCAGTCAAGAGAGCAGGCCTCATGAAGAGCCCGGATGTGAATGACCTGGTCAAGTCCCAGACCATCTCCACCCCTATTAGCTGTGTTAACGGAGACTCAACTTTCCAACTTCAAAAGCATCAAGCGGTCATTGCATTTGCACATTACTGCAAAACCTACATGAGCCAAACAACACAGCACTTGGTATCAGGCACACAACCTGTGCACAGCAAATATCACAAATCCTAACATGAAACAAGCCCAACATACTATTTTCTCTTTTCTTTGTTACTTCCTCCATTAAACCTGCAACTGAAGATAATCTAATAGAAAGTTTTCTTTTTTTTTTTTTTTTTTAGAAAGTTTTCTTGATTAAGGATCTTTCATTGAAGGATACACTTAATTTGGGGAGGATTGAGACTTAAAGACCTCATGTCATTAATTACGGTCAAAATCCAGGTGTCGATACTGCCAGGAAAATAATATCCCAGGGCAGCTTACAAAGGCTGTGTTTATTTGGTCCATTTTTGTGTTCAAATATTAAAAGGAGACAAATATATGTATTGAAAATCCAATCTTCCCTCTTTTGTTCTTTTCCCCCTCAAAAAAAAAAAAATGCCTGAAATATTTAGCAGGCTTAGAAAAGTCAGAATCTGTTAGCATCGTGTGGGATAAAGTTAAACCAGAGAGAGATACATTAAATAAATTGGGTCAAGATCACTTAATTCGCCTCTCACACAACTTCAGCTTCTGGGGCAGATTAGATGGCACGAGGTCATAGTTAAGCAGGCCTGATACATTCACTGGTAGATGGAACTTTATGTCGTCCCTAACTAGTCCCTAATTGCGCAGTATGTATAGGATTCATCCTTAGAGCAAAGAGTCATTGAGGACTCTTTTTTTTTTTTTTTCCATCGAGGACTCTTTCCTCTGACTTCATCACTTGTGAGACTTGTGGAAGTACATCTGAAATAGTGTGGAATACGCGCTGCGAGGGGGAAGCACGGTGACATGCCTTGTCACCATGTTGAGTGTAAAGAGGAGGACCAAGAAAAGGGGGCTGAACAAAAAAAAAAGAAAGAAAGAAAGTAAAGGGGGCTGAGGAAAATCTGTCCAGTTTAGAGAAATGTTAACTCTTTGAAGAGAGAGAGTATGAAATCTGGGAGGACAAGAGTAAGGCTGTATTTTGTGTTCCTCGAAGAGCTTTAGGGGGTTTTTCTCCAAGTTTTGTCCTGTGCATTCAGGAATGCCTACCCAGCAGACAGCTCTCGGACCCAGCCTCCCGCCTGGCGGAAGCTGAGGGCAGGAACACCGGCCGCCCAGGTTGCTGCCCGGTGAACCTGCTGTCGACCACTGTCGACCACTGTCGCTACCTTCAAAACCTCCCAGCTCAGCCGACAACAACTCTCCGTGAATGTCGGGCCACAGCAAAACAGACGGGAGTTACGTTCTTTCAATAACAATTATTTCCAATAATTAATCTTCCTTCAGATTGCCTGATGGGAAAAGACACCGCTACAGTCACCGTAAACTGGGCGTCCGTGTAGGCACAGCGCTCTCTGCACGAGCTTACCCCAGGATCGTGCGACAGCCGGACCCTGTTCCCGCCGATCTCGGATATACAGGGGTGGGGATAACGCAGTAGACGCTACTAAGAAATTACTAGAAATAACAGCTGGCACGAGAGGCTTGCTGTCTGCTGCAATCGTGTTAAAATGAAGTAACAGTAATCACACCGAGGAAGGAGGCTACTTACAAGAATAAAAAAAAGATTTGCTACAACTGCGCGGTGGGAGCCAGCAACTGCTGCATCGCCCTGGCAATTTGGCAGGCGCATGCTCTACGTGCTGATGCTTTTCCCAGACACATCACACCTGCTGCCGCCAATTTGCTCTTCCTGTAAGGCCTTCGTGGTCTTGGCCGCCTTCTCCCACCATTTCCCCACTCGGATGAAAACATCATCACCTAATGGTTCAGAAAATCAATCTACTCACAGACGCCTGCAGGACGAAAAAAAGCAGATGTCACAAAATTATACGTTAGCTTTTAAAGGCCCAAGAACCGGACTTAGAATTTGCAGGACTCTACCTAGAGAGATGCAGGGCTCTACGTTCATTAACACCATCAAGTGAAACCACAAAAGCATATGAGGAGAGAGAGAAGCACGTGCACTTTGAATCGCTTTACTTGGGTCTGTTCACGTAGGTGGAAAGAAACCCGGGTCACCAGGGGTCTGCGAAACTCTAAGTAACACGCTCCAACAATATTTTGCTGCGTGTGTGTGTGTGGGTGTGGGTGTGTGTGGGTGGGAGAAAGCCGGGGAGAAATGCAAATTGAAAAAATTTATGTCACCTGGAAGTAGAGACGTTCCAAAAAGAATTCAGTGACTCATAAAGGGAAAAGTGCTAGTTATTAATAGTCGCGTAATCAATCTATAAAGAATACGGTCTAACCAAAGGAAAAAAAGGAAGTTCTTTGGCAAAAGCCTTTGGACAGTGAGTGTAAAATAAAATTTGTGAGATGGGCGTGGGCCTGTCCCCTGGCAGGAGACACGGCACAGCTTCCCTACTTAACATTCCTTACACTTGTCAATCTGTGACTACTAAGCGAAAATCAGGAAAAAAATCGACTTCCCTCATCAGTTCCCCGTAAAACCAGAAGGAACAGGACGGTCTGTTGTGAGACGCTAGGAGCGAGGCGGGTTGCTCCCTGTACATCTGGCTACTGAGGGTCCGTGTATTTCTCCTAACTGGAGACCAATGACCGTATGTATTGAGCCACACACACGCGATGCGGAGAACAGATTCCTACAACTGAGTCTCAGGTTTACCGGCTTGTTAGCTGTGTGGCCTTAATTAATCTGAACCCACCTGGGCCTCATCGCATCTGAAAAACCAGATATAAGAAAATGTTGTCCCTCTTACCTCCAAGGATCGAATTGAATATATATGTCCCTTTAGCTAGCTTTGCCAATGTTTTTTCTTTCTTTGAATGGACTCATATTTATTTTTAGGCCAAAATTACAACGATGCTGAGACCCTACCTGCCTAAGCAAAATACTGGCCCCTCTCAAAGATGCTATCGATTATTCTTTGAGAGTCTAGAGACAGGATTCTATCAACCGCAGGACCTTCTCCCTCTCCTCTCCCGCTCCCGCTTACCGCTCCCGCTGCCCAAGTCCTGCTTGACGGGAGCCGGACGCCACCACCACCTTGCCCGTGAAGCAGTCACGACATCACTTCTGCTTTGGGCCAGGTCAGCCGTCTACAGCTGCTGCATGGACTCCAGTTCGCGGAGGCTGTGCTTGGTTCCTTGCAGAGCCAGGAAACACGGTCTCCCTCCCAACTCTGTGACATCCTTCCAGGGCCATGAGCCCCACCAGCTACAAGGCCCCACCTCTCTCTAGAATCCCGGTCTCCTGAGAAGACTATTTTTTTAATTTTTTAATTTTTTTTTTTTGAGAAGACTCTTTGAGTCTCCCCTCTTGCTCCACGGGAGACCACCCAATCCAAGGAGCTCAATAGCGAAGAGATATTTCTTCATTTCCCCAGCCAGGTGTTTCCCCCCGTGCCTCACCTCAAACAAAACCCCTGTTAAGTTTTCCCAATTTCCAGACACAAAGCCCTGAGTACATACGTGACAACAAATACGGACCATAACTGTAGGGGCAAGAGGGACGTGCAACGAGCCCAGGAGATTCCAGTCAGCAGAGATACCTGCTTGCGTGTGGATGCGTTCCCTTATCCAACAAATGCTTCATTTCACAAGTTGATGGAAGTAACTGGACTTGTGATGAGAAACCAAGAAGCAGTATTATTTGTTTCACAAAATGGCTTTCAACCTCGTCCTTCCGCGGAAACACCTCAGAAAGGTCTCAAAGCCTTTGCTGGTTTTTCTTAGGTATTAAACGGTTGCGTCACGAGAAATTGAAATTTCTACTAGAATCAAAGTTTAAGCTTAACCTCTTGGTCAACTGAATGCTCCTCCTCTTCCCACAGTTCTACCGGAAAACCTACGGTGTGTGTGCTCTGGCCTTTGCCCTCCCTTTTTTACATGCTGCGTGTTCTCTTTTTCTGGTGGGGAGGGCGGATGAAGAGCAAAAGAGTAAGAGTCTTGTTTTGTCTATAAAAGAATGTTCTTAAACAGTCTGAGATACACAGACAAACCTCTAGGCAGGTAAGGAGGGCTCCCAGGTGTCCCATCCTGTTCCCACGACTACCACCGTCTTGGGTTAGGTGGGGCCACTGCCGTCATTGACGGGCCAACACTGAGGATAATCACCTAAAGGTTCGGACTTCACCCAGACTTCGTCAGGTTTTACCTTCTGTCCTCACGTTCCCGAATCCCACTCAGAACACCCTCCCGCGTCGAGGCATCATGCCTCCTCTGCCTGTGCCACTTGCTCAGACTTTCCCAGCTCTTGACGACTAGTTTGGGAAAAGACCGGTCGGTCGGCTCCTCTGTGAATTGTTACTCAGCCGGGTTTGTCTAACGTCGTCCTCAGGCTCACACTGGACTCAGGGAGCAGGTCCACAGAGGGGAAGCGTCATTTCCATCGGTCACATCAAGGGCACATAGTGTCAGTAGGACGCGTTACCCTCGAGCTTAACCGCGAGCCCCGAGACAGGACACGTTAGGACGTGTTAGGACGTGTTAGGACGTGTTAGGCAGCTCTCTGTCCTGTGAGGTTACTCTTCCTTCCCACTTCCCGGGCCCTCAGTTTTGGGAATTAGAGTTGACTTCAAAGGCCGAGTCTCTGCGTGAATTATTTGCCATTCTCCTCCATGGGAGATTTATCTATTCTCCCCACTTACCTTTATATGCAGTCACTTATATCTGTGCGGATTTCTGAGTAATTAGTTTATACTCTGAGTTATAATCCAGTATTACTTTATTTTGTTATGTGAATCCTTCCAGCTTCAGCCGCCGAGAGTTCTTTCAGGGGGCGCCGGTGTCGCCCCGACATAGCCTCAGCGTGTGTGCACCAGGGCCTCGTCGGGTTCTGCTGTTGTGGGCACTTCTCACCTTCTGGCAGCAGAAGACCCTCCACGCCCATCCCGTGCATTCACGCTCCCAGCCTCAGACTCAACCGTTTCTCCCCAGGAGCCTTTGTTCTTTCTATTGAAGAATGACGTTAGAAACCAAGATGTCTTGTTTTGTTCTTCCTCCTTCTCTTTAATAACGTCTACGTAGTATCTGCTTTATGGATATACTATAATATAATACGACTCAACGAGGCTCTAATTGGTATGCATCTAGGATTTCACCAATAAAAATCTGAATTCCAGGGATGCCCGGGTGGCTCAGGGGCTGAGCGTCTGTCTTGGGCCCAGGGCGTGACCCCGGGGTCCTGGGAGTGAGTCCTGCGTTAGGCTCCCTGCATGGGGCCTGCTTCTCCCTCTGCCTGTCTCTGCCTCTGTCTGTCCCTCACTAATAAATAAAATCTTAAAAAAAAAAAGAATCTGAATTCTAGTTTGTAACACAAAGAAAACAAAATATTATCAATCCCAGATGCATCAAGCATTATAAACAAATTTGGACATAAAGCAAATAAAGGTTTTGCCATGACAAGAAAATAACACTGCACTAACCATTCCTCAGTATAGATCTTTTTCCTTCTGGTGGATTATTTCATAAAGTAAATTTTCAGAGAAGTGTGTACTGGGACAAAATGAAGAACATTTCTATAGTGTCTGATATATGCTGCCATTTTGCACTGTAGAAGGTTTGTATCAATGTCCAATCCCAACAGCAATAAAATAATAGCCATTTTTTTCTTTTTTTTTTTTGAGATCATATTTTTTTTAAGATCTTATTTATTTATTCAAGAGAGACACAGTGAGAGAGAGAGAGGCAGAGACACAGGCAGAGGGAGAAGCAGGCTCCATGCAGGGAGCCCGACGCGGGACTTGATCCCGGGACCCCAGGGTCATGCCCTGGGCCGAAGGCAGGTGCTCAACCACTGAGTTCCCCGGGTGCCCCTAGCCAATATTTTTCAAATGTACATTTTGTATTGTTTTGTACTATTACTCTTAAAATGCTTTATTTCTATTAACCCACTTGTCTCATAAGTGTAAGATAATGTAGATACTACTAAAACACAGATACTGTTATTATTATCAACTCCATTTATTCAGATGAAAAAAACCTGAGACACAGAGAAGTAATTTGCCCAAAGTTACATGACTAGGAGAAAGCAGAGCCTGATTTGAATCCAGCCAATCTGACTTCTGAACTGGGTATTTATTTCACTGTCGCCTCTCATTGGCCATGATGATATGTGACATATCAAACACTGAGATATTAAAGTTCCGGCCGGCAAACAGGAGGAACATTAATTGCATAAAACACCATCTCAAGATTGCTTCACTTTTATCTCATTGAATATTACCACCACCGTGACTTTCCCATGTCCTTGCTGTCATCACTTCACTTTATTTGTATTTTCCTTTGAGTGAAATGCTTACTTAGGGATATTTTTGCAACAATTCATTGAAATTACTCTTTAAATTAGAGTATGTGAGGCTTGGCCCATCACCTAATTTTTAGTGATAAGGAGATAGAAATTGGGTCTTTGCTCTCCTGGTGCTAGTTCTCTCTCTACCTGCTTCCTTCTGATTCTTGCTCGGGCGCCTCCAACAATCTCACTCAACAGGCGCCTTCTAACTAGTAGTCGCCGCAGCTGCACCCTGATGTACCAGGGACAGGGGTTCCTGGATGTGAACTTTCCTGATCTTCCTTCTCCAGAAACCCTCCTGCTCCAAAGGATCTGCTGTGGTCCAGAGATGTCAGAGACTGGTCCAGGAATCCCACCATGGCACAGCGGAGTCTCGAGGTAGAAACGCGTGCAGTCAAATGACACTTAATGGGAATGTGAAATTTGTTGACCAAAGTTGGATATTTTGAGAGGAAAAGAGAAAGCTGTATTTGTATTTACTCTGGGCCAGCAGACGTAAGCGCACCTGTCCCGAGAGAACCTGGGAATACGGCCCGTCCTGGTCAGAACAAACCAGCGACTTGGCAACGTAGAAGGTCATGGAGGCGGTCGTTTGCGGGAGCTCTTTGCTTCGCCTTGAGACTTGCTTCGGCCCCGTGACAACACGAGGTCTAGGGCTCAGGCCTCCAGAGCTGCGGAGTCTCTGCCCTCTTGGGATTGTGCCCTGAGACCACGTCACCTAAAGACGCTCGGGATGGAAACCTAAGCGGCTGGGCCGACCCGACCTGAGCAGACGCCAGCCGCAGCTCTCCCGCCCCCTGAACCACCGGGCCCAGGACCAACCAGCAGAGATACCATCTAGACGACCTCAGAATCATTAGGAATAATGAATCGCGTTTGTCTGAGCCAGTAAGTTTTGGGTCGATGTGTTATACAACAAAGGATGACGTAACAAAAATCTAAAATAAGGTATTTTTACCTCCATATTTCTTTAAACATTTATAGTTTAATACCCGCAATAAAGCTGTTTGAGATTTATCCGAGGCATCAAGCCTTAAGGACCGTGCAGGTTTTAGAGCCACCCCATGCTCCTTAGCAAATGGTCTTTCCGATACCAGCTAAAGCAGCAGCCTTGCCCTTGTCAACTCTTGGGGATCAAGTGGGAACCAAGACTGTAGAGACTTCGTCTATGCCGGGTCAGGGGCCCTTCTCATCGCCCTACAGGCTTCACAACTGCACATATCAAAGGCATCATTTTGTGCTTTATTTTCCAGCCTCCAAGGCTAATATCATCTCGGTTCCCCTCAAACTAGCAGCATCTTTTCCCGCCTGGGCTCCGAGACCGCGTCCATTCATAATAAGCCTCCATCACGATTAGCCCAGCGTGGGCCTGAGGCGCCACATCGCACGCCCACCCTCCCGACAGCAGCTCGCAGGTGACACGGGATGGCATGATCCGAGCTCTGGCGTCCGCAAACTGTAGCGGGAGGGGAGGGACTCCAGCTCCGGGGCTGTCTTGGGCCAGCACGTGGGGTTCCCGGTTCATTTGTAGGCATCCCAATGTCCAAATTAAGAGGGCGCTGATACCAGCTCTCAGAGATTTCACAATGGATTTCATAGGCTTTTCAGATAATGTCGGAAGAAACGATTATTGAGATAAATGCACAAATTTAGATGACTAAGACTTAGGTGATTTTTCACTTGAATGACTCTGAATCACTCGGAACCCCTCCTAATCCCTTCTGGAATAGGATTGAATTCTGGAAGGTGATTGTCAGCAAGTTTCAAAATCGGACTTGCCGCCCTGTGACTCCCCTTAACTGTAAGCATCTTTCTTTGGGGGAAACACAATGAATAACATGATAAGTGCCCTTTAAGAATCAGTGGTGGCTCATGAACAATCAGGATTCAGTGTGGTAAAAAGCCTACTGTCTGCGTCCGAGGCTACCGTGCGGTATTTTCTGGAATACCAAGGGCTACCGTAGGCCGCACCAACAAAAGTACCCGCGAGCTGGGAACTAACTCCCTTTTATAAATAAGAACCCACGATTTGATAAACAGATGCCCCTAACCTCTCAGAAATTCGTTCTGAACACAACTATTCTAATAAAAAAAAAAGGCCAAGATAAACTTCCTGCCTCAAGAAGAGCTAAATAATTTAAAAATACCAGATTAAAACGCAGCTGTTCAAATATATATCCTCAGATATTTTGGGTCTTAAGAATGTTTGCTAAAAGAATTTTTCAATCGTTTCATATGCAACATCCTGGCCTTCAAAGTGCTGAAATTCCACGAGGAAGCTGCTGTCAATACTTCTGTTTCGTTAGGGGAAGGGCACTGAGATCAGTCAACTCTGAATTCACATCAATGAGTGAAATGAGAAGTACTGAAAATGACAATATCAAAGGCGAATTCTTTAAAACACAAAGAAAAACAATGATTCAAAAATGTTTTTGAGTTCTAGTTCTGCTTTTTTTCCTTATTGTAAAAGACCATACACTTAGTAGAGAAGAATTGGAAAATCCAACAATATTGACAAAATAAATCTAAAGTGTGACTAAAATAAATCTATGTAACATATCCATAAAATTAATTCACACTATATTTCATAATATTCTTTAAATTCTTACATATATGTAAGAATATAAATTCTATACATATATACATATATGGTATTATAATGAAAATGTAATATTATATTCTGATTTTTTTGCTCAACATATTGTCATAAGTATATCCCCATAAAAATATTCTTTTTTTTAAAAAAAAGGGAAAATCACAAGCTCTAGCGCTACATCAATTCCACCTTATACATATTGAATGATTTATTTAATCATCTGTGCTTTTTGCTGGCTGTTCTGGAGATGCACACACGGCAGGTGAGCATTTTATTTAAATATAAAACCTTCCACAAAATCGAGTATAGGCAAACCCGTAAATAAACTACGCTAAACGCCAGAGCGGTAACCTCTGCTTAGCGCACCCCCGAGCACTGCGACGGGTCGCGCTCAGCATGAAGCACTGACAGGCCGTCCTCCGCGGGTCTCTGTGCGATGCAGCTTCACGTGCTTCCAGTCCCGGCCCGCGCAAAGCCTGACACTCAAATCTCTTGGTCTCTAGAGGTGTAGATTGGCTTCCGGTCTGTCGGTCTGATCCAGGATAAAACCCAGAAAACTCTAAAGTCGCTTTTTTCAGATGCCCGTGTACAAAACAGTCTTTAAACTGATGACATGTCAAGTCTCCACGTGTAGACTTCCACGTTCCTTACATGATACCAGCCTTGTTCCACACGTAACTATAGAGAAGATACATTTTCTAAAACACGCGCGCGCACACACGTATTGGTTCTCAGAAGCAGGGGGGTTCGGGTCACATCCCCTGCGAGGGATGTTGGGGTGGAAAGTCTGTTCCCCACGGCCCTTAGTTGCTTGGTGGTCCGCTTTTCAACGGGGATGCTCATGTGTCTGCCCTGGGACGCGGATGCAGCAGACCCTCCGCAGACGAGGGCGGCCTGCAGCTCGCCTGCAACATCAGCAGCAAATCTGGCTCCAGGCTCCCCCCGCCAGGTACTTCCTAGTATCTATTTATTGCTGTATCTTCAGGACATAAAATAAGCATTTAAAAAGGTTTTTTTTTTTTTTTTTTTTAACAGGGGAGGGGCAGGAGGGAAGGGCAGTGTTCTTGCTGTTGTTTGGTGAATGATTCACTATTTATACATAGTCACAGTGAGGCTCCCCTTGCCATCAGATTTCCTAAAAATAAAGGTAGAGATTTCCTCTTGGAGTTTCTAGCCAAACTACCAGGACTTCTTCCCTCTGTTGACCTCCTTGCATAAGGCAAAAGCCAATAAAAGGGCAGTTATTCCTCTCTCATCTCCATGCAAATACAACTTCAATCTGAGTTTGGAGAAAAAGAGGGGTTGCAGACAGATATGATAATATAGATGGCCAAAAAATAAAAAAAAATCCTTTTGTAAAAAATATGTTATTTATTTATTCATGAGAGACACAGAAAGAGAGAGGGAGAGACACAGGCAGAGGGAGAAGCAGGCTCCACGCGGTGAGCCCAACGTGGGACTCAATCCCAGGTCTCCAGGATCACGCCCTGGGCTGAAGGCAGATGCTCAACTGCTGAACCACCCAGGCATCCCCCTTTTTTTTTTTTTTTAAAGATTTCAACATTCTTGGATATGAGGGATTTATAACTGTCCAGAACCTTCTAATTATTCTTCCCTTTCTTAGTAACTGTAACCGTCCACCCACTGCTCTCAAAGTCAGTCTCTGACTTGTCTCTCTTACATCCCCAGGGCCTAGAACAAGGCCTGGAAGACAGCAGGTGCTCAACCAATATGGGTTAACTTCCAGGTACCAGCAGTACACTCTGGTCTCCCCGGTCTCTCTCCATGTGGTCCACCTTGAAAAACACTCTCGGCCCTAAAAGACCAGTTTGGCCTCTTCCTCCTCCAACCAACAGTCAACAGAGCCGCGTTTGACCACCGCGTCCGGAGCCAACACCCTCACTTTCCAGCTCCTCTGTATCCTCGCTGTGACCCAACTCTCTCGTCACGAACCAAACATGCTCTCGTTCCCACCGGGCCTTCCCCAGCTCTGTTCCCAGCCACCCTTCTTGCCCAAACGTAAGCACGTTCACAGATATCTTCAGGGCTCTTCATTCCTGATTCCCAAGAGCCTGCTTTGCTTCCTCCCTTTGAAAATTCCCTTCGTGCTTCCGAAGAAGTTCAAGTCTCATTTGGTGAAAGGTCTTTCCCCTCTTGTCACTCTACGTTGAGATTTTCTTCCTTGAATTCAAATATACTTACTGTTTTACTCCTCGGTTGTTTTTCTGGGACGTGCTTCTACAATCAGATTCCTCCCTCAAAATCCCCCACGACCTCGGGCGCGTCAGCGTGACTCACGTTACAGTCACAGGGCTGTGTGCGAGGTCGGAGACCCGGGCCGCCTGGCAAGTGCTAGGAGGCCAAGGCAATTCGCCATCCACGTCCTATCAAAGCACAGTCCTGCCGGGCAAGAGTCATAAAAATGAATCAATGTCTCCGTTCAGTCAGAACCAAGGCCTGTGAGTGCGTAGTCGTGTGTACGCAAGGAAGTGCGCGTCTCGATTCGAAATGACCGAACCCAGCTTGCTCTCCTTTTCCTCCCCAGGCAACTCTCTTTTCTGCTTTTCTGAAAGGAGATCATGCTCAACTTCACCGCTGCATATCGTAGGACTTCAAGTACTTCAGGCTTCACGGGGCACGCAGGTGCCTCAGTCGGTTAAGCGTCCGACTCTCGATTTCAGACCAGGTCATGGTCTCAGGCGCATGAGATCAAGCCCCATGTCCGGCTCCGTACTGGGTGCAGGGTCTGCTCGTCCCTCTGTCTTGCTTCTCATGCACGCTCTCTTTCTCTCTCGCTCTTAAATCAATCAATCAATCAAACTTCAGTGATAGGGACCTGAAGCAAACACTGTCCTTCAACTTGCTTTACTGATGATAGAAATTATGATCTAAAATACTTTCCCTAAGACGCTTCTCTAGAGTCCCCTCGACACACACCCATTGTGCTGATGACCTCCCCAAACCATCTACCTGCTTAGGGGCTCTAATCATCCTCATCTCACATGTATTTACTTTCTGCTAAATAGGAAAAAATATTTCTTAGAGTCAACTATGTTCTAAGCCCTTTTATCAGTTCTAGTTTGTTTGCTCACCGTCCCGGTCACTTTCATGCACCAGCTGAAACAAGAATATGATCATAATCACCACGAAGTAGTGAACACGACTGCCTTCTAACCTACCGCTGCCCGACAGGACGTCTATGATGATGGAAATGCTGCACAATTTGCGGTGTCAGAGACAAGGGCTCCAGCCACATCTGGCTACTGAGTCCTTGCAGTGTGGCTAGTGGACCTGAGGAACTAGATTTTTTTCATTCTACTTAAACAGCCACGTGTAGTGTAATTTTGGTATATTCTACTCAATACTGTGTGATCTTAATGTACTCAACATCGTTAAGATTATGTATTTACTGGAAGTACAGAGGTTAAGTCAACAATACCCAAGATAAAATGACATTTACTTTAACAGTAAATGTGCCTCTTACTCGCAGTTGATATCTCCGGGTAAATGCAAACAAGTATTTGGAAAGAATATTTCCCAGGAGTCAGGAGATGTGTGTGTGTAGCTATGATCCCATCTAGCTGTGTGGCACTGGGAAAATTGCTTTTATTGCTTTATTTCTCAGGGCCCCAAAAGTTTAGAACATGTGGTGACCGACTTTGAAATTACTTGATTCTGTATTAGTCTCATGCTTTTTAAACTATCTTGATGGTATTTTTTGTGGATCAAATGAGAAAAAAATACATATGTTTGGACATTTTGTGACTAGAAAGTAGCACTTTAATGCATATGATTCAGGTCACCAATTCTTAAACTTACTAGGATCTGATGCTGAAACCCTAATCCATACGTTTTTCTGGGCCGCCACAGAAGGTAGATAGGCCTGTATTTGCAAATAAATATCTATGATATTTCAGATCTTGTTTTGTTTGCTTCAAGGAAAAGAAAGTAACGGCAAAAGCACAGGACGCCCCGATAACGACGAGTTAAACACTTTATCTGGCCTGCGTATTTATAAGATAAATGTTTTTCCCCCCATTTCTGTACAGAAAGTAAACTGGCTCCCCAAGCGCGTCAGGTCTCTGGGAGGTCCACGTGAAGGGGTGGCTTCCGGAGCCCAGGGCTCAGCACACGCACAGCTGCACCCCATGTACACGCACAGGTGCCGTCCACCGCGCTGCACAACTGGCCACTTTGAGGAGGACAACGGTGTTCCCGCTGTGCTCCTCCCATGACCTGAACTGGAGGCACACTCAGCGACTTGGTGACCTCTGCCTCCAATGTGGGCGGCCACCCCCAGTAGGCGCGCGCGACAATCCCTTGGTATACAGAAAGGAAACGGGAAAACCTTCTACTTTGTTATTTATTTATTTAGCATTTATTCTAAAAAAAAAGAAAAGAAATTAAGCTTCACAAACATTTCACAGATGCTACGTTGAGACTGTGAATTCCCTACTGCAATATCCATCCTCCCTTTCCTGCTTGGTAATGAAACCCCAACTTTTAACTCTATTTGTTGTCACTTAGAATACAAGTCGTCATTTCCTGGTCCTCCTTGCAGCTGAGTTTGGGGCACTGTGATGTGATCATAGTGCTGCAGCTTAAAATGTGACGGTTATGAGCACAGATCCAGCAGCAACTTTGTGCCATGAGGCAAATGACCTATGTGACGATCGAAGTTCAGAAAAGAAGTGAGTTTTTTCCACAATGACCTCTTGGAAGCACCAAGTACTCTTTGGTTATTTACCTTCAGATTTCACATGGAAGAAGAATTAAATTTCATCTAGTTGAAGCAAGGACTGTCACATGCCACTACAACGGTCGTCTCTGCTTTGAACTGATAGAGGCTAAAGGGTTACCATCAGACACGTACTCATAATACAACAGTAGATTCTTAATATTCATGGGAATAGACAGCTAGACAACCTTGGTAAAGTTCTCAATGCTCACACCTTTATAAAGAGCCCTAGGGAAAAAAAAAAGAGCCCTAGGGCAGCCCCGGTGGCCCAGATGTTTAGTGTTGCCTTCAGCCCAGGGCCTGATCCCGGGATTGAGTCCAACGTCGGGCTCCCTGCATGGAGCTTGCTTCTCCCTCTGGCTGTGTCTCTGCCTCTCTCTGGGTCTCTCATGAGTAAATAAATAAAATTGTTTAAAAAATAGATATAAACAAAAGACTACATGTGAGAAGTAAACCATAAGAAAAGAATGGAGGAAATATATTTATTTAGTTACTAAAATAAGAATTATTTCTGAAATGTTTGGGTTGACATGATTTAATGTAGAATTATAATTCTGAAATTCAAAATCAAGGAAGAGTAGTAAGACCCATTTAGTCTAATCTCACTTAAAGATGAAGAAACTGGGGCTTACAGAGCTAAGAATGTGCACAAAATTAAAGGTGATTAGCAGCAGACTCAGAAGAAAAACTTAGGTCTTCAGATTTTCTTCAAATTATTAATCTTCTTTTTTTCCATTTCTCCTATTTCTCCTGTATTTCTGAGTTTAACCTTTTTATTTATTTTTTTTTCCAAAGACTCACTTAAAGCATGACCTTTAAGAGAGCTTTTTAGGGATAATGAAATTGCTTTGTATCCTCTTATATTAGTTCTCACACAAGCCTATGCATGTATTAAAATTCATACAAGTCTACACCACAAAAAGTAAATTAAAAACATCTAAAAAATAACCTTCAGTGTCATTGAAAGAGCTGATTTTATATCCAGTGTATCTGAATTTTTCATACTATAATTTCTTAGGTATTTTCCAATAGAAAACCAAAAATAAAATCAGAACTCTGTCCACTAATCCTATTTGGTGGCCTACCATTTCACCTTGTCCAATTTCTCTATCTTCAAAGGTAAATGTAAAATAAAAAAATAAGAATGAAGTGTCAATCCTTCCTATTATTGACCGAATCTGCCAGAAAAAAAAAATTAGAAAGAATCCGTGTGTGTGTAAGACATTTACCAGTGGAAAGGTAAGCTCTATGGATCTGCCAAAAATTTAGAGAACTGTATCCTTGTAGGTCAGGCCTAAATAGGTCACGGTGAAAAAAATGATGATCGCAGCTGCCTGCCACTTATGCAGTAGACGCTGCGTCAGATGGGCGTCAATTATATCTAGTCCAAAGTAAGCATTCAGGAGAAAAATAAATATTTGCCAATGTCAATCATCTGTGTCCGTGCGAACACAGGGGATGAATACAGATCACCGCAGGGTAGAAAGGGTGCGACCACCCGAGTCACGCAACAGGATTCAAATTGCAACTCCACTCTGTCTCGCTCTGAGATGTCTCACGAATTTTCTTATATCTCTGAACCTCAGTTTTCTCACTGACAAATTCAGAAATCCTCCCTGCCTTGCTGCATAATTGTGTGGATCAGCTAGGATGATGCATATCAGTAAGTCACCATTTGCTTAGTTTTTGCCTTGTACCAGACTCTGTTTTAAGTGCTGTAAGTGCAATGATATATATTCATCCACAGAAAAAATCCAGAGATAAATCCTGTTATCATCCTCATCTTAGAGATAAGAAAACAGACGCAAAGGTGAAGTAACTTACTGGAGATCATAGAGTTGAAAACTGAGATTAGAGTCTAAAAATTCTGATTCCAGAGTCCATCTGATTAAGAACTTCACGATTAAAAAAATAAAATAAATAATAAAATAAATAAAATAAAATAAAATAAAATAAAATAAAATAAAATAGAATAAGAAGAACTTCATGATTATTGCCCCATCCATAAATGACTTGGCACAAAGTATATGCTAAACTAATGGCTGCTGCTGTAACTACAGCTTTTTATTTTTTTATGGCAAACTCATCTCACTGGGCTCCTGGGAGCTCAAAGTGGAGCAGAGCTACAAATGTTAACGATGTAAACAAAACTATTTTGCTAACGCTGGGATAATGTTCATTTTCCCTTCACCAGTGCAGGGAAGTCGGAGATTTCTTTTGAATGATGATGCTAATCAAAAGTGAAGAATTACACTTTAAAAGCAAGTCCCCAGCTCTTAACTTCTCTGCTGAGCTCTGGACCCAGACGCCCAGTGGTTCCCCGACATTTCCGCGCGCAAGTCGTACCTGTTCACAACGGTTGGAACAATAGGGAGTTGGGGTCGAGATCGGACATACAATGGGGAAAAAACACGTTTGTGTAGTTCAGCCCTGTGAAATGAGTCCCCTTACTTTGAGGAGAAAGCCCATGAAACCGCCTGATGATTGAAGAGAAAACTCACTGGGAAAACTCCCTAGACCGCGAGAAAAGAATATTCAAGGAGACTCAGAAAAGAAACCACAATGAAGATCAATGGTGAGCAAGACAAGGAGCAAGACCGGCACCGCAGATCATGGCCTCTGTAGAAAATAGGGACCACTATGGGATTCAGGTCTTTTATTTTTTATTAAAAATGTCTGTGTTAATCCCACAGGAATTAGTTTCACTAAGAGGGATGTTCTGGCCCATGAGACCCCCGTGTAGCTCCTCGGTGTCCTCTTAGCCCACGTGCTTGTGCGCTCCTGACTGCGGGACGTGACCTGTGGAACTGCCTGCACGTGATGCTCCAGAGCAGAAGCGCCCTCACGTCTCCCTCTGATTTCCTTGTCCAGGGTCGATCACAGTCTCATGGTGTGTTTACCCTCTACATCTTTTCCGCTCCTAACGTACTCCTTTGACTCAAGCTGACGTCGTCCATGACCAGTACCCCCCGATATCCTCTAAAAGTCAAGGATGGTGAACGTACGGTGGATTTGTTGGCACTTCTCTTGACTCTGCTGGATTGTGAGGATCTTTCCATCTCGATCCTTAGCACCACGTTCTATGAAGCCCCTACTACGTGATTGTAAATGTTACATAAGGTGACACCCATTAGCTGTATCTTCATACTTTTCTGATCTATCATTCATATTTTGCCTGAGTCACCTTCTGAAAACAGGGACCCGCTGTGGCGGCATAATTCTAAGATGGTTCCTAAGATTCCCATCCTTCCTATGGGTGGAAGTCTGAACAGAATGGACTATGGACTATCATTTCTATGATTAAGTTAATAACCAGTTGGCTTTGAATTATTCAAAAGAGAGTGACCTAATCGGGTAAGTCCTTTAAAGGAATATGACCCTTCCTGACATTAAAGAGTTTGGACCTAAGGGAAATTCCCCCAAGCTAGCTTTGAAGATGGAGAGGGCCATGTGGCAAGGACTCGAGAGCAGCCTCTAGAAGCCAACATCAGCCCCCAAGAAAACAGGGGCCTCAGCTTTACAGCCCCAAATACTGTTTCTGCCAACAGTGATACGAGCTTGAGAGAGGACCTGAGCTTCAGGTAGGAATTCAGCCCAGCTCACACCTTGACTTCAGCCTCATGAGGCAGAGAACCCAGTTTCACCAGGCCCAGACTTCTGGCCTAAAGAACCGTGAATAAATGAGGGGACATTGCTTTTAGCCACTGGGTTTGAAGGAATTTGTCACATCATCATCATCGTCATCATCATCATCATCAACCTAATACATCCAGCTTGCCCTTTTCCATTTGACAAATCTCTCTCTCTCCCTAGATGATCTAGTATGGTTGACTGTTCTTTAAATTTGATGCAATTTTCTCAAATAAATATTACTTGATGCTACAGGGTGAACGTTTCTTCCATCCCGTGGTATATATTCCCTCCAAGAACACCCAGAAAGCTATGTCTCCTCAATGTACCACCCATCCATTATCCTCACATAATGAAGATAGAATTAAAGGGTGCTGCTTGGGAGACTTTTGCAGCCGTCTGTATGTGGTACTGCTGAAGCTTCTGAGACACAGCTACCAGCACCCTTCACCTCGACACCGTCGCGTGACCTACGTGACAGTCTTCTCCCTTGGCAGCTCCGCAGAGTGTCAGTGTGCTTCAGCCAACCGCGCCCCTCTCCAGACATAGTCTTTGACTGTGTCTGTTCCTATAGCACCATTTTTCTGCTGTGATTATTCTTTGGGTGCTCAATTGTTCATGCTTTTCTTTGACTCATCTTTTTGACGAGCATTTCGTAAGATATGAGCCCACCATATTACAGAATTCCTAATGTTTACTTTCTTTGCAGGGTAGATACACTCCTTCTCTATGACAGGCCGATTCTTTCCAAGGAGTTCTCTAAATTAACGATAAAGAAAAATAAGTAACATGCTGCACACCAGGGAAGGCCTGCTGCAGGGGGGAGCAAACAGAAAATCAGAGAGATGACACAAAACATGCCTTTTCTATGAAATAATCCATTACCGTACATTCACAATGTGTCCCCAAGAGGCAAAAAGCAAATTTACCTCTCCCGCACGTTATTTATTACTCTCTCTTTTCGCTCATTTTTAGGGAAGCAGTTTTTAACCAACTGTCCTGTGTAATGCAGTAAAAAGAATATACTACTCAAGAGATGAAAGTAGCCTGTTCTCTTCCTAGGCTAAGGAAGTAAACAAAGGTAGTTAATAGCTAAACGGGATGTCCAGTGGCTCTTCTTTCTGCCCTAGACTTTTGGAAAAGTGAGGAGATTCTAAGGCACACATTAGAACTGCTTCCGGGGAGAATGGACAATCACTATCGACTGATTATTGGGTTGGGGTCTAAACTTTGGAGGATGTTGATTTTCATTTGCTCATTCAACAAATGCCGCTGGCCTCATTTTTGGTGTGACAAAGTATAGGAGCACACAAGCATAAGAAGGGGCAACTGAAGTAGCGTGGACCAGAATTAGATGTAAGAGAATGTGCGTAACAAGATTGGTTTCAACAGGATGGATGCAGGGGGGTGGCTTCAAGAAGTAAAGGTTATTTATTTCTTTTTTTTTAAAGATTGATTTATTTGTTTATGATAGACATAGAGAGAGAAAGAGGCAGAGACACAGGAGGAGAGAGAAGCAGGCTCCATGCTGGGAGCCTAACGTGGGACTCAATCCCGGGACTCCAGGATCGCGCCCTGGGCCAAAGGCAGGTGCTAAACCGCTGCGCCACCCAGGGATCCCCAAGGTTATTTATTTCTAAAGGAAACTCCAGAGCAGCTACGTGGTGTGTGCGTGTGTGTGTGCACGCATTTGAGTGAAAGGAAGAAGAGAAAGAGAGAGGAATGTGCAGAGGTGAGCCATAAGCTGTGCCTTTAAAAATGCAAGATAATAGCAGGCTGTGTAACAGAAGGCATTCGTGGGCAAGAAAACAACACGGAGTCATGAGAACACATGGCTCATTTGGAGAAAAGACTTAGTTTACTACGGCAAGGAGAAAGGCATGAAAGAAACAACAGTAAAATGTGGTGGAAGCAGAACAGGCCTTACCTGTGAAAGGTGTTATATGGTAAAACATAGGGGTAATTGGTTTCCTCTGCCCAATTGTCCTCTCCGCTCTTCCTCTCTCTCACACAGACCTTAATCCCATGGCTATGGCTAGCATCTGCTGTGGCCAAAAAGAATAAGCCCTTCTACTGACAGGTCCAAAGATGGGCATAGGATTTAAATCAAGCTACAGAAACTGATGACAGTGAGGATTCAAAGACAAGCACAGGACCTAAGCTACGCATTTTCTAGGCATTTACTGCAATTCTTCTTACCGGATATTAGAAGAAAGAAGGAAAAAATAGAGCGGAAAAAACCCTTTTCCCTCTTCTGGTGGCAAGATTTAAGTATGCAAACTCAGCACTCTCATGAGTCACGCTCCCTGACACGATGACAAAGCTCGTCTATAGTAGGGTCAGGTCAACACCTAAGGAGCAGTAGAGGCGCAGGAACCAAGGGAAGTACGATCCTCAGGGCTCGGCTCTTTGAATTTGGTCATTCCTATGGGCGGCCTTGTCATAGCCCGTTCCAACAACTTGGTTAAACAAGCCAATACTTCCATCTCTAAACTAATTAAAATTGTATGCCTATTACAACCAAACCACTAAGTTTCTATTTCGTTTTGTGTCCTTTTATTTTTTACCCAATTAAATTCTCTTTTTTTCTTGATTTGATACACTTATATATTGCAGCATGATTACCACCATAACATTAGCTAACACCTCTATCACCTCACATAATTATTTTGTATATGTGTGAGGTAAGAGTAACAAGCATTTTTTTTTTATTTTTTTCCACCAAATTAAATTCTTAAAAAATTTCTAGTACTTTATTTTTAAAGTAAAAAAAAAAAAAAACATTAGTGATATTTATGCTGGGAGGGTAGGGCAATGTTCAGTTTTTTAACAAGTACACTTAATAGACTCTACTAAGACGTCTATTTCTGTTAATAGCAGACTGGTTAATATAAAGTAATACTGTGACTGAGTACAACTAGAAAGCTAGATAAAGTGTTATAAAAAATATATGTATTTTCAGATTTCATAGAGTTAACAAGAAGGTAAAAAAAATATGTAATATATTTTTTAAAATATATATTTTAAAAATATATAATAAATATAAAAAATAATAATATAAAAAATATTATATATTTTAAAAATATATAATACCAGAGTATAGAGCAGGACAGAGGTCCAGGAAAATAAGCCTAACTTTGGGGCCACTTTTTCAAAAGTCAACCGGAGGATAGTTAAGAATCACTTCAACAACCTATCAGCATAAAGAAGAATGGAATTGGAGTCCAAGCCCTACTAAGTTGGGGAGGTAGGTAAATCCATCCCTTTGGTGTGACAAGAGAAGATTGAATGTCAGAAGTTCAGTGAACCAAAGTGAACGGCCCTCCCTGCAACTGCAGCTTGACTTCTGGTCATCGCAACGGCTGGAGATGATTGAGACGCTCCCATATTACCTAGGCCACCAGGTGCCTGGAAGCTGACATAAATCCTCTTTGAGGAAAATAATATAACAAAAGAAGTCAAATTATTTCTCCAGTTTAAAAATGCTATTAGATGGGGATCCCTGGGTGGTGCAGCGGTTTAGCGCCTGCCTTTGGCCCAGGTCACGATCCTGGAGACCCGGGATTGAATCCCACGTCGGGCTCCCGGTGCATGGAGCCTGCTTCTCCCTCTGCCTGTGTCTCTGCCTCTCTCTCTCTCTCTCTCTCTCTCTCTCTCTCTCTGTGACTATCATAAATAAATAAAATTTTTTTAAAAATAAAAAATAAAAATAAATAAAATAAATAAAAATGCTATTAGAACCCCTCCCCCCCCAAATTACTATTTCACATAATCCAAAATAAGGGTACAAAGCTAGGGATGAAATCCTCCATATAGGACAAATAACAGAAATAAAATAATATGAGCTCCAGATACCAGAATAGACCAGGATTCTTATCTTTAAAGAGATAAGAAAAAAAAAATCAGGTTGGATATTTCAGTCCAGTAGAACCCATAAAAATAATAATATAAAATACTAGAACCAGTAAATTTGATAACTAAAATTAAGAACTTGATGGATTTTGCTAAGGTCTTTACTTTTATATGAATTTGATTCTGCTTGGGGTTGAAAACGTGGACTACGATGTATGCAAATGACTTAGGAAAGAGGATTCAGTTCATATGACATGAATGAACAAGGGAACTTCTTGTGACTTCACTATTGTTGTCTGCACTTAAAGAAATAGAAGTATCAGTGCCGTATCTATTAATATTTATATGTTAAGCAGTAAACCTGGTGTAACACAGGTTCCCACTCTCCTAGAACTTACAGTCTAGTTGGTTAGAAAAGACAAAAAACGTCATAACAGAGGATTTGACACATTTTAACTTGGAGCTTACTTTCCCAGTTTTTCGTTTTTGCTCCTGATAGTCTGAATATTGTAGAGAATATTAAAGAATCGTAATGACTGACTCCATTACACACCTGAATTCCTCCTTTTTCTGGGTCAACAGCAGTCTGACTTAATTCTAATTAATTCCTTTTCCTATTTCTCACAGCAAGTGTCTCACATAGCTCCCACTCCCCATTGGTTCCTTTGTAAAAACAGCTTTATCCTCACCAATACCTATTGTTTCTCGTGTTGCTGATTTTAGCCATTCTGACAGATATTATGTGGTATCTCACTGTGGCTTTAATATGCATTTCCCTGATGATCAGTGATGTTGAGCATTTTTCCATGTGGCTGTTGGCCATTTCTGCCTTCTTTGGGAAGACATGTATTTATGTTTTCTGCCCATTTTTAGTTGAATTATCCATTCTTTGCGTGTTGAGTTTAATAGTTCTTTATATATTTTGGATACTAACCCTTTGTCAGATATGTCATTTGCAAATATCGTCTTCCATTCTGTAGATCACCTTTTACTTTTGTCGATTGTTTTCTCTGTTGTGCAGAAACTTTTAATTTTGATGAAGTCCCCATAGTTCAGCTTTGCTTTCATTTTCCTTGCCTCAAGAGACATACCTAGTAAGAAGTTGCAATGGCCAATGTCAAGAACATCACTGCCTGAGCTCTCCTCTATGGTTTTAATGGCAAGGATGTGGAAAAGGGGAACCTTCCGACACAGTTCTTGGGAATGGAAACTGATGCAGTCACTCTGGAAAACAGCATGGAGGTTTCTCAAAGAGTTGGCAACAGAACCACCCTATAACCCAGCAACTGCACCATCACATATTCACCCAAAGAATACAAAAATACTAATTCAAAGGGACACGTGCTCCCCAATGTTTACAGGAGCATTATCTATAAAAGCCAAACCTTGGGAAGAGCCCAAATGTCCATTTACTGGTGAATGAATGAAGAAGGTGTGGTAAAGGATAATGGAGTATCATTCAGTCACAAAAAAAGAATGAAATCCCTCCATGTGCAATGACGTAGATAGAGCCACAGGGCACCACGCTAAGTGAAGTAAGTCTGTCAGAGAAAGACAAACACCACATGACTACACACAGCGCTCAGTGCTCAGCACAAGTGCCCCCTTAATGCCCATAATCATTAGCCCATCCCTTCACCCACCCCCCCTCTAGCAACCCTCAACTGATGATGGTTTTATTTATTTTTTTTAAAGATTTTATTCATTTATTTATGAGAGACACAGAGAGAGGCAGAGACACAGGCAGAAGGAGAAGCAGGCTCCCTGCGAGGAGCCCGACATGGGACTCGATCCTGGGACCCCGGGGTCATGCCCTGAGTCAAAGGCAGACACTTCACCACTGAGCCACCCAGGCGTCCCATGATGGATGGTTTTAAAAGCAAAATAGCAACAACTACAAAAATAGATAGTAAACTTGAAGAAAATTAGTCGAGAGAAAATAGTTACATGAAGAATAAAGAGGGAAAAAAAGGAGAAAAATGGCAAAAAGATGCTAAGAGATGGGGACTATATAACATGGGGATCTATAATTTTGGGTAATTTGAGCAAAACAAAAAGAGGGGCTGTACAAACTCAAAGTTCAACAAGTAAAAAGACACCGAAGCTAAACACATCATGGTAAACTGACAGAAAATTAAAGGTAAAGAAGAAAAATCTTTGGAGAAAAAGTAGATTTGAAAAAAGGACTAACTTCAAAGTAGCAACATTATGCTGACTGCTGATTTATCTACAGAAAAGAAAGTAAGCTGGAAGAGATAAATTATATTTTAATGTACTTTAAAAATACATGCCAACCTAGAGTTCTCTACCAAAATAACATATTTTTCAAGAATTAAGGTGAAATAGAGATACGTTAGCCAAAAAAACTCTAAAAGAATTCATGAGATTCATATAAAAGGAAACATTAAATGACGTAGTTGATACAGATCAATAAAAACATAGGATTAGAAATATAGGAAGAAATAAAAAGCAACAAAGAAAGAAATATGTGGATATGTACGATGCTGATGCTTCAAGATAAAAAATAATATCCTATTACTTTAAATTAAATGAAAAATTAAATATCCAACAATAAGAGCAATACTTAAAGAGGAAAATAAATTGAGCTAAATGTTCAAACGTGCCTGCATTTTCAGGGATGAGGGAAGAATGCCAATTAGTATTCAATTTTAATAAGTAAACAATGAATGTTGTAAACACTAGAATAAATACTAAAAAAAAAATGGTAGAATAATATACAACTTCCAATTTGATAGGGAAAAAAAATCAATCCCAAGGAAGTAAGAAGAAAGCAGAAGGGCCAGAGAATAATGGTAGATTTAAAAACAAAATTTAAATAATAATAGTAAACATATATCAATTATATTTAAAAATTTTTTAAATAAAAGAATATATAGACTGAATTAAAATAACTCAGCAATAATAAAAATCTCTAAACTATGAGGACAAAGAAGATTGAAAATAAAAGAATGAGAAATACGGATGCCATGAAAATCATTTCCAAAAGAAGGCTGCTGTAAATATAATTATCACACAAAGCAATATTTAAATCAAAAAGAATTATTAAAGACAATTAAGGATACCTAACAATAATAACTGGGTGAATTTGCCAGGAGGATATGAAATGACTTGAATATGTGAACATCTAATATGGCTTCAAAGCACAGAAGGCATATATTTCTTTACTTTGCAGAGGTAAAGAAAAAAATATTCAATAGCTGTTTGAAATTTTTACACATCCTTCTCACTGTGAAAAAATAAGTGAAATACATGTACACATACATACTAAGAATAAAAACAATCAAAGAACGTGCCTTAAATTATCTGACAAATACTGAACACTTCACCCAACAACTACAGAAAAAGCTTATTTTCAAAAATCTTGAAATGTTTACCAAAGTTGATCACTTACTGAAACAGAGAAGCCTCAAGATTCTTAAAAGAATTGAAATCATATAAAATATGGTCTATGGACACAATAAATATGATTGAGCAGCTAAGATCATGGTCGATGGAAAATTTATATTCCTAATATGTATATTAGAAAAGAATTAAGGCTTAAAGCAATAAGCAAAATGCCCACTAAGTTTGGAAAGGAAACTAAAATAAAATTTAAAAAATGAAAGGAAGAAAATTATAAGGAGTTGAAATTACAAAAGAGAAAATAAACATACATCTGAGAAGATCAAAAATGTAAAATGGCCCAAAGTTGATAAGAAATCTGGAGAGAATGATAAAATAAAGTATAATAAAATAGATGAACTGAAAAAGGTGTATCACTAAAGATCCTATAAACATTAAAAGAAAGAGGATATCAGAAAAAAACTATGCAAATAGATTCAAGTACTTAAAGAAATACATATTACTTAAAAAATTAGTTAACAAAACTGACATGTTATAATCCTATCACTATTACCAAAATTAGATCCATCACAAAAATTCCAGATTTATATGGTTTCAAAGAAAATTCTATGAAACACTTAAGAAATAAAACTCTTCTTTTTCAACTAGAGAAAAGAAAAAGAAGAAATACTTGCTAATCGATTCTTCAAATCCTGTATATCTTTGAAACTAATGACATTTGAGAAGTAAAAATTATAGTCCAATCTCATTCAAAAACATAGATGCAAAAATCCTAAACAAAATATAGAAAGATCAAATCTAGCAACATGCAGAAATTAGAATACACAACACAGTTCAATGTCTATTTAATGTAAAAATAAAGCTTTGTAACTCATCACATTAACAGAATATATAGCATAAAAATCATATAATCATATTCATAAATGCTGAAAATATTGCAAATATTTGTTTTTATAAAATAATTTTATAAAATAGTTCATAATTAAAGTTTCTTAGAAACTTTCTTTAATATGTTAAAGGAGATGTAGGGAAAATTATGTAAAACATCATCTTTTATAGTATAATGTTAAAAAACTTTCCCTTTGAGATTGACAATTTTAAAGAGTGTGCTCATTATCACCACTTTCACACACTATTACATAGACAGCTCTCTCCAGAACAATAAAATAAAATAAGTTAAATAATTAAATATATAGAAGAACTGAAAAGAAAAAAAATAAAAATATCAGTACTTACTAAAGATACATTTGTGTTCTTAGACCATTCATAAGATTCTATACTGCATTATTGAACCAAGAACTTTTGCAAGATTTCTATAAAATCTAAAAAAATAACTGCATTTCTATACATCAAAAATAAACAAAAATAAAATGTAAAAGATAACATTTATATTACATTAAAATGGAACAAAAATCAAATACCTAGAAACAAATATAACAAATGATGTGCAAAAGCTCTATGAGGAAATCTATAAAATGTTAAGGCATTCAAAATTTTTAGGCAAATAGAAGAAAATATTATTTTCATAGACTGAAAGTCTCAATGTCATTGAGTCATCCATTCCTCCTAATTGATAGATACTGTAGCCATAGTATTTTTGGTTCAAAGAAGACATTAAACAAATATTTATTTATTGGCCAAAATATATTTGTTTGATTATAATGGCAGACCTATAAAATAATTTGTTAATTTTCTTCAAAATGATACTCTCTCTTAACAAGTAAAATTACCTGGGGGAAGGAGATTTTGCATAGATTATCTAAACCTTTACAATTCCATGAGCGGGGGCACTTGAGCGGCTCAGTCAAGTGTCTGCCTATGACTCAGGTCATGACCCCGGGGTCCTGGGATCGAGCCCCTTATTGGGCTCCCTCCTCAGTGGGGAGCCTGCTTCTCCCTCTCCCTCTGCCCCCTCCACATCTCTCTCCCGCTATCTATCTCAAATAAATAAATAAAATCTTAAAAAAAAAATGTTTAAATTGATGACACCTTCACGTGATGCTTTGGATAAATAATACTTAAATTATTGAAATACTCTGTAAACACGGCTAAAGTACATTAGCTGAATTCTGTTAAATGGAAAATACTACCAATTCTTTGTTTTTATTAATTAACTTTATTTTTAGAACAGTTTTGGATTCATACCCAACTTAGTTCTTGACTGCTCCTTTTACATTTCTGTAATTCAACCTCCCATAGTGTAGTGCAATTAGGAATCATCCAGCACGTAGCCTTCTCAGATTGGCTTCTTTTACTTAATAAGCATGGAAGGTCCTTCCCTGTATTTTCATGGCTTAATAGCCCATTCTTTTTTTGTACTAAATAATACTCTATTACCTCGATGTACCACAGTTTGTCCACTCACCTACTAAAGTACATCTTAGACGCTTCAGAGTCTCGGCCGTTGGGAATAAAGCTGCTGTCAACACTGATATACAGGTGTTTGTATGGACATTAGTTTTCGATTCCTTTGGATAAATACCAAGGAGTGTAATTGGGTCATACGGTAAGGGGTATATTTAGTTTTACAAGAAACCGCCGAACCGTCTTTCAAAGTGACTGTACCATCTTCTGTTCCTGCCACCAATGTATGAACGTTCCCGTTTCACATCCTTCTACGAATCGGGATTGGCAGTGTTCTAAATTTTGGCCACTCCGAGAGAGCTATGATCTCCTTATTGCCTTAGTGTGCATCTCCCTGAGAACACATGATATGAAGCATCTCTTCATATGTTTCTTTGCCATCTGTATATCGTCTTGAGTGAGGTGTCTGTCCACGTTTTCATTCATTTTTTCTAACCAGGCTGTTTCCTTGTTGTTTAGTTTTAAGAGCTCATCGTATATTTTGGATAACAGTCCATCAGATACGTCTTTTGCAAATACCTTCTTCCAGTATATGGCTTGTCTTCTTATTCCCTTGACATGGCCTTTCACAGGGCAGAAGTTTTCATTTCAATTACGTCCAGCTTACCAATTTTTTCTTTGATAATTTGTTTTGTGTTTTATCTAAAAAGCCGTCACCATACCTAAGATCATGTAGATTTTCTTCCTTTGCTGTCTTCTAGAAGTCTATAGTCTTGTGTTTTACATTTAGTTCTATGATACATTTTGAGTTAATGTTCATGACGTATTTAAAGGTCAGTTTCTAGATTCCTGTGTGTGTGTGTGTGTGTGTGCATGTGTGTGTACACGCATGTATGGATTTCCAGTCATCCCAGCATCATCTGTTGAAAAGCCTACCTTTTGCTACATTGTATTGCCTTAACTTCTTTGTTAAAAATCAGTTTACCACACATTTATGTGGGTCTATTTATGGACTCAGTTCTGTTCCGCTGATCTATTTGTTTATTCTTTTACCAATATGACACTGTCTTGATTACTGTCACTTTATAGTAAGTCTTGAAGTAAGGTAGTGTCAGTTCTCTACTCAGTTCTTCATTTTCAAGTTGGTAATTCTGGGTCTATGCCTCTCTCTATAAACTTTAGAATCAAATTTTCCACAAAATAACTTTCTGGGATTTATACTGGAATTGCTATACGTCTACAGGTCAAGTTGGGATAAACTGACATCTTGACAACAGTGAGACTTCCTATCTAATAACATAGAATCTCTCTCCATTTAGTTTTTCTTTGATTTCTTTCATCATAATTTCACAGTTTCCCACATATAAGTATTATACGTATTTTATGAGATTTTTACCTAGAATTTCATTGTTTTGATTGCTAATATAATGGTAACATTTTTAATTTCCAATCATACTTGTTCATTCATTGCTGGTATACTGGTATATAGGAAAATAATTGTGTATATTAACCTTGTATCCTGCCACTTTGTCATAACTGTTTATGGGTTCTAGAAGTATTTTTTGAATTCTTCATTATTTTCTACATAAATGATCACGTCATCTGTGAAGAGAGACAGTATTGTATCTTCCTCCTCAATCATTATAGTTTTTCTTTTTCTTGTCTTATTGCATTAGCTAGGACTTCCAATAAATGTTCAAAGGCGTAGGTGAGGAGGAACACCCTTGCCTGGTTCCTGCTCATAAAGCTCCTAGTTAGTCATCATTTGTATGATGTTAGCTGTTTTTTTTTTTATAGATGCTTTTTATCAAGTTGAACAAGTTCCTCTCTATTCCCATTTTTCTGAATTTTATCATGACAGAAGTTGTATTATGTCAAATACTTTTTCTACATTTATTGTTATCATCATGAATTTTTTTTCTCCTCTAACTTGTTGATGTGATAGGTTACATTAATTGATGTTTAAATGTTGAACAAGCCTTGCATACATGGAATGAATCTGGTCATGATGTACATAATTCTTTTTATATATTATTTGATATTTGATTTACTAATATTTTGCTGAGGATTTTGCATGCATATTCATGAAGATAATGGCTTATAGTTTTACTTTATTGTAGTATCTTCTGATTTTTGGTATTAGAGCAACGTTGGCCTCATAGAATGAATTAGGACATAATCCCTCTTCTACTTTCTGGAAGAGAATATGGAGAATTGATGTAATTGCTTCCTTAAGGATTCACTTATGAACCTATATAGGCCTGGTACTTTTGTATTAGAAAGTTATTAATTATTGAGTCATTTCTTTAATACATATAGGTCTTTTAGGCTTCCTATTTCTTCTTGAATGAGTTTTGGCAGATTATGTCTTTCAAGGAATTGGTCCATTTCACCTAGGTTATCAAATTTGTGAGCATAGAGTTATTCATGTTAAAATGCCTCTTCCCAAATATTTTCACAAGTACTGATTCTGCATTTTCTCAGAGCACTTTTTTTTGACAAATACTTTTATAAGGCACAATTTATCAAATATACCATGTATAGCAGGTGACTGACAGAAACAAACTAACAAAAGATCAAATAGTATAGTTTTCCAACCATCACCTCAATCAGAATGAGTTAGCTACCCCTAGCTCTTCATGTTTGAGCTCATCTTATTTTATCAGTGAGAATTCTGCTTGTGATCTTTAAATAGAAGATATTAATAACATTGTGACAAGAATTCATAGAAAAAAAGAGAGGTGGATCATTGATGGTTATTTTCTGTTCACTATACATGTATCTCTTCCACTTTTGAAAGAATTTACTACTACAAAGTAGTAGTCCAGCAAAATTTTCTCTGCTTATTGTAATTTAATTAATTAATAAGTTAAAAATAAAACAAAACAGAACAAAAACCTCAGAGAAATACTAAGCTGGACAGGATACCAGGACAATAGATTTAAACTAGGATCATAGGCAAATAAGGAATGAAGGACATATGTTCAATAATTAATGAAATCTTAATAAAAACATGAACAGGTTTATTAGTGGTACCTAACAAACTGATTTAAAAATATATATGGAAATGCCAAAAGAGGAACCAAGATACTCCTGAGGAAAAACAACAGAGTAGGAAACTTCTCTATTGGAAATCAAAACTTATTATAAAGTTATAATGATTAAGATAAAAGATACTGATACAGAGATAAACTAATATATAAATGGAATGCAACAGAGAGAGCAGAAATAGAATTGAGGGGTAAAAATACTTTTTCAATAATCCATGCTAAGACATTTGAATAACTATATTTTTAAATGGTCTAAATAAACCAATATTTATTGGTTTAATAAATGTAAAATGTAAATGTAAAACAATAAAGTAATGTAAATGTAAATGTAAAATGTAAAACAATGAAGTTTCTAAAAAGTAGTATATACGGTAACATAACACCAACAACTCAGCAGAGAGAAAAAATTTCTTAAAAGGATTCAAATAGCACTAAACATAAAAGAACTGAGGGATAAATTGGACTGCATCAAAATTAAAAACTTCTGTTCATCAAAATTCATATTAAGAGAGTAGAGACGTAAGCCTGAAAGCTGAAGATTTTTGCAATCCGGGCAATCAAGAATTCCTAACAATTAAAAAACAAACAAAAAGCAATCAACACAATAGAAAAAGGGTTACAGGCCTTTAAATAGCATTTGCAAAAAGAAGATAGACAAATTGTCAATAATTATATAAAAACTGCTCAAGCTCATTAGACTTCAGGGAAGTGCTAATTAAAACAACAACGAGATACCATTAGATACCCTTTTAATTGGGTAAATTTGAAAATACTCTCAATCCTCACTATTGAAGCACTGGGAACCCTTTTTTATGCGAGTGGGACTATAAATAGGTACCACTTTGGAAAACTATTTTGGCAATATCTACTGATGTTGCAGGTAGATAACCCAAAGATGCATTAACTGCATTCCTAGGTATGTTCCCATCAGAAATATGCACATATTCCCCAAGAGACATGCACAGGAATATTTATAGCAGCATTATCTTTAATTTTCCAAACTGGAAACAACCCAAATGTCCATTAACAATAGACTAGAGAGCTAAAATGTAGTAAATTTTCATTCCATAAAACGAAACGCTATACAGCACCAAAAGTTTTAAAAGCTCCAGCTTCTTACAACATAATCAGTATCATAAACAACAAAGAACAAAAGTAGATAGAAAAGAATTGCGTGTGGTTCACATTATTAACATAAAGTAAGTTCAAGGACAGGACAGGTTATAGGAAGTAACTACTCGGCATACATGCCTCGGTGGTAACACTACATTTTTAAAAAGTTATTTAATCGAGCGATTTAATTAATTATATTTGGAGAGTAGGGGAAACAGTTCAATGGACACAAAGAGAGCCTCTCGTGGGCTGGCCATGTTCTATCCTTGACCTGATGACGAATACAAAGATTTTCACTTGGATAAGTCAGTAAAGAGTATGTTTTTGTTTTGTGTAGTTTTCTGTATTTTTCCCTATATTTCACTTTTTTAAAGACAAACTCTACTATAACAGCTCCTCATTCAATCCTCATTCTATTTCATTATTGGAAAATGTCAAATTCAGCTTTCTTTGCCTGAACTATTTTCAAAGTTTACCATAAAAATACTTAGCCAATTGGGTTTGGGTGAGGATATCATAAAATTTCAAAGTCAAAAAATAAAAATAAAAAATTCCAAAGTCAAGACTAACAGCAGAAAATCATTAAACAGTAGATGTCATGCTGAACAACATTTTCTATCCTGAATCACATGTGAACAAGAAAATTTAGGTAAGGGTGAGAAGCTAGATGAATTCCCCACATAAGAACATTTACTTCTAGTTACGCTGCTGTGAATATTGCAGCAATATTTTCTAACTAGAATATCAAAAATTTAGCAGGTGATATTCTCTCTCTTAAAAGTGCTTAAAAATGTAGGCCCATTAGTTCTGAAATCATATCACCAAAGAATGGTTTGTGCTTAGATTATTAAACTTAAATAAGACAGCATTTTTGGCTACACTCTGATGCTTAAAAGGATATTATTGTCCACCAATTGCAATTACTAATTACTTGTTAAGCCAGTTTAACTAGATTTAACTACTTAACTACTTAATTCAGCAATGGAAGACCATACATAATTCAACTCCAGGAAAGGTTTTATTTATTCTGTGACTGAATTTCAAGACCAAACAAAACATTAGCTTTATAATATTATTTTATTCTCTGGAGAAAGAAAATGCAAGATCTTTCTTACAAACTGTATGATTTAATTACTGGAAATCAATATGTGATCTCTAAAACTCCGTTGACATGTATGCTACTAGTTATCAACACATAAACATATAGAAGAGATACTAGACAAAAGGTCCATTCATACATTTTAAATTTCGCCCCACTCACAATTATAACCACACACAAAAAAGAAGAACATTTGTGTTCTTTAAAACAGGAGTTTCAGGGGATCCCTGGGTGGCGCAGCGGTTTGGCGCCTGCCTTTGGCCCAGGGTGTGATCCTGGAGACCCGGGATCGAATCCCACATCGGGCTCCCGGTGCATGGAGCCTGCTTATGTCTCTGCCTCTCTCTCTCTCTCTCTGTGACTATCATAAATAAATAAAATTAAAAAAATAAAAAAATAAAAATAAAACAGGAGTTTCAGGAAATGTATAGTTAACAGAGTTGAACAAAATTTCAGTGAAAGACATGCCCTATTGATTGAAGAGCTCCTAGCATTTGGCAATCTAGGATAAAGAGGTGATTTTATGAAGGACAATTGCTACGCAGTAGTAGAGACAAAAGTCAGAAAAAACTTTGAGTGGAGACCAAGGCAGGGGAGACATTTATTTGTCTCCAAATATCCTTCCCTATTCTTTTAGTATAAAGTCCCCCGATTTAGCTAGACCCGCAGGTGTGCTAGTAAGACTGTGTTCTGGATCCTCTTGAAGTCAGGTGTAGCCACGAGTCAAAAGTTTGGCCGATGGAATATGATGTTGGCCACTTGCGTCCTCTCCGCATCTTCTCCCCCTCCCACTTTCTGGAAAACAGACAAGACGTCAAGCTGAAGAAGCACGTTGCGACCACGAGGTGGGAGCCAGGGGGAAGGGCTGGAAAACAATAAGATGCGAGGAGCCTGGGTCCCTGCCACTCACTGTCACATCAGCTCTCGTCCGCTTGCTCCGACCGTTGGGTAACATAGAAACAGTCTCCGTCTTTCAAGCCACTGCCACTTTGGCCTCTTTTTCAGCAGTGGAACTTGTCCTACTTATCAGCGCGTAACTGCAAGGAAAGTGGGGAGATTTAGAAGGAGAGTAATGGGATCATGCCATGCCCCGGGACTGGCCGTCAGCGGCACGTCAAGCTGTAAATGCGGCACAGCGGTAGGAAGAGCGTGTGTGCGGGGAGGGGGGGGGGGTCTGAGATTCACTCCTCGGCTTGCACGTAAAGAAGAAAATAGATGATGCTTAAAATCGAGCACGGAGGGATCCCTGGGTGGCGCAGTGGTTTGGCGCTTGCCTTTGGCCCAGGGCGCGATCCTGGAGACCCCGGATCGAGTCCCACATCGGGCTCCCGGTGCATGGAGCCTGCTTCTCCCTCTGCCTGTGTCTCTGCCTCTCTCTCTCTCTCTCTGTGACTATCATAAATAAATAAAAATTTAAAAAAAAAAAAATCGAGCACGGAAAGGTATAGCAGCGCAGGGCTGTTACGGAGGGAAAGAGAAGAGGAAATGCCGAAAGGAATAGCTGGAACAGTCGGGGACATTTGCCTCAGGCGAGTGGGGTTCGGGAGCCAGGAGCGGTGGCGCAGGTGTCCGCGGGTGTTTACCGTTGTTGTACCTGGGGGTACGTGCTAACCGTGTGCATGGATCACTGTTTTAAAGAAAAACAGCCTAAAAAAAAGAAATGCAGGTAATACAGTGGCTGGAACCCAAGACACATGACGCCTGACACCAGCTCTGTCCTGTCGTAGCAGGTGCAAAGTAGACAGAGGACCTGAGGGAGGACATGCCCAGGAAAGACGTGGGCAGGTCAACAAGGCCACGCGGGAGAAGGGGCGCTATCCGCGGGCCCCTAACTTGGCCCGAAGTGCGCCTCGCTGTGTGAGGAGAACAGGGGGCGTCCTCGGAGGCGATGCAGCTCCCGCAGGCCTCTGGCGCAGGTAGCTCAGGTCAAGTCCTGCTGACACACCTGTCCCGGGGTAAGAGCCCGGAACACGCACCGCGCTGGGGGAGGAGGCGCCAGGGCCTGGGTGTCGAGGGGGACGGAGGGAGCCCCAGGCCCCCGTGCCCTCACCTTCCTCATCACCTCGGCCAGGCCCAGCTTCCCTGGAGGTGATGCGCACAGGATCCTCCCGGTCGACGTGGGCATCAGGAGGGCGGCCGCGGCCTGGCGAGGAAGGCCCAGAGCAGCTGCCCACCGCGGCTCCCTCCTGTCCTTCGCGGCCCTACGCTGCCCCCTCTCCGGGGCCACAGAATGGAGGTCACGTCGTCCCGGGTGAGCAAGGCCCCCCCCACCCACCAGGCCCCACGCTGACCTCCCAGGGGCCTCCCGGCTGGAAGCCCGGAGGCAGCTTGTCGGGGGCACTCGCGGCCTCCCTGCGCGGCCTCTCGGAGCCGGTGTCTCGGGGCCACTCGGCCCACACGGCCGCCACGTGGCCAGGAAAGGGGCCGGCTCCGATCAGCACCACGATACAGGAAGCCGGACAGCTGGCACCTCGAGGGCATGCGGGCCCACGTCTCTGCCGAGCGCAGCTCCTGCAAACACGGCAACGTCTGAGCCTCCAGATTTAAGCAAACTCACGGCCCAAACGCCGTGGGTGGTGTGGTCCCAGGGCAACGTCGAGCGCTTGCTTGCGGGATGCTCCTCGCTTCTTATCCCACATCCTTCGGATTTCCTAAAGCTCTTGGTCTCCCCGCGGGCCGCCCTCCGTCCCCAGCAGCCTCTCCTGACCCGGCGGCACCGAGACCGGGGCAGGGCTGCGGCGTCACCCTCCTTGAAACCCAGTTCCTCAAAGTCAGCAGATTTCCTGAAGGCATTTTGGAAGACTGTGGTCACCATCGAGGCGGATGAAACAGCGCGCGAGGAAGAGCGTGTCCTTCAAACAACGGCCCCAAAAGCCAAGAGGCGCGACTGGGCACGCAGGTGCACTACGTGGCCGCCACCGGGCCGCGGGACGCTCACAGGCCCGAGCAGGCCGTGGGCACCCAGCGAGGGGCCCGGCCCCGAACTTGCCCCAGTCCCTCGGAAACACCTCGCTTAGGCCTCACGGCAACTACCCGTGGATCCAAAAGTCACGAATCTGATCTAGAATTCAGGTTTTCTGTCTTCTAACCCACTGTACTTCAGCAGTTTGAGAAGTCCATGCTCTTTACAACAACAATTAAAAAAGAAAAAAAAGACCTTCCTGTGAATCCTCTTATTATTGCTCAATGGCATCAATTTCCTGGTTAAAATAATACTCATGAAAATCATCTCACCTGGGGTCCCACTCAGTAGGCGAGCTCCATTATCTCCACAGTCGTGTACTTTCTTGTCATTTTATTTTCTAAACCTTCATTTATAGGGAATAGCAGATTCACATTTCCTGTCTTCAGTGAATTCACTTTTTTTTTTTTTTTATGGCGCATACCATGCTTTCAATGAACCATACTCTTTTAGAACTGGCCCAAATCTAAACGAGAGGATCCTCCATGTGCTCATTTTTAATATCTGGCTTTAAAATTACCTGACAAGTGAAGCTAATTTTGTGTGCTTTAAAGTACCTGAATGAATTATATTTCTAAAAAAAAAAAAAAAAATCCTGTGCCTTACATTTTCCATAATTAACTAGCACGAGGCTATGGTTAAGTAACAAGACTTAAAAGGATACTGTAAAGTTAATGAGTGGCACAGTTAATTACAGGAGTAGAAAAATTGGAATCTGTGGCGACATACTGTAGGTTATAAACTTAATTTAATTTGGTTTTTCTCATTTACGTGCATTATTCCTTTGAAAGCCCATAGGAAGGGCAAGGGAACCTTCCCATTCCCTTGACCTATCTGCTATTTTCAGTCGTACTCTACTAGCTTCCTGTATTTTTGTTGACTTTTCAAAAGCAGGATTTATCAGTTAGAAAGATAATGTTATTCTTCCAATCTTGACAGTGATCTATGGTATTTGATCGATTAATTCTGAAATCCAAGATACAGGTAAAAATCAATACTGAAGAATAAGGGCAAAATTAAATATTAATTCTGGGGAAGATTTCCTAATCATCCATTAGGAAAAAAACACCATATGGGCAATGATAAAGCTCGAAGGGCCAAGCCTCATAACCAGCAACTCTCCCGATTCTGAGGAGAGCACGGGAGGAAATAGGCTTAACCACAGCATGAAGAATTTATCAGATTCCTGATATTCAGTCCATAAATGGATAGCAAATGTAGTAGAATTAAAAAATAAGGTGACAATCTTAATAGTACGTAACGTTTGAGAGTTTTTTCACTTGCAATATTATATCTTTTACGATGGTTAAACCGCAGGAACTTCTTAATTTGGCAATTCATTCAGAATTGAAAAATCCTTTAAAAATGCAACTAGATCTTCCTTTTATGCTCTGCTAGATTTTTAAGGACGGTTATTTCAAACAGGAAATCTTTTAGCCCCGTTCACCTATAGTGCACCAGCTCCTGGGCAGGAAGTAGGGAGGCTGTTACCTCCACCTGAAGTAGTAGACGCTGTCTCCTCTTCCCTTCAAGGCAGGAGATAGTTCAACTGAAAACATTAGTGGATGCGTGGTCGGGGACAAGACATTACTAAATGGAGCCCAGGAAGTACTGCCTTGGGCTCAAATCTTCCCGCTGATCAGATGGGGATGGCAGTAAACAGGATTCCAAAGCACAACCAACCAGAAGAGCACGAGAGGTCGAACACAGCTCCACCCTCACGCATCTGCGGTCAAGCTCTTAACCCCCCTGCACAATCCTGATGCTCCCTTGTTAGTGTCTCATTATTGACTCCATCACATGTGTTATCTTTGGGGTGATTATAGTCATAATCTTCCGAGGCATCGATGGCCAACTGTCCACCAGAAATGTCACAGCATGGTGTAGGTTCTGGGAGGTAGCTGCCCAATCAGAGATACGTTTTGGGTTTGTCCATGTGACTAGTTCCCACCAAAAGAATGTAAGAATGGATTGTGGCATCTGCAACCTGAAGCTCTGAAGAAGCAGATAAACCTGAGGCAGAGAACTCAGGCCTCAGGGGATGGTGGGATCAAAATGTGAAAAGAGCCTGAGATCCCTGAATGACCTCATGGAGGAAAACTGCCTACTAATGAGAGGTACCCACGGTGGACCCTTCAGAAGTGAGAAGTAAAGAAAACTTGATGCGTATTAATTGAGACAGCTTAGAGGAGCCCTACAACTCTACACCCTAAAATAAAGTAAAAGAAAAACACAGATTTCTACTTTAAGAAAAAAGAAAATTCCTGGTTATGGAAATGTCAGATAAATGGCTACAATCCCAAAATAGATGGGATGGTCTCAAAGCTGGAAAGGTATACTAGTTGAAAGGTATTTCTTTTTCCAAAACATTTAATAAATATTGGCAGTCAGAAAAAAATAAATAAATAAATAATTAAAAATATCGCTGGAATAGGTTGGGATCCCTTGTTGAGATAAATTATCAAGATGAGGAAACATTCAGTTTGGTCACTGAGAAATTGAGAGAGATTCAGAATATAGACGAGGATGAAAGCGTGGAGATAATACAAAGGACAATTGGTGTTTTTCTAGTCCAGACCTACTCAAACAAGTCATTCCATCTCAACCTCATCTGTCTTACTTGTGAAAATATCAAGTCAGATTAAAAGATGTGACAGTCCTTGAAAAACTGTCAAGTACTTTAAAAAGTAAAGCAGTGTCATTGCTAATAAATTAATCAGAACAGTTCTGTATTAATCTCATTTTCCTTTCAGATTAGATATGGGAGTTCAAGAAAATTTGTAATTACATATTTTAATATAGGAAATAGAAGTCTAGAAGTAAAAGGAGTGAGAATTAAATTGATGGCATATTTTAAAATGGTCTAAATTGACATTTTAATACAAATAAATATCCTTTTAGAGAATAAGAATATTGAGACAGAATTTTTTTCAATACAAGAGGTGGGTGGTTTTAAAACATGACCACTTAATTGTGTCTCTTGAAAACTTCTGTCCAATTTGCTGAAATAATTATATTTAGTATTTCTTAAATAATTTATTATTACACAAAGGAAAACTAATAAATTTGAGATAGTATTCATTTACAAATTGAAAGATTATTTTAATCATTTTGACCTGTTTCTGAGAATTTCTTTTTCTTTTTTTTTTTTTCTGAGAATTTCTATAGCAACTGTCACCATAGTTTTGAGATTTTCAGATAAAGCTCTAAAAAATTTTTAGAAACTTTTCCATCGGTGAAAATTTTCACTCTGATAAAATTAAAGCTTATGGACTAGGAGAAGAAAGTGAAAGAAAACAGGGATTTTTAAAAAGTGTTTGCTTAAATGAAGTAATTATCTTGGAAAAATACTTCCGGACAGTCCAAAAAAAAAAAAAAATGACAAAGGACGAAAACATATGAGAGAAGTGGCTTAGTTATGTGTGTCTTTTGAGGTAATGAGGGCAACTCCACTTTCCTGGGGAAGTCAAGCCTGTCTGGCCTGAGGACTTTGTCTCCCGGGGGCATCCATGGGGCTCCTGCCTTGATCAGAGCAGGAGGGCATGAAGGAGCTCTGCCTTGGAAGAAACCCACCAGCACCTTGTTGACTTTCCCTGTTCACCGTCACCCATGCCATCCATCCCAGGACTTGGTGCTAGCAGGCTGAGCCACGCCCCGTAAAGAGACTCTCCTCAAGGCTTCCAGAGCTAGCTCGTGTTCGTCTACTCCATTCCACTGTCCTTGAGGCCCACCCTGCTGCTTAACCCTACCCAGGCCTCCTTGTTTCCACTCAACCCATTTGCTTGACCTGCCGGCCCCTGAATTTCTTTACCAATTCTGTGGCCCACTGCAGCAGCAGCAGCTCTGTCTCTTCTAGGCCTTGTCTTTACTGTTCCACTAAGCTTTCACCCAATCCCAGGGTCCTTCCTTCTCGGTCTAGATTAGGGTGTTACCATCCAATAACCTGGTACTGCTACCTACACAAACACAAGGGTCCAGGGTGGAGTATCAGACAGTGTCTAATGCCTCAGAATGCCAAAGTCAAGTTAATTCCCTTTACTTGGAAACCTGAAACAGATGACATATAACGGTAAAATAATCAGTTCTAGGGATTCCTGGGTGGCTCAGCGGTTTAGCGCCTGCCTTTGGCCCAGGGCGCAATCCTGGAGACCCAGGATCGAGTCCCACGTCGGGCTCCTTGCATGGAGCCTGCTTCTCCCTCTGCCTGTGTCTCTGCCTCTCTCTCTCTCTCTCTCTCTCTCTCTCTCTCTCTCTGTGTCTATCATAAATAAATAAACAAATAAATAAATAAATAAATCCTTAAAATAATAATCCGTTCTATACTCTAATCATAATTAGAACAATTAAGTTTTAAGAATTTCTTTAGGGTAAAGCACTAATTGAAATGGGATGTAATTGTTTCAATTTATTAAAAGAAAACAGTAACGACTTCAAGACCTTGGATCAAAAAAAAAAAAAAAAGGAAGAAAGCATGGAAAAAAGAAAACACAGACAAGATAACTGAAGGAAGATATTATTTCTTACTTTTTTTTGAATCAAAATTGTTACATGTCATATACCCTTTGTTCCTCAGAATTTTCAGTTCTAAGATTTCATGTTCAAAAGTAGTGATTCTATGTCAATGACTACAAGCTTATTAACTGCAGCTTTGTTTACAAATGCAAAAAATGGAAATAATATCAACAAAGGAACTGATTAAAAAATTATGATACAGTGAGATGCTATCTACCATTAAAGATATTTCTATAGACTGTATGAAATATGAAAAATTCAGAATATTAAGTGATGAAGAGTACTAAAAGCAACTGATCGACCTTGTGTTTAAAATACTTATTTTAGGGGTTCCTGGTAGGCTCAGTTGGTTAAACACCTGCCTTGAGCTCAGGTCAGGATCCTGGGGTCCCGGGATCTGGCCACATGTCCAGGCGCCCTGCTCGGTGGGGAGTCTGCTTCTCCCTCTGCCCCTCCCACTCCTCATGCTTTGCTCTCTCTCTTGTTCTCTGTCTGAAATAAATAAAATCTTTAAAAAAATAAAATACTTATTTTACCTGATAAATATATGCATATATATTTAAAAAGTGTACATCAAAATATTAACAGATGTGGGGAGGTTCTATGACTGATCCATAACTCCTAATTCCTAATTATTCTGTAAGATACACATTTTTACTTCTGCAATAAAAGAATAAAAATGGGGATGCCTGGGTGGGTCAGTGGCTGAGATAGCTGATGAACTCTGGGCCACTAGGGTCAGTTTTGCACCTGCTATTTATAGCCTAGGGCTCAAGCTTTGCTAAATTGTCTAGTCATAACCATAAAACTAATCTCTAGTCATAAATGTCTATAGACAGTATGTCTGTATGTAAAATGATATGTTCCCCAAGTCTTTTAAACTTCAGAATTTACTTAAGGAAATACTGGTAGTTTCAGTAAATATTCATATAGTGGGTGCCTGGGGGGCTCAGTGATTGAGCATCTGCCTTCCGCTCAGGTTGTGACCCCAAGGTCCTGGGATCGAGTCCCCCATTGGGCTCCCCACAGGGAACCTGCTTCTCCCTCTGCCTGTGTCCCTGCATTTCTCTCTGTGTCTCTCATGAATAAATGAATAAAACCTTTAAAAAATGAACAAATATATAAAAGTGCATATATGCAATCTCAAAGAAAAATTTAAAAACCTATTTACAAGAGATATGCCTAAAGAAAATGAATCACTATTGTGTGGTATCACTATTGTGATATTGTAACCATGAAACTATTACACTGTATGTTAACTGGAATTTAAATAAAAACTTGGAGAAAAAAAGAAAATGATAGAAAAGTTTAAAAATACAAAGATGAGGAAGAGTTTTAAGATAAAACAAAAAGTAATAGGAGATAAAAGGAACACTTGCAAAAAAAAAAGCCAAATGACTGTAAGAAATAAAGCACAATATTCATAACAATTTCACTGGGGGATATATTATAAGTGATTTTTAAAAAAATGTTTATAGCATCTTTTCATATTTATATATATGTTTATTGTCTTTACAATCAGTACAAATATTTAAAACATAAACTATGTGTCACTTATACCAACCAACCATTTTATGTTAACATTAAGATTAGAAGATATAATCAATGAAAAAGTACCCCCATATTGAGCTTTTCTTGTTTTTTAAAATGAATTTCTTATAGAAACACAGAGAATAATATTTTACCAACAACAAGGAAATCAATCGCATGAATTTTCTTCTTCTAAAATTTTTGAGATTGTTCTAAGATTCAGCCCTTGGGAATAAGATTTTTTAATGTGGGATTGGTATTCTGTGTCTGTGCTTACTTTCCTTGCTGCTGAACAGCTACAATTTATTGATGTCCAATGACATCACCAGCACTGGCTTTGGGAACAGAAGGGTAAAGACAAGCTATCTATCAACCTTTTAATTTGCTAAAATCCCTTAATGAGGACTAATAACCCTTAATATTCATTTGCTTGATAAACAAGCCGTTCTATATGAATGGAAGGTCAACACAGCCTGAGGCTACTTTCATGCTGTCCAGTTAGACTTTAATGGCCCCGGGAGTTCAGTTGCTATAAACACACACCAAATGCCCACCCATATGTGTAAGCATGGACTTCATAAATAAAGGAAATCATTGAACACGACGTGTGTCAACGCCTATCTTCCGGAGCCTGGATCAGTCTTTGTGGCCTGGCGCTTGAAAGCCTGAATTCTGGAGCTACGTTGACCGAATTGACAGCATGATGGGCTAAAGAACCACCACCAGATGGAGTCACCAGTAAGACTGCTCGCTCCATGGTGTAACTGGGGGCCAGCTCTCAGGACCCGTGGCCTGCTCAGTCTTTCTCTGTCCCTGCTACTTTTGTCCAATCTTCATGCTTTGGCTTTTCCTTGTTTCCTGATAGGTCCTCCAGTCTCTTTCTTCAGAGTCCTGACCCACTTGGCCAGGACTTTGATATCTGTCTATTGGAAGCTACTTGCATCATCAGGTACTAATCATGGTGCCAACAGAATCCGGCTCCATAAAGTGAAGACAGCCAAGCCCAATGACTATAATGCACGGCGATGTTTGAGTATGGCCTCTACCTGGACATTAGAGAGGTCGGGGGTTCTGGAATCAAACTATTAGGTCCCCGTCCTGTCTCAGTTGCTCATTAACTGTGTAAACAGGAATGAGCCATTTAACTTCTCGAAGTTTTGTCTCCTTCTGAGAAAATATCTCCAGGGGGTTATTTTAGAAATTAAATGAGATCTCATATAAAGAACCAGGCATATGGCTGGCACTTTACATAACTAGGAGCAGGCTATCCACAGATAAGGATATAAGGCCTTCAAGAGCAAGAAAAATGACAAGAGCCCACAGGACCTTCTGGCCAAGAGGGAAGGCTCAGAATAGATGATTGCATACAGATAATTGGGGATGCGAGTACAGTTCAAGAACTCACTGCTGGGATTATGATTCAAGGTTAAATCTTTGTCTATAAGATATAAAAACTAGAAGCCTTAGATATTTAGGCATAAGGTCAGTGCCAAGGAAAAAGCAAGACTAGCTTGATGTAAACTTACTTGAAAAGATAAGATAAACCTTAAATTTCACACACACCCCTCCTCTGCAAAAATAAATAAATAAATAAATAAATAAATAAATAAATAAATAAATAAGAGACAATTCTAGGGCACCAGATGGGGATGAGAACGTCGATGCAGGTAAAACACTAACGCGCTGGGTCTGGAAGCAGGCTGTATTGAAAGTCGGAGGATCGTTGCAGACACCTTTACCCTTGAGCCACATAAATCCATCCTGAGGACTGCTGACCCACCAATCTCCCTAAAGTGCAGCGACGATCATCAGCCAAGCTGTCTCTCAAAGCCCTTGCCTGTTTTACAAAACACAATCTTTTCAGCACAACATCGCCATATAATCCAAGTGGCCTTTGCAGACTTGATCCCAGTCCTTCGCCGCCTGTACTCAGCGCTCCAACAAAACACACTCGGAAACATGCTGTGCGTTTCCGGCCTCCATGCTTTTGCTGTTACAATTTCTTCTTCCTGAAAACCTCCTGTACCTTGTAAATCTGTTGCAACCCTACCCATCCCTCGAGGCCTGCCTCACATGCAAGGTCACTGTATGATGCTGCAACTTGAATTGGATAGAACATGAGTCTAGAAAACAAGAGTAGAGATCCGGGTTGCCCTACTTACTATCATCCCCAGTGACACTGGGAAATTTGTGCTTCTCATTCTCATAAATTTAGGTTCTGAGGGTTTAGAAGTCTTAATTCTCAGGGATCCCTGGGTGGCTCAGCGGTTTAGCGCCTGCCTTTGGCCCAGGGCACGATCCTGGAGTCCCAGGATCGAGTCCCGCGTCGGGCTCCCGGCATGGAGCCTGCTTCTCCCTCCTCCTGTGTCTCTGCCTCTCTCTCTCTCTATGTCTATCATAAATAGTAAATAAATAAATATTTTTTTAAAAAAGAAGTCTTAATTCTCAAAGATTAACACTTCTACCGGGGGAAATGATAAAGCCCCATTGGACCACTTCAATGTTTTATTTTATACATATGATTCACATATTGTAAAATTCAACCTTTTCAAAAAGTGTACAATTCTGAGTTTTGTCAGGTGCATATAATCAAGGTACCGCCACCAAATCAAGATATAGAACAATCCTATGGCTCCAAAATATTTCCTCAATGTCCCACAGTACGTTAGCTAACTGGAGTCAAAATAAAAATTTAAAGAGGAATAAAAAAAAAAATTTCCTCATGTTACTCTGCAGCCAACTCTTTCTGTTCCATTCCAGAATGGAATCGTGCAGCGCGTAACCTTTTTTGAGTCAGCTCCTTTCACTTCGTATGATTTATGTCGTTGCGTGTATCAAAGTTCATTCCTTTTTATTGCTTAGTAGTATCCCATCGTATTAATGTACCACAGTTTGTTGATTGACCAGTTGAAGGACATTTGCATAGTTCCCATTTTTGACCGTCACGAATAGAGCTGCTCCAGACATTGACAAACAAGTTTTTGTGTACTTGGGTATGAACACAAGTTTTCATTTCTCTTCAACAAATACACAGGGGAAGGTCTGTTGAAGCATAAGTTTTTGTTGACTTCAGTAAGAAACTTCCAAGCTGTCTTTGAAGGCAGCTGTTCCGCGTGTCTATGGGCAACATTTCAGTCTTCTGGATATTCTGGATCTTCACCAGTTCTTGGTGTAGGTGTGGTCTTTTATTGTCCTTCCCCCCCCTCTAATTTTAGGCATTCTAATAGATCATTGTGGCTTTAGTTTGCTTTTCTCTAGTGACTAGTAATACTGACCATCTTTTCATGTACTTATTTTTCATCTGTTTCTCTCCTTCGACAAAATGTCTCTAATTATTTTGCTTGTTATTGGGTTGTTTTGTTTTCTTACTGAGTTTTCAGAGTTCTTTATAGAGTCTAG